>NC_064617.1:964187179-964509486 GCF_023898315.1 Schistocerca nitens
AAACAGTACAGTTACACACGGTCAAGCCGAGACGAAAAAAGGGGTATCACGAAGCTTAGGATTAATTTTTAACGTTAAATGGTCGCCAGTGAAGTTACACAATACGTGTTGGTTAGCTAATCGATAAACGGAACTCTAAGAAAAATATATTTCTTTAAGTAGGTAAACGTTTGCCAGCGGAAGATACACGTAAGTTTAACCAATACAACAACAACACAGTGCAAAATAACAGTGATAAATTTTAGTAATTGTTTCATTATGAAAACCAAAAGTAGTAATTTGGAATAATTAGTAAATGATCGTTAATGAAATGACTGACTAATGAAAACTCCGTATTTACCAAGAACGGCGTTTCCTCGCTTTGACGTTTACTTGCATGTATAGAACTCATTGAATTATGAAGCGAAGCTCATTGAAATATCCTATCTTGACTAATTGGAAAGTTACTTGAATAAAGCTCGCCTGGTTGGCCGTGCGGTCTAACGCAAGGCTTTCTGAGGGGGAAGGAACGCCTGGTCCCCGGCACGAATCCGCCCGGCGGATTTGTGTCGAGGTCCGGTGAACCGGCCAGTCTGTGGATGGTTTTTAGGCGGTTTTCCATCTGCCTCGGCGAATGCGAACTGGTTCCCCTTATTCCGCCTCAGTTACACTATGTCGGCGATTGCTGCGCAAACAAGTTCTCCACGTAGTCTACCACGCAAACATAGAGGCTACACTCGTCTGGTGTGAGACGTTCCCTGGGGGGTCAACCGGGGGTCGAACCGCACAATAACCCTGGGTTAGGTGTGGGGCGGCGGAGGGGTGAAGTTGACTGCGGTAGTCGTCGTGGGGTTGTGGACCACTGCGGCTGCGGCGGGGACGGAGCCTCTCCGTCGTTTCTAGGTCCCCGGTTAACATACAATACAATACAATACTTGAATAAATAAATAACAATTACCTACAGCACCACATAGGTTCTTACGATACTATACAAAATTAGAAATATTCTTGAGCCGCAGGTTATTGTGGAGCAGAGCAACTAACATACCGCCCCGTCATTACTGTTTAATCTCATTCATATTTTAACAAGAAATCAAACTGGCAGTATGACTATTCTTCTTACTATTGTTTTCTTTTAATAAGTCAACGAGACTTGGCTTTTCTACAGTGGGAGGGATACAGAAGCGTAGCCAAGATGACAGTGATAAAAGTGACTTATGAGATCAAAGAGCTGTTGTTGTTGTTGTTGTTGTTGTCTTCAGTCCTGAGACTGGTTTGATGCAGCTCCCCATGATACTCTATCCTGTGCAAGCTTCTTCATCTCCCAGTACCTACTGCAACCTAAATCCTTCTGAATCTGCTTAGTGTATTGATCTCTTGGTCTCCCTCTACGATTTTTACCCTCTACGCTGCCCTCCATTGCTAAATTTGTGATCCCTTGATGCCTCAAAACATGTCCTACCAACCGATCCCTTCTTCTAGTCAAGTTGTGCCACAAACTTCTCTTCTCCCCAATCCTATTCAATACCTCCTCATTAGTTACGTGATCTACCCACCTTATCTTCAGCATTCTTCTGTAGCACCACATTTCGAAAGCTTCTATTCTCTTCTTGTCCAAACTGGTTATCGTCCATGTTTCACTTCCATACATGGCTACACTCCATACAAATACTTTCAGAAACGACTTCCTGACACTTAAATCTATACTCGATGTTAAAAAATTTCTCTTCTTCAGCCAGTCTACATTTTATATCCTCTCTACTTCGACCATCATCAGTTACTTTACTCCCTAAATAGCAAAACTCCTTTACTACTTTAAGTGTCTCATTTCCTAATCTAATCCCCTCAGCATCACCCGATTTAATTTGACTACATTCCATTATCCTCGTTTTGCTTTTGTTGATGTTCATCTTATATCCTCCTTTCAAGACACTGTCCATTCCCTTCAACTGCTCTTCCAAGTCCTTTGCTGTCTCTGACAGAATTACAATGTCATCGGCGAACCTCAAAGTTTTTACTTCTTCTCCATGAATTTTAATACCTACTCCGAATTTTTCTTTTATTTCCTTTACTGCTTGCTCAATATACAGATTGAATAACATCGGGGAGAGGCTACAACCCCGTCTCACTCCTTTCCCAACCACTGCTTCCCTTTCATGCCCCTCGACTCTTATAATTGCCATCTGGTTTCTGTACAAATTGTAAATAGCCTTTCGCTCCCTGTAGTTTACCCCTGCCACCTTCAGAATTTGAAAGAGAGTATTCCAGTTAACGTTGTCAAAAGCTTTCTCTAAGTCTACAAATGCTAGAAACGTAGGTTTGCCTTTTCTTAATCTTTCTTCTAAGATACGTCGTAAGGTTAGTATTGCTTCACGTGTTCCAACATTTCTACGGAATCCAAACTGATCTTCCCCGAGGTCCGCTTCTACCAGTTTTTCCATTCGTCTGTAAAGAATTCGCGTTAGTATTTTGCAGCTTTGACTTATTAAACTGATAGTTCGGTAATTTTCACATCTGTCAACACCCGCTTTCTTTGGTATTGGAATTATTATATTCTTCTTAACGTCTGTGGGTATTTCGCCTGTCTCATACATCTTGCTCACCAGATGGTAGAGTTTTGTCATGACTGGCTCTCCCAAGGCCATCAGTAGTTCTAATGGAATGTTGTCTACTCCCGGGGCCTTGTTTCGACTCAGGTCTTTCAGTGCTCTGTCAAACTCTTCACGCAGTATCGTATCTCCCATTTCATCTTCATCTACATCCTGTCCCATTTCCATAATACTGTCCTCAAGTACATCGCCCTTGTGTAAACCCTCTATGTCCTCCTTCCACCTTTCTGCCTTCCCTTCTTTGCTTAGAACTGGGTTGCCATCTGAGCTCTTGATATTCATACAAGTGGTTCTCTTCTCTCCAAAGGTCTCTTTAATTTTCCTGTAGGCAGTATCTATCTTACCCCCAGTGAGACAAGCCTCTACATCCTTACATTTGTCCTCTAGCCATCCCTGCTTAGCCATTTTGCACTTTCTGTCGATCTCATTTTTGAGACGTTTGTATTCCCTTTTGCCTGCTTCATTTACTGCATTTTTGTATTTTCTCCTTTCATCAATTAAATTCAATATTTCTTCTGTTACCCAAGGATTTCTATTAGCACTCGTCTTTTTACCTACTTGATCCTCTGCTGCCTTCACTACTTCATCCCTCAGAGCTACCCATTCTTCTTCTACTGTATTTCTTTCTCCCCAATCCTGTCAATTGTTCCCTTATGCTCTCCCTGAAACTCTGTACAACCTCTGGTTCTTTCAGTCTATCCAGGTCCCATCTCCTTAAATTCCCACCTTTTTGCAGTTTCTTCAGTTTCAATCTGCAGTTCATAACCAATAGATTGTGGTCAGAATCCACATCTGCCCCTGGAAATGTCTTACAATTTAAAACCTGGTTCCTAAATCTCTGTCTTACCATTATATAATCTATCTGATACCTATTAGTATCTCCAGGATTCTTCCAGGTATACAACCTTCTTTTATGATTCTTGAACCAAGTGTTAGCTATGATTAAGTTATGCTCTGTGCAAAATTCTACAAGGCGGCTTCCTCTTTCATTTCTTCCCCCCAATCCATATTCACCTACTATGTTTCCTTCTCTCCCTTTTCCTACTGACGAATTCCAGTCACCCATGACTATTAAATTTTCGTCTCCCTTCACTACCTGAATAATTTCTTTTATCTCGTCATACATTTCATCAATTTCTTCATCATCTGCAGAGCTAGTTGGCATATAAACTTGTACTACTGTAGTAGGCATGGGCTTTGTGTCTATCTTGGCCACAATAATGCGTTAACTATGCTGTTTGTAGCAGCTAACCCGCACTCCTATTTTTTTATTCATTATTAAACCTACTCCTGCATTACCCCTATTTGATTTTGTATTTATAACCCTGTAATCACCTGACCAAAAGTCTTGTTCCTCCTGCCACCGAACTTCACTAATTCCCACTATATCTAACTTTAACCTATTCATTTCCCTTTTTAAATTTTCTAAGCTACCTGCCCGATTAAGGGATCTGACATTCCACGCTCCGATCCGTAGAATGCCAGTTTTCTTTCTCCTGATAACAACGTCCTCTAGAGTAGTCCCCGCTCGGAGATCCGAATGGGGGACTATTTTACCTCCGGAATATTTTACCCAAGAGGACGCCATCATCATTTAATCATACAGTAAAACTGCATGTCCTCGGGAAAAATTACGGCTGTAGTTTCCCCTTGCTTTCAGCCGTTCGCAGTACCAGCACAGCAAGGCCGTTTTAGTTAATGTTACAAGGCCAGATCAGTCAATCATCCAGACTGTTGCCCCTGCAACTACTGAAAAGGCTGCTGCCCCTCTTCAGGAACCACATGTTTGTCTGGCCTCTCAACAGATACCCCTCCGTTGTGGTTGCACCTACGGTACGGCCATCTGTATCGCTGAGGCACGCAAGCCTCCCCACCAACGGCAAGGTCCATGGTTCATGGGGGAAGATCAAAGAGCTAGAGTTTTAAAATAAAACCCTTATTATTTAAGAGTTCAGCCAAAGTCACTGGGTATGACTCTCAATATTCCTTTTACAGTTTGTCAGAGGTGTTGAGACGATGGCTTCGATGTCTGCGACAATACTCCTTCACTCCATTTGTTATGGGCAGACTTTGCGTAGCAGTTACCAATTATGGGGCAGGATCTTGAGACTCCAGGACACTTACACGTCCTGTTACACACGTCACTCCCGTTATGCCTCGTAATTAGTAATTTGGTCTCAAACAGTGCACCCAGCACCGGCGACCACACGATTGCGTGTCTGGAAAGCCGCTCACTCTCTCTGACTTCGCACGGCAGCGCCCAGAGACAATGCTAACATTTCAACTTTCTGTTTGACAAACATTACAAAATGTACCTAACGTCCTCTACCGGTATTGGATTAGCGAAAAAACAATATACACAAATCAAAAAATGTTTTGCATCACCTCGGTTCCGAGAGTACTGAAACCTGTGCAGAAACTTGGAGCAGAGATCAATATAAACATCATTTCCGCCCTTTTTATTGCTCATGAAAACGACACATTGAATGTTGTACCACCATACAGCGAGACCTTCAGAGGTGGTCTCCCAGACTGTTGTACACACCGGTACCTCTAATACCCAGTAGCACGTCCTCTTGCATTGATGCATGCCTATATTCGTCGTGGCATACTATCCACAAGTTCACCAACGCACTGTTGCACCAGATTGTCCCACTCCTCAACGGCGATTCGGCGTAGATCCCTCAGAGTGGTTGGTGGGTCACGTCCATAAACAACCCTTTTCAATCCATCCCAAGATTGTTCAATAGGGTTCAAGTCTGGAGAACATGCTGGCCCCTCTAGTCGAGCGATTTCGTTATCCCAAAGGAAGTCGTTCACAAGATGTGCACGATGGGGGCGCGAATTGTCGTCCTTGAAGACGAATGCCTCGCCAGTATGCTGCCGATATGGTTCCACTATCAGTCGGAGTACAGCATTCACGTATCGTACAGTCGTTACGGCGCCTTCCATGAACACCAGCGGCGTATGTCGGCCCCACATAATGCCACCTCAAAACAGTATGGAACCTCCACCGTGATGCACTCGCTGGACAGTGTGTCTAAGGCGTTCAGCCTGACAGGGTTGCCTCCAAATACGTCTCCGACGATTGTCTGGTTGTAGGCATATGCGATACTCATCGGTGAAGAGAACGTGATGCCAATCCTGAGAGGTCCATTCGGCATGTTGTTGGTCCCGCGCTGCATGGTGTCGTGGTTGCAAAGATGGACCTCGCCGTGGGAGTCGGGAGTGAAGTTGCACATCATGCAATCTATTGCATCCAATTTGAGTCGTAACACGGCGTCCTGTGGCTGCACGAAAAGCATTATTCAAAATGGTGGCTTTGCTATCAGGGCTCCTGCGAGTCATAATCCGTAGGCAGCGGTCATCCACTGCTGCAGTAGCCTTGGGCGGCCTGAGCGAGGCATGTCATCGACAGTTCGTGTCTCTTTGTGTCTCCTCCATGTCCGAACAACATCGCTTTGGTTCACTCCGAGACGCCTCGACACTTCCCTGGTTGAGAGTCCTTCCTGGCACAAAGTAACAATGCGGATGCGATAAAACCGCGGTATTGACCGTCTAGGCTTGGTTGAACTACCTCCTTCCTGGTGAAATAACTGGAACTGATCGGCTGTCGGAATCCCTCCGTCTAATAGGCGCTGGTCATGCATGGTTGTTTACATCTTTGGGCGGATTGAGTGACATCTCTGAACAGTCAAAGGGACTGTGTCTGTGATACAACATCCACAGTCAACGTCCATCTTTAGGAGTTCTGGGAACCGGGGTGATGCAGAACTTCATTTGATGTGTGTACGTTACGTTGCAAAGATAACTTTCATTTGTTTAACAATATTTGCATTAATTATAAAAAACATATTTCATTTACAGTCACAGCTATCGTTTCAAAATTTACAGAAACGTATGGAGTAATATTTACAGGATACAATAAAATAAAACAATTAAATGGCAAAACTCTATTACAGTGTTACTTGCCAGATGATCCCCTCAGATTTCAGGCAAAATTTTCTGCTGCGTGACAGCCTCTCTTAACCGTACCACATCGTAGGTCCCTCGAACAAAGAAAACTGTGGCTAGTGATCAGAAGAAAGCGCAGACCGCACCAGCCTACAAAAACGGTAGTCGAAGTGATCCATAAACGTACCGTCCAATATCCCTTACATCTATCCTAACACGTATGTTGAGGTGAAACGTGATGAGGTATCTCCAACAGAATGATCACTTCCTTTCAGCCAGCATGGATTCCGGAAATATCCATCATGAAATCAAACGAGTGTCTTTCTCACGTGACATCCTGAAACAAATGGAACAACGCAGTCAGACTGATGAAGTGAGGTTGGAAAGCCACAGCACGCTTATCTTCGAGAGAGAGTCATCGAAAGATGTGGAAGTAAGGTCAGGCGCGTTCCAGGCAAGTGCGTTGGGAGCCATGGTGCTGATGTTGTGTGTTAAAGACCTGCCAGGCAGCATTGATAGTAACCTCACATTTTTCGCATATGATGTAGGTATCTGTAATGGAATATTATCTGACAACGCTATACAGACGTTCAGAGAAATCCTGACGCGATTTAAAAGTGTTGCAAATCTACCAACTTGCTTCACATATGCAGAAAAGCGAAATGGAAGAATTTTTCGGAAATGTAAAATTTGCTCTTTGCAAGACGAAAAAAGTTGTGCCTTTTGACTACAGTATGAGTCAGTTAACTCGTATAAATACTTGGGTGCAGCAGTTTGTAAGGATATGAAAAGATATGATCACACAGGCTTAATCGTGTGTAAAGTGCGTGACAGACTTTGGTTCGTTGGTAGGTGACTGGGGTAGTGCAGTCAGTCCACAAAGAAGATGGCATGCAGAACATTCGTGCGAGAAATTCTACAGTATTGCTCAGGTGTGTGAGACAC
This sequence comes from Schistocerca nitens, assembly GCF_023898315.1. Taxonomy (NCBI): domain Eukaryota; kingdom Metazoa; phylum Arthropoda; class Insecta; order Orthoptera; family Acrididae; genus Schistocerca; species Schistocerca nitens. Next base: position 964,194,667 of record NC_064617.1, read on the forward strand.
ATACTAAACAGCTCTAATAGGCGATATCGAACGTATAGAAGGAAGAACAGTGCAAATGGTGAGTGGTTGGTTTGATCCACAGGAGAGTGGCAAGAAGGTAATGAAGAACTTAAACTGGCAGAGGCTTGGTGATAGACGCCAACTCGCGCGGAATCTGATATACAAATTTTGAAGTATCAGTATTGACGAATCTAGGATTTTTTTTTTCCTTCAGTCTACTGACTGGTTTGATGCGGCCCGCCACGAATTCCTTTCCTGTGCTAACCTCTTCATCTCAGAGTAGCACTTGCAACCTACGTCCTCAATTATTTGCTTGACGTATTCCAATCTCTGTCTTCCTCTACAGTTTTTGCCCTCTACAGCTCCCTCTAGTACCATGGAAGTCATTCCCTCATGTCTTAGCAGATGTCCTATCATCCTGTCCCTTCTCCTTATCAGTGTTTTCCACATATTCCTTTCCTCTCCGATTCTGCGTAGAACCTCCTCATTCCTTACCTTATCAGTCCACCTAATTTTCAACATTCGTCTATAGCACCACATCTCAAATGCTTCGATTTTCTGTTCCGGTTTTCCCACAGTCCATGTTTCACTACCATACAATGCTGTACTCCAGACGTACATCCTCAGAAATTTCTTTCTCAAATTAAGGCCGGTATTTGATATTAGTAGACTTCTCTTGGCCAGAAATGCCTTTTTTTGCCATAGCGAGTCTGCTTTTGATGTCCTCCTTGCTCCGTCCGTCATTGGTTATTTTACTGCCTAGGTAGCAGAATTCCTTAACTTCATTCACTTCGGGACCATCAATCCTGATGTTAAGTTTCTCGCTGTTCTCATTTCTACTACTTCTCATTACCTTCGTCTTTCTCCGATTTACTCTCAACCCATACTGTGTACTCATTAGATTGTTCATTCCGTTCAGTAGATCATTTAATTCTTCTTCACTTTCACTCAGGATAGCAATGTCATCAGCGAATCGTATCATTGATACCCTTTCACCTTGTATTTTAATTCCACTGCTGAACTTTTCTTTTATTTCCATCATTGCTTCCTCGATGTACAGATTGAAGAGTAGGGGCGAAAGGCTACAGCCTTGTCTTACACCCTTCTTAATACGAGCACTTCGTTCTTGATCATCCACTCTTATTATTCCCTCTTGGTTGTTGTACATATTGTATATGACCCGTCTCTCCCTATAGCTTACGCCTACTTTTTTCAGAATCTCGAACAGCTTGCACCATTTTATATTGTCGGACGCTTTTTCCAGGTCGACAAATCCTATGAAAGTGTCTTGATTTTTCTTTAGCCTTGCTTCCATTATTAGCCGTAACGTCAGAATTGCCTCTCTCGTCCCTTTACTTTTCCTAAAGCCAAACTGATCGTCACCTAGCGCATTCTCAATTTTCTTTTCCATTCTTCTGTATATTATTCTTGTAAGCAGCTTCGATGCATGAGCTGTTAAGCTGATTGTGCGATAATTCTCGCACTTGTCAGCTCTTGCCGTCTTCGGAATTGTGTGGATGATGCTTTTCCGAAAGTTAGATGGTATGTCGCCAGACTCATATATTCTACACACCAACGTGAATAGTCGTTTTGTTGCCACTTCCCCCAATGATTTTAGAAATTCTGATGGAATGTTATCTATCCCTTCTGCCTTATTTGACCGTAATTCCTCCAAAGCTTTTTTAAATTCCGATTCTAATACTGGATCCCCTATCTCTTCTAAATCGACTCCTGTTTCTTCTTCTATCACATCAGACAAATCTTCACCCTCATAGAGGCTTTCAATGTATCCTTTCCACCTATCTGCTCTCTCCTCTGCATTTAACAGTGGAATTCCCGTTGCACTCTTAATGATGCTTTTAATGTCACCAAAGGTTGTTTTGACTTTCCTGTATGCTGAGTCTGTCCTTCCGACAATCATATCTTTTTCGATGTCTTCACATTTTTCCTGCAGCCATTTCGTCTTAGCTTCCCTGCACTTCCTATTTATTTCATTCCTCAGCGACTTGCATTTCTGTATTCCTGATTTTCCCGGAACATGTTTGTACTTCCTCCTTTCATCAATCAACTGAAGTATTTCTTCTGTTACCCATGGTTTCTTCGCAGCTACCTTCTTTGTACCTATGTTTTCCTTCCCAACTTCTGTGATGGCCCTTTTTAGAGATGTCCATTCCTCTTCAACTGTACTGCCTACTGCTCTATTCCTTATTGCTGTATCTATAGCGTTAGAGAACTTCAAACGTTTCTCGTCATTCCTTAGTACTTCCGTATCCCACTTCTTTGCGTATTGATTCTTCCTGACTAATGTCTTGAACTTCAGCCTACTCTTCATCACTACTATATTGTGATCTGAGTCTATATCTGCTCCTGGTTACCCCTTACAATCCAGTATCTGATTTCGGAATCTCTGTCTGACCATGATGTAATCTAATTGAAATCTTCCCGTATCTCCCGGCCTTTTCCAAGTATACCTCCTCCTCTTGTGATTCTCGAATGGGGTATTCGCTATTACTAGCTGAAACTTGTTACAGAACTCAATTAGTCTTTCTCCTCTTTCATTCCTTGTCCCAAGCCCATATTCTCCTGTAACCTTTTCTTCTACTCCTTCCCCTACAACTGCATTCCAGTCGCCCATGACTATAAGATTTTCGTCCCCCTTTACATATTGCATTACCCTTTCAATATCGTCATATACTTTCTCTATCTGTTCACCTTCAGCTTGCGACGTCGGCATGTATACCTGAACTATCGTTGTCGGTGTTGGTCTGCTGTCGATTCTGATTAGAACAACCCGGTCACTGAACTGTTCACAGTAAAACACCCTCTGCCCTACCTTCCTATTCATAACGAATCTTACACCTGTTATACCATTTTCTGCTGCTGTTGATATTACCCAATACTCATCTGACCAGAAATCCTTGTCTTCCTTCCACTTCACTGACCCCTACTATATCTAGATGGAGCCTTTGCATTTCCCTTTTCAGATTTTCTAGTTTCCCTACCACGTTCAAGCTTCTGACATTCCACGCCCCGACTCGTAGAACGTTATCCTTTCGTTGGTTATTCAATATTTTTCTCATGGTAACCTCCCCCTTCGCAGTCCCCTCACGGAGATCCGAATGGGGGACTATTCCGGAATCTTTTGCCAATGGAGAGATCATCATGACACTTCTTCAATTACAGGCCACATGTCCTGTGGATACACGTTACGTGTCTTTAATGCAGTGGTTTCCATTGCCTTCTGCATCCTCATGTCGTTGATCATTGCTGGTACTTCCGCCTTTAGGGGCAATTTCCCCGCCCTCTTTGAGAAGGCCGTTGGCAGAATGAGGCTGACTTCTTATGCCGGACGTCTTCGGCCGCCAATGCTGATTATTTATTAAAATTTAGGCAGTGGCGGCGATCGAACCCGGGACCGAAGACGTTTTGATTATGAATCAAAGACGCTACCCCTCGACCACGGTGTCCACTTCTAGGAATGTACGACACTACAAATCTCTATATATCAGTCCCGTAGGGCCCACTAACATTTGAGCAATTGCAGCGCGCACAAAGACGTTTAAGCAGTTACTCAGTACGTTATAAGTAGGTTCCCCTGTATACTTGTTGCCGTGCATTAGTTGAGAAAGTATTAGTTCTTTCGGCGTGACCTCCAAGTGACGACAACTCTGGAACGAACATGCATCCAATAAAGTTCACCTGGTTTAAGATCCAACAAAAAGGGTTGAGGGATTCTACCTATCGGCATTAGGACGGGTAAAGGGAGGTGTGATTACACCTTGCAGAAGTTGGGTTTCTATCCATTTGCTGGCTGCGACTGCTGAGTGGAGAAGCAAACAATTGAACACATTGTTAAGCTTGTAGTCCACATGTACACTGCAGTGTTCAGTTGTTACTGTCGCTTCTTTGGTGTTTTCAGTGAGTCCTGAGGCTGGGAATGCAGGCAGCGCACAGTACGAGCAGGGAGTATCCACTGAAGTGGACTGCGAACATTTGCGGACTCAGGACCGATTGAAAACGCCAAAGAAGCGGTATTAATAGTTGTCCAGTGCAGTGGACATTGTGTACCCCAGGGGTAAAGTTTTTGTATATCTGCCCTTTTGACTAAACGTCTGGAGGACCACGGCCGTTCACTATTGTAAGAAAATCAAACGCCTACAGCCGTCCTTATGAGTTTACTTATAAATAAGGTCATAAGGTCGGCTGAAGGAGTTTCATTTTCTTACAAGGGTTAAAAAGTGGCCACTTGGAGCACCTGGCAGTGATCTCAGGACTCTACACCAACTGCTTCCAAGTGGTGTGAACTGGTTGTCACATTTGAACATTACCATTTGATTGTAAACCCATGTGATAAATAATAATACGTGTCTGGAAAAGTCCGCAGCTCGTGGTCGTGCGGTAGCGTTCTCGCTTCCCGCGCCCGGGTTCCCGGGTTCGATTCCCGGCGGGGTCAGGGATTTTCTCTGCCTCGTGATGACTGGGTGTTGTGTGATGTCCTTAGGTTGGTTAGGTTTAAGTAGTTCTAAGTTCTAGGGGACTGATGACCATAGATGTTAAGTCCCATAGTGCTCAGAGCCATTTTCGTGTCTGGAAAGAAATAAAATCCTAACATGTGGTACAATGGTAGGCACCGTATGTCACCCATTTCACAGTTGTCTTCAGAGAGTTGATGTACACTATGTGATCAAAAGCATCCGGACATCTGGCTGAAAATGAGTTACAAGTTTGTGGCGCCCTCCATCGGCAATACTGGAATTCAATACGACGGTGGCCCACAGTTAGCCCTGATGACAACTTCCATGTCGCAGGCATACGTTCCAAAACATCCCAAACGTGCTCTATAGGATTCAGGTTAGGACTCTGTGCAGGCCACTCCGTTACAGGGATGATACTGTCGTGTAACCATTCCCCCACAGGCCGTGCATTATGAACAGGTGCTCGATTGTGTTGAAAGATGCAATCGCCATCCCCGAATTGCTCTTCAACAGAGGGAAGCAAGAAGCTGCTTAAAATATCAATGTAGGCCTGTACTGTGATAGTGGTACGCTAAACAACAAGGAGTGCTAGCCTTCTCGATGAAACACACGACCACCCCATAACACCGCCGCCTCTTAATTTTTCTGTCGGCACTACACACGCTGGCAGATGACGTTCACTGGGCATCCGCCATACCCACAGGCTGCCATCGGATCGCAAAATTGTGTACCCTCATTCGTCACTCCACGCACCGTTTCTTCGCTGTTCAATCCTCCAATGCTTACACTCCTTACACAAAGCGAAATGTCGTTTGGCATTTACCTGCAAGATGTGTGGCTTATGAGCAGCCGTTTGACCATAAATCATAGTTTTATAACCTACCGCCTAACTATCATAGTACCTGCAGTGGATCCTGATGTAGTCTGGAATTCCTGTGTGATGGTCTGGATAGATGTCTGCCTATTATACATTACGACCCTCTTCAACTGTCGGCGGTCTCTGTCAGTCAACAGACGAGGTCGGCCTGTACGCTTTTGTGCTGCACATGTCCCTTCACATTTCCACTTCACTATCACATCGGAAACAGTGGACCTAGGGATGTTTCGGAGTGTGGAAACCTCGCGCACAAACGTATGACACAAGTGACACCCAATCAGCTGACCACGTCCTAAGTCCGTGATTTATACGGAGCGTCCCATTCTCCTCTCTCACGATGTGTAATGACTACTGAGGTCGCTGATGTGGAGTACTTGGTAGTCGGTGGCAGCACCATGCACCTAGTATGAAAAATATATTGCTTTGGAGGTGTCCGGATACTTTTGATAACATAGTGTACGATGACAAAAACGTACTCGAAATGGAAACCTAACGAAATAAACATACAAAATTTAGTCTCAAAGACATAAAGTGACGTGTGTATCGAGGAAGTGAGACAAGTTGCGGTTCCTTAGGGACACACTGCCCTTCAGACTTCAACGGTGCGCCTTCCGTGCAGCAGCCACGGGGCGGTGTGGGCAAAGCGCCCTCGGTGCGGCAAGCCCTCCTGGGACGTGGCTTATCGGCGCTCATTTGTCACACCGAGCCGGCTTTATCAGGCAGTGCTGCCAGCTTGAAAAAGTGACGCCTTGGTCGGGATTAGGGCTAATTACAGCTAGCAGATAGTGGCCACCCTGCTACTTGCCGCTCTGCGGAAATAAAAATAATTTGTGGGCCCGCGGCCAGGGTGCAGGCGCGCGACCCAGCACGTCACGCCGGAGGAGCAATCTGCGGGAAAAACGCGCGCAGCCGCCTGCTTGCATTCTGCGAAGATGGGGAGAGAAGGGGTGTACTTGGTTCCTGCAACTCTGCTGTCCTACGGGATTACTTAGATAACGACAAACAACTCACAGCAAACAGTGGCTGGTGGTTCGTACGAGGTTTATGCCTCCAGTCTACTTTACTGACAACGTTACACTAAATCATTTCTACTCACATTACTTTGACGAAAAACTTTCTACAGTTACCTTTTTTCGTCTCATGGTCATCTATAAGTACACTGGAAGAAACATTTTAATTTAGTAACGATTTTTTTTACACTGATAAAGGGCAGCAGGATTTCATGGCCTTTATCATTCAAAATAAAAACTACAAACTAAGGAGCATGATGGACCCTGTCTTGTACCTCCGCTAGTCATTCACTTACCTGTTTCACGCCGAAGTGGAGTCATGTGCTTGTCTATTTAATTTTTTCTACCCTCATACGTCTTCTGGCATGTTCGATGCTGCCCACCACGAATGCTTTTACTGTGCTAAACCCTACATCTAGAAGCTCTTTCTTCCTAGGTTCTCAATTATTCGTTAGAAGTGCTCCAGTCTTTGGCTTCCCTTATAGTTTTTACCATCTACTGCTCCCTCTAGTACCAAGGAAGTTATTTCCTGATGTCTTAACCCATGTCCTACCATCCTTTCCTTTTAACTCTCAGTGTTTTTCATATGTTCCCTACTTCGAGATTCTGCAGAGAATTTATCTCATTCCTTATCGGTAACCTAGTTTTGTAATGTGGCCGTAATTTCGCACTTTACAGGCACTCATCCACATACTTTGCCGTGATCTACAAACACAAATAGGTATCATGTGATAGGTTCTACATCGTATATATGAATATACACTCCTGGAAATTGAAATAAGAACACCGTGAATTCATTGTCCCAGGAAGGGCAAACTTTATTGACACATTCCTGGGGTCAGATACATCACATGATCACACTGACAGAACCACAGGCACATAGACACAGGCAACAGAGCATGCACAATGTCGGCACTAGTACAGTGTATATCCACCTTTCGCAGCAATGCAGGCTGCTATTCTCCCATGGAGACGATCGTAGAGATGCTGGATGTAGTCCTGTGGAACGGCTTGCCATGCCATTTCCACCTGGCGCCTCAGTTGGACCAGCGTTCGTGCTGGACGTGCAGACCGCGTGAGACGACGCTTCATCCAGTCCCAAACATGCTCAATGGGGGACAGATCCGGAGATGTTGCTGGCCAGGGTAGTTGACTTACACCTTCTAGAGCACGTTGGGTGGCACGGGATACATGCGGACGTGCATTGTCCTGTTGGAACAGCAAGTTCCCTTGCCGGTCTAGGAATGGTAGAACGATGGGTTCGATGACGGTTTGGATGTACCGTGCACTATTCAGTGTCCCCTCGACGATCACCAGTGGTGTACGGCCAGTGTAGGAGATCGCTCCCCACACCATGATGCCGGGTGTTGGCCCTGTGTGCCTCGGTCGTATGCAGTCTTGATTGTGGCGCTCACCTGCACGGCGCCAAACACGCATACGACCATCATTGGCACCAAGGCAGAAGCGACTCTCATCGCTGAAGACGACACGTCACCATTCGTCCCTCCATTCACGCCTGTCGCGACACCACTGGAGGCGGGCTGCACGATGTTGGGGCGTGAGCGGAAGACGGCCTAACGGTGTGCGGGACCGTAGCCCAGCTTCATGGAGACGGTTGCGAATGGTCCTCGCCGATACCCCAGGAGCAACAGTGTCCCTAATTTGCTGGGAAGTGGCGGTGCGGTCCCCTACGGCACTGCGTAGGATCCTACGGTCTTGGCGTGCATCCGTGCGTCGCTGCGGTCCGGTCCCAGGTCGACGGGCACGTGCACCTTCCGCCGACCACTGGCGACAACATCGATGTACTGTGGAGACCTCACGCCCCACGTGTTGAGCAATTCGGCGGTACGTCCACCCGGCCTCCCGCATGCCCACTATACGCCCTCGCTCAAAGTCCGTCAACTGCACATACGGTTCACGTCCACGCTGTCGCGGCATGCTACCAGTGTTAAAGACTGCGATGGAGCTCCGTATGCCACGGCAAACTGGCTGACACTGACGGCGGCGGTGCACAAATGCTGCGCAGCTAGCGCCATTCGACGGCCAACACCGCGGTTCCTGGTGTGTCCGCTGTGCCGTGCGTGTGATCATTGCTTGTACAGCCCTCTCGCAGTGTCCGGAGCAAGTATGGTGGGTTGACACACCGGTGTCAATGTGTTCTTTTTTCCATTTCCAGGAGTGTATATATTCAACAACAACGTTTATCATTTAGTAGTATTAGTTGCCTTCATATATATTTATGTTTAGATTGTAATTTGTATATAAAAAGAGAGTGAAGAGTGAAACATCCCTTTATAAAAATTAATGAATTACTGTGCTGATAAACCTCTTACGTCATTTGGTTTTCAAACAGCTGAGCAAAACTGAACGTACTCAGACATTACTCTCTTTACTTATTCTGATCAACACTAAACTGACACACAATATTTTTTAGCGCAACGCAATCTGACTCTCAGTAATCCCTACAACATTAACCTATACCTTTCACAAATCACTTACCTCACAAAAATCTTAGTTACTCGAACTACTGTAATACAGCGAGCGCCACTACTGCCAGCTAAATAAAAGATTCAAACTACTGAAGGCACTAACTACTGATAGGCATAGTTAGCAAATGAAAGATTTTGATAGAGAACAAACAATGTAGTTACCTCAATAGTGTTCAAAAGTCATAATATCTATATCAGTCCATGATATCCAATATTACAAATTTACTGTCTCTGTCCAGATCGTCCGCTCCCAAAACTCCGCCATCTCACTCCCCACATCCACCACTGCTGGCGGCTCACCTCCAACTGCGCAACGCTACGCGCTGTTAACAGCCAACCGCCCAACACTACAATAGCGAACTCCAACAATGCCACCCAGCCACAGACTGCACACAGCACAGCCAGTGATTTTCATACAGAGCGCTACGTGGCGCTGGCGTTACCAATATAAGAACCTAAACAGCGTACTTACAAGAGATCCTAATATCTGCTTCAGGGGTTAGTCAGACAGGGCCAAATCATCATTTTAGCGTTTATTACTTTCCTTTGCGCACATTCATTTTACGCCCTCGTGGAGTAGCATCTTGGGATTTTCAATATTCTTCCGTAGCAATACTCCTCAAACGCTCCCATCCTCTTCTTTTCGGGTTTCCATACAGTTCATTGTTCACTACTATATTCATTGTTCACTACTATGCAATGCTGTGCACCAAAGGTACAGTCTCACAAATTTCTTTCTCAAATTAAGGCCAATGTTATATACCAGTAGACTTCTTTTCGCCAGGAATGACCTTTTTGTCTGTGTTACACTGCTTTTTATGTCCTCCTAGCTTCAAGCTTCATCTGGCGTGAGTTATTTTGCTTCCAATGTAGGAGAAATACTTAACTTCGTCTCCTTCGTGATCATCAGTTTTGATGTTAATTTTATCGCTAAACTCGTTTCTTACATGTTTTTTTCAATTTAATATAAATCGATGGTCCGTACTCATAAGACTGTTCACTCCATTCAACAAGTTCTGTAATTCTTCTTCAGTTTCACTGAAGATAGCAACGTTATCTGCGAAACTTGTCACTGATACCCTTTTCTCCTTGAATTTTAATCTCATTCTTGACCCTTCTTTTATTTCCATGATTGCTTCACCGATGTGTAGATTGAACACTAGGGACGAAAGACTGCATCCCTGTCTTACACTTTAACCCGAAGATTTCGTTTTCGATCTTCCATTCTTGCTGTCCCCTCTTGACTCTTGTGAGTTTTGTATATTACCTTCTTTCCTTACAGCACACTGTTTTAAAGAATTATGAACGTCTTGCACCATTTTCGAATGCTGTTTCTAGGTCGAAAAATCGTATGAACCTGTCTTGATTTAATTTTAGTTTTGCTTCCATTACCAGTATCTTCCTTCCGTTATCAAGTGCAACGTCAGACCTGCCTTTCTGGTGACCTCACCTTTACGAAGCCCAACCGGATTTTTGTCAACTACTTGGATGTACGATCCGTTTAACTGACTGTGGCATAGTTCTCGCACATCTCTGCCTTTGCTACCTCCTGAATTGTAGGCATGATTTTTTTTTCCAAAAGTCTAATAGTCTGTCACCAGCCTCGTGCGTTTCACACAACCACTTGAATAGTCTTTCGGTTGCCAGCTTTTTATAAATTCTAATTCGATATTATGTATCTTTTCTGTCTAATGTGATCCTAAATCTTCCAAAACTCGGTCGAGCTCTTGCCTCTAATACTCGCTCCTCTACGTCTACCGGATCTCTGGTGTCACCGCCAGACACCACACTTGCTAGGTGGTAGCTTAAATCGGCCGCGGTCCATTAGTACATGTCGGACCCGCGTGTCGCCACTGTGTGATCGCAGACCGAGCGCCACCACACGGCAGGTCTCGAGAGACGTACGAGAACTCGTCCCAGTTGTACGACGACGTTGCTAGCGACTATACTGACGAAGCCTTTGCTCTCATTTGCCGAGAGACAGTTAGAACAGCCTTCAGCTAAGTTAATGGCTACGACTTAGCAAGGCGCCAATTGTCACAGTGCATGTATCTTACGAGTCTCATTTGTATAGTCAAGAGAGATGTATCACAAGGAGTGATTAAAAGTTAAGTATATTCCAAAGCTACGTATTTTCTTTATAGCAGTCATAACGTATCCTGTTCCAGACTTGACGCCAGTCGGCGTGTGTGTACGCGTGCCTTTCGGCTTCCTTCTCAGTGTGGCGTAGCTAGCTTGTTACGCCACAACAGCATCGACTCCTATTTCGTTTTCTATCGTGTCATCACACTTGTTCTCCCCTCGTAGAGACTTTCAGTGTACTCTCCCACCTGTTCCCTCTCTGCTCTGCGTTTCACACTGGAATTGTTATTGTATTCTTAATATTGACACGCTTACTTTTAATTTCACCGAACGTTGTTTTGAAATTTCTATATTCCTAATCTGTCTTTCTGATGACCACTTCTTTCTCAATTTCCCAATATTTTTCCTGCAGCCACTTTGCCTTGGCTTCCCTACACTTCCTACTGATTTCATTTATAAGTGACTTATACTGGTGTATAACATTTTTGTATTTCCTTCTTTCGTCGATCAGATGAAGTACAGGGCTATTACAAATGATTGAAGCGATTTCATAAATTCACTGTAGCTCCATTATTTGACATATGGTCACGACACACTACAGATACGTAGAAAAACTCATAAAGTTTTGTTCGGCTGAAGCCGCACTTCAGGTTTCTGCCGCCAGAGCGCTCGAGAGCGCAGTGAGACAAAATGGCGACAGGAGCCGAGAAAGCGTATGTCGTGCTTGAAATGCACTCACATCAGTCAGTCATAACAGTGCAACGACACTTCAGGTCGAAGTTCAACAAAGATCCACCAACTTCCAACTCCATTCGGCGATGGTATGCGCAGTTTAAAGCTTCTGGATGCCTCTGTAAGGGGAAATCAATGGGTCGGCCTGCAGCGAGCGAAGAAACGGTTGAACGCGTGCGGGCAAGTTTCACGCGTAGCCCGCGGAAGTCGACGAATAAAGCAAGCAGGGAGCTAAACGTACCACAGCCGACGGTTTGGAACATCTTACGGAAAAGGCTAAAGCAGAAGCCTTACCGTTTACAATTGCTATAAGCCCTGACACCCGATGACAAAGTCAAACGCTTTGAATTTTCGGCGCGGTTGCAACAGCTCATGGAAGAGGATGCGTTCAGTGCGAAACTTGTTTTCAGTGATGAAGCAACATTTTTTCTTAGTGGTGAAGCGAACAGACACAATGTGCGAATCTGGGCGGTAGAGAATCCTCACGCATTCGTGCAGCAAATTCGCAATTCACCAAAAGTTAACGTGTTTTGTGCAATCTCACGGTTTAAAGTTTACGGCCCCTTTTTCTTCTGCGAAAAAAACGTTACAGGACACGTGTATCTGGACATGCTGGAAAATTGGCTCATGCCACAACTGGAGACCGACAGCGCCGACTTCATCTTTCAACAGGATGGTGCTCCACCGCACTTCCATCATGATGTTCGGCATTTCTTAAACAGGTGATCGGAAGACCGATGGATCGGTCGTGGTGGAGATCATGATCAGCAATTCGTGTCATGGCCTCCACGCTCTCCCAACTTAACCCCATGCGATTTCTTTCTGTGGGGTTATGTGAAAGATTCAGTATTTAAACCTCCTCTACCAAGAAACGTGCCAGAACTGCGAGCTCGCATCAACGATGCTTTCGAACTCATTGATGGGGACATGCTGCGCCGAGTGTGGGAGGAACTTGATTATCGGCTTGATGTCTGCCGAATCACTAAAGGGGCACATATCGAACATTTGTGAATGCCTAAAAAAACTTTTTGAGTTTTTGTATGTGTGTGCAAAGCATTGTAAAATATCTCAAATAATAAAGTTATTGTAGAGCTGTGAAATCGCTTCAATCATTTGTAATAACCCTGTAGTAAACTCTTCCATGTTCCAAACTTTTTTTGAGGTGTGAACATTTTCTTTAATCTCATTACTAATAGAAATATGTGTCCTGTAGTCCACAAATTGTCACTTCAAAATGACTCTCGAAGCTTAAGGTTATTTGTAGTAAAAGTATATACATATATACTTGCATCAAAGTGTCGCGTAAGAGAAGAGGATATGGATTTTAAATAGCGTGATAATTCACGCAAAAACAGAGGAATTAATGTAACATGGTTACGTTCCAACTGTCGTTACGGTCTCAAAAATGGTTCAAATGGCTCTGAGCACTATGGGACTTAACATCTGAGGTCATCAGTCCCGTAGATGGTTCAAATGGTTCAAACGGCTCTGAGCACTATGGGACTTAACATCTGAGGTCATCAGTCCCCTAGAACTTAGAGCTACTTAAACCTAACTAACCTAAGGACATCACACACATCCATGCCTGAGGCAGGATTCGAACCTGCGACCGTAGCAGTCTCGTTACATTCTCGTGAGTAAAACTTTGTTAGCGGTCATTGCTCTTAGTGCTTCGTGTACGATATGGAAATTACACTTATGTGGTTTCCAAAAACTGTCTGGATCACACAATTCTTGTGACGGGAGTTCTTAATATCCAATCCAAGCTGCAAATGCTCAGTTAGCAACATTATTTTAAGTCACTTGGAAAACTACAACACGTAAAACGAACTCTATTCACCCTTCTGTATCAATCGTGCTGTGAAACCCATATATTTTCAAGTGCCTTTACATTCAACTGTTATGATACCTTCGACTTTGCGTTGCTATAAACACAGCGCTCGGATAAATAATTTTATTTTATTGCAACTATCAACTGATATTAAGTTGTCTCCATTTCTTTGTGCTGCATATCAACTTTTTCGTCTCTATGTATATACTAAAGCTAGCTATATCGCTATTCTGTGCTACATCTTCGAAATTGTTCAATTTCCTAGCGTTTCTTTCTTCTATCACACACGAAAGACACCATCTGATCAAAAGACTCCGGACACCTAGTTGCGGACATTTATACGAAGTGTGTCCATCCACCGGTTTTACGACGGTATGGACTGTGGTTCTGAGCACTATGGGACTTAACTGCTGTGGTCATCAGTCCCCTAGAACTTAGAACTGCTTAAACCTAACTAACCTAAGGACATCACACATATCCATGCCCGAGGCAGGATTCGAACCTGCGACCGTAGCGGTCGCGCGGTTCCAGACTGTAGCGCCTAGAACCACTCGGTCACTCCGGCCACCGGTATGGACTGTGCCGGGGTCACATATACTGAGGTGTCGGAACGTCTGTGCAAGAGTGAAACCCCGGAAGGCTGTGACGTCGGACGCTGGGGGAGCAAAGTCGCCTTTCTAACACATCCCAAAGACACTCCATTGGTTTCAGACCTTGAACCTGGGTAGGCGAGTCTATTTTTGGAAAGTTGTTGACGACAATCAGTTGCCTCGGAGATGTTGTTTTATGACAATTTGCACTGTAATGCTGGTATAGTCATGGTATCCGAACTGTCCCTTTACCGTACGCAGTACAAGACGCTGTAAAACGTATTCACATCCTTCCCCATTTACCTTTTTGTTCACAAGAAGGGGACCTCATCCTTACTATGAAAAATACCCCTATACCGTAACATCACTTCCTCCGTGCTTCCTTGCTGGCCAAGCACACGATGACAGGTAACGTCATCCTGGAATTCGCAACACTCAGACACTTCTATCTGCTGACAACCCAATACTCCCCGCCACCTTTTATACTGGTGGGTCCGCTTCTCGTTAACACCTAGTGGTCAAATGGTCCAAATGGCTCTGAGCACTATGGCACTCAACTTCTGAGGTCATCAGTCTCCTAGAACTTAGAACTATTTAAACCTAAGTAACCTAAGGACATCACACACATCCATGCCCGAGGCAGGATTCGAATCTGCGACCGTAGCGGTCGCGCGGTTCCAAACTGTAGCGCCTAGAACCGCTCGGTCACCTCGGCCGGCACCTAGTCGTGAGTCCCGCATTAAATAGGGGTGTGTGGAGACTTCTGATTAGATAGCGCATGATCCACTGTCCTGTCCTTTACATTTGCGTCGTTTGGTTTTCACTTCTACGGCTGTTGTATCTCACATCTCTCCTCTTCGCACTTAGTCAACTGATTTCCTTTTCATTTCCATACTTAATTTAATTTCACAACTGCCAATTTATAGAACCATAAACTGACACCCAAATGTTTCACTAAAAGTCAGTTAAAGTAATTTTGACGACTTGAAGATCATAACCAGACAAATAATATCACTTTCGCTTTTTTCTTGCCCAGCGACTCTTAGGATTTAGAATCTTGCCAGCACTTCGTCATCTGTTCTGATCTTATACCACTTTTCCTTTGGGTCACCTCTATCTGTCCATTGAACTTCCTTGCGGTTCCGGTGTCTCTTGGAACCGGATTAGACGTATTTATAATGCCGTGCAGAGAGGGAAGTACTTGAAATCTGTGCACATCTGTGCTCTCAGGTTCTTGCTCCAGAGCGGGCACTTTGCATCTCATATTAAGTTCCTGACGCGTCTTTGATTTATACCCACAGCAATTTCGTGCTTCTACGACAGCTCCAATTATTTATCATTATCCTGCCCCATTTATTGCTATTTGTCACGAAATACTAATACCTTTAATAATCTTTCACAAACATCTCTCTCATTAGATTTATATTTAACAGACTTTTGGAATCTGAAACGGGTCAGTAACCTGTGATTGGTATACATTTCACGTACACTGAACTTTGCTCTTCTCGAGTACAGACGAAATTAGCATCATCATCATCAACGTCATCTCCATCATTTCTCCCTCATGATGTAAGTGACCCTATACCAATAGTCTGCACACCACCGCAAAATAAGTCTAGTCTCTTCAACACCTTCGGTTTATGTTACCAAGATCAGAGCAGTATTTTGCAATTTCACATTCTTTTGGAAAAACCTCCGCAATTCACTTCTATTCTCTACAGCGCTGTACTGCTTTTATAATTTATTTAATGTCGTGCCTTTCTAAACTTCTCACATACCTAGTATACAGCACTACTGCTGCTTGAATTCCACTTTCTTATGTTTGACCCAAAAACCATTAAGAGATGAATAAAAATATTTTTACTGAACTTAGGCTTCGTAATCGTTCTTGCGTGCATCGTTTTTCATGGTTTACTACATCGTCATGAGATGGAACTTAGAACAATAAATAAAGGTATATGGATACATATTCGGGAAAGACGTTTTTATTCGCAATTACGTCTGTTATCGGTAATTTAGAGTCTGTAATTTTTGGTTTTTCCACACAAGCTCCTAAAAATTTTTCTCAATGCTTTCTACAATACAAAAATTGAAGACAATTTAAATACTGATTTGATTAAGTCAATCCCTTTCTTTACTATTTCTTTCCATGTTTCAGTACTTTGTCTAAGTACAGTTAAACTGAAGTGGGAGAGTATAAGGAGTACTACTATCTTCGACGTCATAACCCATTGATATTGTACTCCTTACTTATCGCTGGCTTTCAAACCAACAGTGCTGTGGGAGGTGTGGGTATAAAATAACAGGACTGATTCACAGAGTAAGTACGCATGTGCCAGAGATGAACGACCAATCTCTGTGAAGCGCGAAGCCTTTTCTGTCTGCTGTCTGCAGACAGATCACTGTGCCCGCGACTTCTTTGTGTAAGAGATGTTATTTTGTTTCGGCGGAAAAATGATAAGTGTAATAATAGTGTGGTGTCACCGCTAGACACCACACTTGCTAGGTGGTAACTTAAATCGGCCGCGGTCCTGTAGTACATGTCGGACCCGCGTGTCGCCACTGTGGGATCGCAAACCTAGCGCCACCACAAGGCAGGTCTCGAGAGACTGAGGAGACCTCGTCCCCAGTTGTACGGACAACATAGCTAGCGATTGGACGTGCTAAGCCTTGCTCTCATTTGCCGAGAGATAGACAGTAGAATAGCCCTCTGCTAAGTTAAATGGCGACCACCTAGCAAGGCGCCATTTGTATCAGTGCCTATAGCTTACTAATATTCAAGAGAGATGTATTCCAAGGACTAATTAAAAGTTAAGTAACAAGCATCTACGTACTTTTCTTCTTATTCATTTATAAGTTCTCATGTTCCAGACTTCACGCCCGTCTGCGTTAGCCTTGCGTGCCCTATCGGCTACAGCATTGTGTCTAGGCTGTATGGTCTAGACACAACAAATAGTGCACCAAATCATCGTGAAGTTTCGGATGAAACTTGAAAAAAAACTGCCACTGAAACCTATCTCAACTCACGCTCGGGACGTCCTCCAACAACAAAAACTGATGAAAATATCGAAAAACTACGTAATCTGATTCGCTCTGACTGTCGATTGAATATTCGATCGATTGCTGAAGCTGCGGGAAATGACAAAAAATGTGTAAGGCGAATTTTACATGAGGAAAGAATGTGCGAAACTGGTGCTGAAAATTCGCACGATAGAACAAAAAGAAAATGTTTCTACCGACACTTTGAATACCACTTAAAACGATACTAATTTCTTAAAAAAAATTATAGCGTATTATAGCCCTGCACGGGCCCAACTTCAGTGAGAGCGAAAAAAGCTTCAATGAGCAAATCAAGACTCAAAGCGATGATGACTATTTAATTCGACATTCATGGAATTGTGTATCATGACTGAGTTCCTCAAATTCAGATTTTTAATCACCGTGAAAATATTCCTGAAATATGTGAGAAAATAAATGAAAAACGACCCGAACTGTGAAAGAACAAGTCATGAGCTCTGAATTACTCAAAAGTGGTCAGATAAGGTACTGAAAATATAGCTCCATATGTGTGATGCCAGGTGCGAAACTGACAGTATGTAGAGAAACATAAGTGAGGAAAACAACTGCCGTCAACTGATGACGTTAGCAATCATAGAGGCAGTAATTAGCTGTCAAAGAACTTAACCACTTTGGTAGCAAACGATCAGTATATTGATAAGGTGCTATATGAGCTTCAAAGACACTAATAAAACGCGAGTTAAGTAATGTACAGAATGAAAAATAAATACGTATGCGCCCGCATCTCGTGGTCGTGCGGTAGCGTCCTCGCTTCCCACGCCCGGGTTCCCGGGTTCGATTCCCGGCGGGGTCAGGGATTTTCTCTGCCTCGTGATGGCTGGGTGTTGTGTGATGTCCTTAGGTTAGTTAGGTTTAAGTAGTTCTAAGTTCTAGGGGACTGATGACCATAGCTGTTAAGTCCCATAGTGCTCAGAGCCAAATACGTATACCAAAACATACAGACCCCATGAGGGATATCAGCTGTTACAGTTATAAAATATAGAGGAAATAATGAATGAAACGTAAAGTGAAACAAATTGCAAAATATAATTGTAGACACGTTTTGACACAGTTTTGTGAACGACTACAGTGTAGACATCAAGTTTGACAGAGTTACATAAACATTTACGCAGTGATACATAATTGTCAAAAGGAAAACAAATATGTAAACAGACACACATCAAAAAGCATATGGTGTTTCATACAGACAATGAACTGCTAAAATAACCCATTGAAAACTTACAAAGAAACTGTGATACAACTGTGAATATGAAGCTGCACTAAACCCAATGTACAGAATAGAAAGTATGTGTGCCAAGGCCAAATATAGCCAGTAAAATCGTGTCGTCACAAAATGAAATACACATCGTGACATCAGTAAAATCAGGAGAGCATAAACTAAACTGAAATGAAATGAAATGTCGTGTGGCTAGGGCCTCCCGTCGGGTAGACCGTTCGCCTGGTGCAAGTCTTTCGATTTGACGCCACTTCGGCGACTTGCGTGTCGATGGGGATGAAAATAATGATGATTAGGACAACACAACACCCAGTCCCTGAGCGGAGAAAATCTCCGACCCAGCCGGGAATCCAACCAGGGCCCTGAGGATTGACAGTCTGTCACGCTGACCACTCAGCTACCGGGGGCGGACATAAACTAAACTTAACATAGTCCAAGAAATTCACAGTGCGGTAGACACTGGCGAGCAGATTGATGCCGTATTCCTGGACTTCAGGAAGGCATTTGATACGGTTCCGCACTTACGTTTAGTGAAAAAAATACGAGCTTACGGAATATCGGACCAGGTTTGTGATTGGATTCAGGATTTCCTAGAAGAAAGAACACAACATGTCATTCTTAACGGTTCAAAATCTGCAGATGTAGAGGTAATTTCGGGAGTACCGCAAGGAAGTGTGATAGGACCTTTATTGTTTACAATATACATAAATGACTTAGTTGACAACATCGGTAGCTCCGTGAGGCTATTTGCAGATGACACGGTTGTCTACAAGAAAGTAGCAACATCAGAAGACTCGTACGTACTCCAGGAAGACCTGCAGAGGATTAATGAATGGTGCGACAGCTGGCAGCTTTCCCTAAACGTAGATAAATGTAATATAATGCGCATACATAGGGGCAGAAATCCATTCCAGTACGATTATGCCATAGGTGGTAAATCATTGGAAGCGGTAACGACCGTAAAATACTTAGGAGTTACTATCCGGAGCGATCTGAAGTGGAATGATCACATAAAACAAATAGTGGGAAAAGCAGGCGCCAGGTTGAGATTCATAGGAAGAATTCTAAGAAAATGTGTCTCATCGACGAAAGAAGTAGCTTACAAAACGCTTGTTCGTCCGATTCTTGAGTATTGCTCATCAGTATGGGACCCTTACCAGGTTGGATTAATAGAAGAGATAGACATGATCCAGCGAAAAGCAGCGCGATTCGTCATGGGGACGTTTAGTCAGCGCGAGAGCGTTACGGAGATTCTGAACAAGCTCCAGTGGCGGACACTTCAAGAAAGGCGTTACGCAATACGGAGAGGTTTATTATCGAAATTACGAGAGAGCACATTCCGGGAAGAGATGGGCAACATATTACTACCGCCCACATATATCTCGCGTAATGATCACAACGAAAAGATCCGAGAAATTAGAGCAAATACGGAGACTTACAAGCAGTCGTTCTTCCCACGCACAATTCGTGAATGGAACAGAGAAGGGGGGATCAGATAGTGGTACAATAAGTACCCTCCGCCACACACCGTAAGGTGGCTCGCGGAGTATAGATGTAGATGTAGATGTAGATGTAGTAATGATTGAGTAATCATGAGAGTGTGTCAAAACAGAAACTAAACTTATGTGAACTCTGTAAAATTGAACACCGAAATTCATAAGAACTTAATGCCCACGATAACACATAAACAGTGCAACATGGAATAAAGGAAGGAAGAGCGTGTTTAACGTACCGGCAACACCGAGGTCATTAGAGGGGACAAGCTGGGATTGTGTCAAGGATGCGGAGGGAAATCGGCCGTACCCTTTCAAAGAAACCATCCCGAAACTTACCTCGAGTGATTTAGGGAAATCATGCAAATTCTAAATCTGGATGGCGGGATGCGGGTTTGAACCGTCGTCCTTTCGAATGCGAGTCCAGGGCGCTAAACAGAGTGCCACCTCGTCCAGTCAAAAAAGAAGTCCATTCCTAATACAACGGCCCAACGTCAATCGAAAGAGGATCGTAAGAGAATATAGTGTGAATTTGCGGCTGGAAACTAACAGCTACAGTAAGGTAAATCCTCTGCCATCATAGAATAAAACAATGGTTAACGTCAATTCATATTGACAACACGTAACTCAATAAAGAAGGGAGGGGCAGGAGAAAAAGGGATAGTAACGTAACACTCAAGTTTAAATAATACTAAAAGTCAGCGGAATGTGTGACATGTGTCACACAGCGCATCTGAAAGAAGGGAAAATGAGGCAGGCACAAGAGAATTAATAATACCGAAAGCCTGTTGTGCCTCCCTTATTTTCCCTTCTTACGACTGTGCCGTGTGATACACGTCACTAATTCAGTATCTAACTGATGAACGATTTTCAATATGCGGTCGAACAACTGTTTCATAAGCCACTTTCTGCGTACATTAATTACATTTCCTTAAGTTTGTTTCTACGAATCTCAGTTTGGAATCCACCTTTACTACAATTAACTGTACCTGGTCATTCTACACTCCTGGAAATGGAAAAAAGAACACATTGACACCGGTGTGTCACACCCACCATACTTGCTCCGGACATTGCGAGAGGGCTGTACAAGCAATGATCACACGCACGGCACAGCGGACACACCAGGAACCGCGGTGTTGGCCGTCGAATGGCGCTAGCTGCGCAGCATTTGTGCACCGCCGCCGTCAGTGTCAGCCAGTTTGCCGTGGCATACGGAGCTCCATCGCAATCTTTAACACTGGTAGCATGCCGCGACAGCGTGGACGTGAACCGTATGTGCAGTTGACGGACTTTGAGCGAGGGCGTATAGTGGGCATGCGGGAGGCCGGGTGGACGTACCGCCGAATTGCTCAACACGTGGGGCGTGAGGTCTCCACAGTACATCGATGTTGTCGCCAGTGGTCGGCGGAAGGTGCACGTGCCCGTCGACCTGGGACCGGACCGCAGCGACGCACGGATGCACGCCAAGACCGTAGGATCCTACGCAGTGCCGTAGGGGACCGCACCGCCACTTCCCAGCAAATTAGGGACACTGTTGCCCCTGGGGTATCGGCGAGGACCATTCGCAACCGTCTCCATGAAGCTGGGCTACGGTCCCGCACACCGTTAGGCCGTCTTCCGCTCACGCCCCAACATCGTGCAGCCCGCCTCCAGTGGTGTCGCGACAGGCGTGAATGGAGGGACGAATGGGGACGTGCCGTCTTCAGCGATGAGAGTCGCTTCTGCCTTGGTGCCAATGATGGTCGTATGCGTGTTTGGCGCCGTGCAGGTGAGCGCCACAATCAGGACTGCATACGACCGAGGCACACAGGGCCAACACCCGGCATCATGGTGTGGGGAGCGATCTCCTACACTGGCCGTACACCACTGGTGATCGTCGAGGGGACACTGAATAGTGCACGGTACATCCAAACCGTCATCGAACCCATCGTTCTACCATTCCTAGACCGGCAAGGGAACTTGCTGTTCCAACAGGACAATGAACGTCCGCATGTATCCTGTGCCACCCAACGTGCTCTAGAAGGTGTAAGTCAACTACCCTGGCCAGCAAGATCTCCGGATCTGTCCCCCATTGAGCATGTTTGGGACTGGATGAAGCGTCGTCTCACGCGGTCTGCACGTCCGGCACGAACGCTGGTCCAACTGAGGCGCCAGGTGGAAATGGCATGGCAAGCCGTTCCACAGGACTACATCCAGCATCTCTACGATCGTCTGCATGGGAGAATAGCAGCCTGCATTGGTGCGAAAGGTGGCACTGTACTAGTGCCGACATTGTGCATGCTCTGTTGCCTGTGTCTATGTGCCTGTGGTTCTGTCAGTGTGATCATGTGATGTATCTGACCCCAGGAATGTGTCAATAAAGTTTCCCCTTCCTGGGACAATGAATTCACGGTGTTCTTATTTCAATTTCCAGGAGTGTATTTTAGGTCGCCCCGGGCGGTTACTTCTAGGCAGTTTTACGGTTGTTACCGTTTCCGATACGTTTACCCCAATAACGTAACCGAGTAGCAATGGATCTTATGCGCAAGATGTTGTACCTATTTACGTGCAGGAAGGAAGAAAGATTACAGTTCAACGTCCCGTCGACAGCGCGGTCATTAGGGACGGAGCACAAGCTGGGATTAGGAACAGATGGGGAGGGAAATCGGCATTGCCCTTTACATTGTTGCTCACCTTCTAATCCCTGCATCACCCATCGGCCCTCCGCAGGGTTTCCTGAATTTCACTAAAGACTTCTGATGTTACCTCCTCCATGTTCGACAGCATAATCTGCAAAAAGCCGTGTGAAGCTTCCGACGTTATCCGCTAGATGGCTTACATATTAGGTTGGCTCATAAGTTCGTAGCGTCTTAGCTTTGCATGTTGGTATTCCGCTTGCAATGGGTTTATTATTTTTTTGAGCACTTTTTATTTCTAGTTCACTCTTGCTCTTTGAGGCTACACACCGTCGTTTCATCATTTGGAGACAGTAGCTGGAGCTGTGTACGCCGGGCAATTGATTTCCATGTGGAGAAATCGGAACATTTCCGACGTACCCCTCTGTCTGAGTTCAGTAGAAGGGTGGCAACAGCAGAGGCAGCGAGAAACATTTGGGTCGTGTGTGTAGATAGTGCCACTGGACAGGGCATGGCAAGAAAATCATTATTTCGTTTTAAGGACGATCGTTTTGACATTGGTAACTATCCACGTTCAGTAAGATGTTCGGGGTTTGATGAAGATCGTTTAGACGCATAAAACCGCAAGGATTCACCTCAGTTTACTCGAGAACTGGCAAACTTTATGAACTGTTCAAATGGTTCAAATGGCTCTAAGCACTATGGGACTTAACATCTGAGGTCATCAGTGCCCTAGACTTAGAACTACTTAAACCTAACTAACCTAAAGACATTGTAAGATGGCAAGAACTATGCCCCTTACATGAAGTCATTAAAGATCACCTAACTCACGTTGAGTGAGCAGTAGGGCTGAACAAACCTGACTGACAAAGCACAATGCATCTTGTAGAGGATATAGTATGGACGTATTGAAATAATTAATGTCTGGTGATGGTTTTAAAGTAATTCACACGACATGAAAACTTTGTGGAAGCGTGTCGATTTACTGGAGGCCAGTTTATCCCAGGGAAGTGCTCAGAATTGACCATGGCCACCGGGGCAGCGGCTAAGGGAAGTGACAATAGGCAGCTTAGGGCGGCTCAAGCTCAGAGAAAGCAGTAACGTAGCGCGGCCTCCAGCCGCCTTAAGATGAGGGACAGTGAGTGGGTGGTTGACCCCGACCCCATGCTGGTGTACTGGGAAGCAGACAGAGAATTTGTACGCCTGTTGATAAATGTCTCTCATCCCGTTTCCAGAGAAACATGCGAGAAACCCGTGCAAAGCTACGGTGGAGCCGTCAACAAAGGTCAAAATATGCGTGTTCGTGACTATAGCAACTTCACGCTGAATTCACGGTCTGCAGAGTCTGAAGTAAACCAGGTGAAGAGCGACAGAATGAAATACGCCGCCCTCCGATGGGAACGTAGGACCAAGGAATTTAAAGTACTCTCCTGGGAGTCAGAATTCCGGAAAAACTGGTGTTTGTGCAGATGCTAACCTTGATGGGTGGCCTGGGAGGAGCTAAATAGCAAAAGCTGAGAGGAAGGGAAATTTTGTGGGAATTTGTTCACTTCCCAGAGCAGGCACTGGTTGGCGCTGGGAAGCGACACATAATTAACGTGACTTGCACTGCAGTTGGCATAAGTGATTTTGCTGGAGGAGAAACCGAGGCAAAGAGCGGACTGGGAAAAGTCCCCGTAGTAGTCTTCCGTTCCCAACTTGCCTAGAGTGCGGACGTGGCATTCTGTACTCAGCCTGCCTGAGAAAGAGTGAGCATCTCTGCAGTTTAGGAGTTAGCAAATGGAACGATTGAGCTTGAAGATAGAAAGTTTTGGTTCAGCTATGTACTGAGCAAGATAGCTAGGAGTGAATAGACGAGCGCAGCCTTGCAGCACCACGAGGTCGGCCGACATCCACGCAACGACGATGCTCCGCCACACTGTATTCGGTGATATTGCGCCCGCTCCGGCCACTGATTAATTTGTTGGATCACATCGGCAAAGTTTCCATGAAGGTTTCATGGGCCGTGTATTGTAGAATTCTTCTGGCACTTCGCATTATGCTTGGGTCAGTCGATAGGAATTACTTTTGAGTTATCGCGCTTTACTCCACGCAAACGCAATTTATTGCCACTGCCTGATAGGAGAGTCTTGTAATGTGATGATTGAAGGTCGGGAGTTAAAATAAATTTGTGCTAATCGACTGCATCTGTTTTCAATCAAGTAGTTGAAATCCCAAGTCACTTTCATAATTAATTTTATGTTCAACACTTGAATCCGCTGTTCAATAGCTGAATATAACATCAATGTGTACCCCTTTTTAATTAAAAGGGATCAATTCTGAATAAATTAATGTCAACACTGCCACCACAGTTCAATCAGAAGTCACAGGGCCATATTATTTTTTTGCGTTATCCGTTATTGCGGCAGTTTTGCACTCTCTGTTGATCTGTTAGTCAATTAGCTGCGGTGAACACACGCCAAAACCAGCTTAGTGATGGGTGGGGCGTTACAGCATCACACACACATCCATGCCCGAGGCACGATTCGAACCTGCGACCGTAGCAGCAGCGCGGTTCTGGACTGAAGCGCCTAGAACTGCAGGGCCACAGCAGCCAGCTTTATGAACTGTGATCACTCCACCATCGTGCGGCATTTGCAGGCAGTGGGGAAGGATCAAAAATCGGGTATATGTGCACCGCATTCTCTTAGCAAAAACCACAAAAATCAACATTATCTCTGCGTGCTCGTCGTCCGTTGGCTCCTGAGCAATACGGAGCATTCCTATCCTGCATCGTTACTGGCGACAAGAAATGGTGTCTTTATGCTAACCCCCAAAGACAAGGAAGGAATGGTTGAGCCCAAATAAAGAAGCAAATCCACGTACAAAGACCTGCGCGCATCCACAATAGATAATGTTAAGCAATTGGTGGAACATCGGCGCAGTGTTGTACGAGGGCAGTTCAATAAGTAATGCAACACATTTTTTTTCTGAAACAGGGGTTGTTTTATTCAGCATTGAAATACACCAGGTTATTCCCCAATCTTTTAGCTACACAACACTATTTTTCAACGTAATCTCCATTCAATGCTACGGCCTTACGTCACCTTGAAATGAGGGCCTGAATGCCTGCACGGTACCATTCCACTGGTCGATGTCGGAGCCAACGTCGTACTGCATCAATAACTTCTTCATCATCCGCGTAGTGCCTCCCACGGATTGCGTCCTTCATTGGGCCAAACATATGGAAATCCGACGGTGCGAGATCGGGGCTGTAGGGTGCATGAGGAAGAACAGTCCACTGAAGTTTTGTGAGCTCCTCTCGGGTGAGAAGACTTGTGTGAGGTCTTGCGTTGTCATGAAGAAGGAGAACTTCGTTCTGATTTTTGTGCCTACGAACACGCTGAAGTCGTTTCTTCAATTTCTGAAGAGTAGCACAATACACTTCAGAGTTGATCGTTTGACCATGGGGAAGGACATCGAACAGAATAACCCCTTCAGCGTCCCAGAAGACTGTAACCATGACTTTACTGGCTGAGGGTATGGCTTTAAACTTTTTCTTGGTAGGGGAGTGGGTGTGGCGCCACTCCATTGATTGCCGTTTTGTTTCAGGTTCGAAGTGATGAACCCATGTTTCATCGCCTGTAACAATCTTTGACAAGAAATTGTCACCCTCAGCCACATGACGAGCAAGCAATTCCGCACACATGGTTCTCCTTTGCTCTTTATGGTGTTCGGTTAGACAAGGAGGGACCCAGCGGGAACAAACCTTTGAATATCCCAACTGGTGAACAATTGTGACAGCACTACCAACAGAGATGTCAAGTTGAGCACTGAGTTGTTTGACAGTGATCCGTCGATCATCTCGAACGGGTGTGTTCGCACGCTCCGCCATTGCAGGAGTCACAGCTGTGCACGGCCGGCCCGCACGCGGGAGATCAGACAGTCTTGCTTGACCTTGCGGCGATGATGACACACGCTTTGCCCAACGACTCACCATGCTTTTGTCCACTGCCAAATCACCGTAGACATTCTGCAAGCGCCTATGAATATCTGAGATGCCCTGGTTTTCCGCCAAAAGAAACTCGATCACTGCCCGTTGTTTGCAACGCACATCCGTTACAGACGCCATTTTAACAGCTCCGTACAGCGCTGCCACCTGTCGGAAGTCAATGAAACTATACGAGACGAAGCGGGAATGTTTGAAAATATTCCACAAGAAATTTCCGGTTTTTTCAACCAAAATTGGCCGAGAAAAAAAAAGTGTTGCATTACTTATTGAACTGCCCTCGTACTATGAATTGCTTCCCCATGGTGTAACCATCACCGTTGACATTTACTGTCAACAACAGAGAGGTCTTGCGAACGCAGTCCAGGAACAACTAACAGGGAAGCTGCGTGAAGTGATGCTATTCCATGATAACGTCGCCCACATTCTGCTAGACAAACAAAAACCACTACACAGGAGTTGGGTTGGGAAGTTATTCTGCATCCTCCTCATTCACCTGACCTTGCACCCTCAGATGTTCACCTTTTCCTCTCTCTCGTGAAAAAACGTTAAGGAATTTATTTTCCGGGTGAAAACGCGCCCCGAACATGGTGCGACGAGTTCTTCGACTCAAAACCACGTATTTCCAAAGTTGCGGAATCAAAAACCTACCCCGGCGCTGGCAGACTGTTATAAATAACGGAGGAGAATATACGAGGTGCGGCTAGAAAAAAACCGGACTGATGCTGGAAAAAACATTTATTTACAATTATTTACAATTTCATGTTATCTCCTTCAATGTACTCTCCTCCTCGGTCTCTACACCGCTCCATACGAATTTTCCACTGTTCATAGCAATGCTGCAGATCATTTTCGGTAAGTCCATACATTACTTCCGTCGCTTTTTCTTTTACTCCTTCAACAGTCTCAAATCTAGTTCCTTTCAAAGCTGACTTGACTTTAGGGAAAAGAAAAAAGTCACAGGGGGCCAAATCAGGTGAGTAGGGTGGATGATCTAAGATGGGAATGTTCTGTTTTGCCAAAAACGTCTTCACTGACAACGCACTGTGAGCTGGGGCATTGTCTTGGTGAAGGATCCATGACTTTTTTCTCCACAAATCGTTCCGTTTTCTCCGTACTCGCTCACGTAGGGTAGCCAGGACGCTAATGTAGTAATGCTGATTCACTGTTTGTCCCTCTGGTACCCAATCAATGTGCACAATCCCTTTGATGTAAAAAAAAAAAACAATCATCATTGCCTTGAATTTCGATTTTGACATTCGTGCTTTTTTTTGCCGTGGAGAACCAGGAGTTTTCCAATGCATCGATTGGCGTTTAGTTTCGGGATCGTAAGTAAAAAACCACGATTCATCGCAAGTAATAACATTTTGTAAGAAGGTGGGATCACTTTCAATGTTTTCCAGGATGTCAGAACAAATCATTCTTCGGCGTTCCTTCTGTTCAATTGTGAGACACTTTGGAACCATTTTTGAACACACTTTATTCATGTTGAAACTTTCATGAAGAATCTGCCTAACACTTTCCTTGTCAACTCCTGTTAACTCAGACACTTGTCGAACAAGTTTACCGATTTTTTCAATGTTTGCATCAGTTTTTGCTGACAATGGTCTGCCAGTGCGAGTGTCATCACTGGTGTCTTCGCGGCCATCTTTAAATCGTTTAAACCACTCAAACACTTGTGTTCGCGATAAACAATCATCGCCGTACACTTGTTGTAACATTACAAACGTTTCACTTGCAGATTTTCCTAGTTTGAAACAAAATTTGATGTTAACACGCTGTTCTTTCTCTACACTCAACATTTTCCGACGCACAGACAAAACGTCAACTACTTAAAACAGACGCCACGGGCAGACTGAGTGCAGGAGGCAGATGAAACTCGAGCAGTAGGCGGAGCGAGAGTCACGTGACAGGCCACGCGACTTTCAGCTTTATTGCATTCGTTTTATTGTTTCGCCAGTACTAGTCCGGTTTTTTTCTAGCCACACCTCGTATTGTTGTTGTTCTGTTGTCGTCTTCAGTCCTGAGACTGGTTTGATGCAGTTCCCCATGCTACTCTATCCAGTGCAAGGTTCTTCATCTCCCAGTACCCACTGCAACCTACATCCTTCTGAATCAGTTTAGTGTATTCATCTCTTGGTCTCCCTCTACAATTTTTACCCTCCACGCTGCCCACCAGTACTAAACTGGTGATCCATTGATGCTTCAGAACATGTCCTACCAACCGATACCTTCTTCTAGTCAAGTTGTGCCACAAATTCCTCTTCACCCCAATTCTGTTCAGTACCTCCTTGTTAGTTACGCGATCTACCCATCTAATCTTCAGCACTCTTCTGTACCACCACATTTCGAAACCCTCTATTCTCTTCTTGGCAAACTATTTATCGTCCATGTTTCACATCCATACAAGGCTACACTCCATACAAATGCGTTTAGGAAACACTTGCTGAAACTTCGGTCTATATTCGATGTTAACAAATTTCTATTCTTCAGAAACGCTTTCCTTGCCGTTGCCAGTCTGCATTTGATATCCTCTCTATTCCGACCATATTAGTTATTTTGCACTCCAAACAGAAAAACTCATCTACTACTTTAAATGTCTCATTCCCTAATGTGATTCCCTCAGTATCACCTGATGTAATTTAACTAAATTCCATTGTCTTTGTTTTGCTTCTGTTGATGTTCATCTCATATACACGTTTCAAGACACTGTTCACTCCGTTCAGCTGCTCTTCCAGGTCTTTCGCTGTCTCTGACAGAATTACAATGTCATCGGCAAACCTCAAAGTTTTTATTTCTTCTCCACGGATTTTAATTCCTACTCCAAATTTTTCTTTTGTTTCTTTTACTGCTTGCTCAATATACAGATTTAATAACATCGGGGATGGGCTACAACCCTGTCTCACTCCCTTCCCAACCATTGCTTCTTTTTCATTCCCCTCGACTCTTATAACTGCCATCTGGTTTCTGTACAAATTCCAAATAGCCTTTCGCTCCCTGTATTTTATCCCTGCCACCTTTAGAATTTGAAAGAGAGTATTCCAGTCAACATTGTCAAAAGCTTTCTCTAAGTCTACAAACGTAGAAACGTAGGCTTGCCTCTCCTTAATCTATTCTCTGAGATAAGTCGTAGGGTCAAATGGTTCAAATGGCTCTGAGCACTATGCGACTTCACTTCTGTGGTCATCAGTCGCCTAGAACTTAGAACTAATTAAACCTAACTAACCTAAGTACATCACACACATCCATGCCCGAGGCTGGATTCGAACCTGCGACCGTAGAGGTCGCCCGGCTCCAGACTGTAGCACCTAGAACCGCACGGCCACTCCGGCCGGCTCGTAGGGTCACGTGTTCCATCGTTTCTACGGAATCCAAACTGATCTTCCCCGAGGTCGGCTTCTACCAATTTTTCCATTCGTATGTAAAGAATTCGTGTTAGTATTTTGCAGCCATGGCTTATTAAACCGATAGTTCGGTAATTTTCACATTTGGGATTGGAATTATGATATGCTTCTTGAAGTCTAACGGTATTTCGACTGTCTCATACATCTTGTTCACCAGATAGTAGAGTTTTGTCAGGGCTGGCTCTCCCAAGGCTATCAGTAGTTCTAATGGCCGGCCGCGGTGGTCTCGCGGTTCTAGGCGCGCAGTCAGGAACCGTGCGTCTGCTACGGTCGCAGGTTCGAATCCTGCCTCGGGCATGGATGTGTGTGATGTCCTTAGGTTAGTTAGGTTTAAGTAGTTCTAAGTTCTAGGGGACTAATGACCACAGCAGTTGAGTCCCATAGTGCTCAGAGCCATTTGAACCAAGTTCTAATGGAATGTTGTCTACTGCCGGGGCCTTGTTTCGACTCAGGTCTTTCAGTGCTGTGTCAAATTCTTCACGTAGTATCGTATCGCCCATTTCATCTCCACCTACGTCCTCTTCCCTTTCCATAATATTGCCCTCAAGTGCATCGCCCTTGTGTAGACGCTCTGTATACGCCTTCCACCTTTCTCCCTTCCCTTCTTTACTTAGAACAGGTTTTGCATCTGAGCTCTTGGTATTCACACAAGTGGTTGTCATTTCTCCAAAGGTCTCTTTAATTTTCCTGTAGGCAGTATCTGTCTTACCCCTAGTGATATATGCCTCTAAATCCTTACATTTGTCCTCTAGCCATCACTGCTCAGCGATTTTGCACTTCCTGTCGATCACATTTTTGAGACGTTTGTACTCCTTTCTGCAGGATACATTTACTGAGAATATATTATTGATGCCAAAAAACTTTGTTACGACTATCTGCGAGCTGTGTTTCGTAAGTCGTAAAAAGTCTGAAAACAGATCTTATCGTGTGAGAATTCTCAACGCCAATGAGATTAATGCAATGAGTATTTTCTCAACAGTGTAAATTACAAGTACAAACTTTTGTCTTGCATCGTCAGAGTTGCTGATTCTGTCCGTTCAGAAATTCTAAAACTATGTGTTACTCATTCGCGCTAACTATTGTGTTAGTGCTGAGAAAGTTGTCCACAAACCATAACATAACATCGTTTGCTATTTATAAAATTGACCGGGTGCACCTAATATTCCTTTCTAGACAGTTTAAATAACAATAATGTGCTCTTCAGAAGAGATCATAATTGTGAGTGAGGTGAGAGAATTTTTACTACTGATAGTGGCGTCCTTCGCCAGAGAGGTTCCCCTTCTGACAATTTTGAATCATATGATGTCCACTCAGCTTTATCGAATCGCTTGTATCCACCTCTACTACTTTTGTCGTATTATTCCCTCCAGTTATTAACGTCTACTCTCCTGAATGAGCTGCAAACCCGATGATCAGTGATGAAACTGTTTGATAATTGTTCTCTCTGACAATGTCTCTCTGTATGACCTTGAAGATTTGTTCTCATTACACTCAAGATGCTGTCAGCGATCAACACGTTTCCTCCATCCAGATGAGGCCATATGTGCTGCCGATTGTAATGAATCCCATTTAAAAAGAGTGGATGAAATAAAATGACTGTACTAAATTCTTCCGAAAACTGAGTGTTCAGAAATGGGATACATCACAGTGACCACAGCAGGTTCAAAATGGTTCAAATTGCTCTGAGCACTATGGGACTTCACTTCTGTGGTCATCAGTCGCCTAGACCTTAGAACTAATTAAACCTAACTAACCTAACTACATCACACACATCCATGCCCGAGGCAGGATTCGAACCTGCGACCGTAGCAGCCGCGCGGACCACAGCAGGAGTACAGTGAAGGAATCCGATCGTTAGATTATCAAGGTTCATTAATTTTTAAACATCTAGCTGGGCCGAACTGTCTGCGTTACTTACCGCTATCATTCTTTTCCTTTATAGTCAGGTGTGGTGGCGTTACTGGGGACCGAACCGCGCAGTAACCCTAGGTTCGGTATGGGGCGGCGGTGGGGTGGGTGGACTTCTGTGGCCAGTTGTGGGGTTGTGAACCACTGTGGGCTACTGCGGCGACGAAGCCTCTCCTTCGTTTCTAGGTCTCCGGTTTAATACACAATACAATACACACAAACTCTTGATGTTAGGATAACAGTTGACCATACAACCAAACCTGTTTCCGCAGTATTGCTGATAAACATTTATTCATTCCACGTAAGTTTTTCCATTACTTTCATAACTGTCCATGTGAACGCAACTGAAACCATATACAGACCTCGATACACTACTTCTATTATAATCAGCTGCCACAATTAACTTCTCGGCTCACAGTAGAGAAGAAACCTACATGCTAAAGTTGTCGCTTCAGTAGGAAGCGGGCATGGCGTGGAAGAGAAAATACTGACCGCGCTGGCAAGCACGAAGACTTGTAGGTAAGTGCATCTTTCAAACCCGGGACTGGTGATGTAGCGCTACGTACAAGCCGTATATCTTGCTGTCCTCGGCTTCTGCCTCAGAATGAGCACGTGCTTTCTCGCTGTCTAGCCAGGACTCGGGAGTAATGTTTTGTTAAACGCGAAGGACGTGATGTCCTTCATCAGCGTCTGAAGATACGGCTGCCCTGTATCGAAGTGGTGACACGCCAGATGTTGGAAATCTTCCCCGAAGCCTACAGCCGCTGGTGCATGTAAGTTGTTCCAACTGCGTACACAGTTCTTACAGCGGTACAAAAGGAACACTTTGTATTAATGAGATAGAAACTTCACAGTACCTGCTAACCTAAGTCATGAGTTTCTAACTCTTTTCACGGCATTCGTTTGCAAGACAAGGACGCCTCTCTTACAAAGAGCGATTTAAATTAAGGTTAAGATGCGAAACATTGATAGTATTCAACAGACTCGTACATTCTGTATTATCTTCAATCTATAGTTCTCTATGGCACATTTGAGATATTATCTAATAGAAAATTACAATCTATCTTCTATCTATACTTATAAAAACGAACATATGCGTCCCTATGCTATTTATCCGACTGCGATGAAACTTTGCTAAGTTGCATGTACGCCCGTGAAGATTTCTGAAATAGTACATCTATTTTGTAATAGGTGTCGCGTGAATCGTTTCAACAAATGTGTAATTCGAAGTAGTTTAGCAGAAGTTCGTTTGTTTTTCGGAGTACGAGTTGACTTGAGACAAACTGAGGTGAGATAAATGCAAAAATTGTTTGGTGAACGACGTAAGAAATGGTTTGTCGGTGGACATTAGATAATAAATACCACATTTAGTTACTCTTTTTTCCAAGTTAATTAGTCGTTACAAGTTATTACTTTCAATGTCAAATCAGCTATCTCACAAAATTACATGCGATTGTTCGATCTACACTGCTGGCCACCGTAAATGCAACACCCTGAAGGAAGCATCCGAATCAAGTGAAATTTACACCATGGGTTTGCAGCGATGAGATATGCAACTGATTAGAATTTCAGCGCAGACGCACATCACGCGCGCCTGTGGCGCCACCTCATAGCGCCATTTAAGGCTTGGCGATTTCGACGAGTGTACGTTCGGCACGTGTGTTTACCTTGTGGTTGTTTTACAAGACGATCAGTTATGCCTCGTAGACAACGGCGAACATCGTTTGATCAAGTATCCGAGTTCGACAGAGGAAGGATAGTGGCTTACCGAGATTGTGGATTATCATACAGAGAAATCGCTAGTCGTGTTGGACAAAACCAAACAACTGTAATGCGGATATGTGACCGTTGGATGCAGGAGGGTACGACGGACCGACGTGGTCGATCGCATTCACCTCGGTGCACCACTTCACGTGCTGATAGGCAAATTGTGCGCATGGCAGTGACGGATCGCTCAGTGACATCCCGAACCATAGCACAGCACATTGCGTCTGTAACGCATCATCCAGTGTCTGCGCGTACCATTCGTCGCCGTTTACAGCAGAGTGGTCTGTCCGCAAGACGTCCATTGCTTCGTCTACCATTGACGCAGAACCACAGACGTCTCCGTCGCCAATGGTGTGATGACAGACGGATGTGGACGGAAGAATGGAATGACGTTGTCTTTACTAACGAGGCACGCTTCTGTCTGCAGCACCACGATGGTCGGATTCGAGTGTGGAGACACCGTGGAGAGAGGATGCTGGACAGCTGCATTATGCACCGCCACACTGGTCTTGCACCGGGTATTATGGTATGGGGCGGTATTGGATATTAGTCTCGCACGCCTCTAGTACGCATTGCCGGTACTTTAAATAGCCGGCGCTACATATCCGAGGTGCTGGAGCCAGTCGTCGTTCCTTACCTTCAGGGCTCGGCCACAGCCATATTTCAACAGGATAATGCGCGACCACACGTGGCATGCATTGTCCAAAGGTTCTTCGTCAATAACCAGATTGAAGTGTTTCCCTGGCCGGCTCGCTCTCCGGAGCTTTCGCCGATAGAAAACATGTGGTCCATGGTTGCTCAACGAGTGACCCAGATTACATCCCCAGCTGCCACACCAGATGATCTTCGGCAACGTGTGGAAGCTGCTTGGGCTGCTGTACCCCAGTAACACATCCAACGTCTCTTTGACTCAATGCCGAGACGTGTGGCAGCGGTGATCTCCAACAATGGCGGCTACTCTGGCTACTGATTCTGGCAGGAACCACATGTCACAGACGTCTGTAAACGTAATCATTTGATACTTGGTCAACATGTTATCTACAAAATAAATTTTGTTGTGCTACCTCTTGTCTTTCTTGGTGTTGCATTTACGGTGGCCAGCAGTGTACATCTCAAGATCGAGAGAAAAAGGTATCAGAAGCGTAAGTACCAGTGTAGCATCGGGAAAAAGACAGGAAAACGTTCGAGTACATACTGCTCGATTAACACGAACGCTACACGCTGACTTATACCTTGGTGCATTCCATTACATTGCTGATTATGATTATGCTGTTCATCGAAGGTGCGGTTATTGGAAAAGTTAATAAATTATGCGTGTATTGCAATACCTTGAAATCTAAGAATGGAACACCAGTAATGCACTGCTCGAATGGAAAAGTGAAATTGACTTACAGTCACCAACCAAAACATTGTCAACATTGGTATCAAGTGACACAAGCCAATCGAAACACCCCGTGGCAAACATCCTTTACTACAATTCATGTTTACAAATGATATCATTCGGTGCACCAAACATCGTGCGTTGGAATCACACGACCACATCCGAAGTGGAAGGGCTAACTTATCATCGTGCTGGGTCACTAATACCACTGCCGAATGTGGAACAAAAATTTCTTCAGATTTATTTGAACGGATGCACTGACGGACAAATCGATCAACGTTGTCGATTCAGTGCGGACACTAAAAGAGAAACTGTCGTCGATTACAAATTTTATTCGTGCGTTAATGCGATTGCTCAGGATTGCCCTTGAACATATGCAAACAATAACGAAGGTAATGTCAAAGAAGACAAAACCTCTATCGACCAACATGAAAGACATTACAGTGCACCAACAACTGATGAAGTGGCGATCGTAAAACCTGGCGTAGAACTTAATTCTCGTGATATAATTTCTGATCGCAAAAATGGTCACGTTCAGCGAGTTTCAGAAACTCATCGCTGGTACGACAGATTACGATATATGACTTAACGAATAAGGAAGTGATTACCATAAATTACTATTCTCATAGTTGATGTCCGTGAAAACGCTGAAAGTCGAAACACGAAATATCGATAATTGTTCCATTGTCTTATTTGTTATGCACGGATTTTCCAGAGAGTAAAAACCATATTCAACATATCGTTAGCACAAGGACTACTTATCAGCTAGAACTAGAATTTCCCTACCTCTTACGAGGATTTTTGCTGGCGTACTTAATAGTGATTTACTTGTGTCTCAGTATTTTGAGGTGATTAGAAGTAGAATTATTCACCATAAACTATTCAAGGAACAGGTTATGCCCAAAAATCGCAAACTGTCTCAGGAGCTATTAAAGAAACACCACGACGAGGTTACGGGCGGCTGTCAAGAGGAAACGTCATAGGAAGGTGTTTCTCTTCACTCCAACGCCCGATCTCATTCAGAGCACAACCACATCTGCTGCTTCTTTGGCCTCTCAAATCCTGCCTCGCCACACGTGTTTTTCTAAAATGGCACCCAGAGAGGTTCTTCCTCTCTTCTGGGTAAAGAAACCTTCCAAAATCAATAAGAGTTAATTTTCGAAGTTGAACGTTTTCTGAACAGTCAAAGTACAGATTTCTACAATCAAGTCTCTCCCAAGTCATTTGTCGGGAAAAACGAGTCGCGTTGAAGGGTTAATATGAAGAGAATAATTGACAACGTCATCGAGTCTCGTGACCGGAACTTCATTTTTCCGAATGATAATTAAAAGTTTATGGCTACCTGTTTAATACACTGGGAGAGGAGGGATTCAAGGCCCTTGCTAAATACCGAGGCCAGGCTGATAAATTGCTAGGAGGATGTGTCCTAGCAGGTTCGTTGTGTTCGAGGAAAAGTAGAACAAGACAGTTTTTCCTTCTTTACGATGGATCATATTGCAGAGCATAACTGACGGCATGTCTGACGAAACCGTGATCTGTAGAATATTTTTAAAGGGCCATAAATTACTTAAATAGTGTTTTTTACAAATGCAGGAATCAAATTATGCCTGTAAGAAATGACTGTCGGTTACGCACTGTTCTGATTACGAAATGTATAAACACAAATTAAATTTTACAACAAAGAACCTACTTTATGGTTCTTTCCTAAATTTCTGTTTTTACTTTTATCTTGTAACACATTATACATACCGAAATATAGAATATCAACGTATTTTTTGTTTTAAAAAATATTTTTATTGTGTGAAAGAATAATTTTCTTTACACTGTGTCCCTGTACTGGCCACTAATTTATGCACATGTTGCATATTTATGAAATTTTACGTAGTTTTTATGTTGCATTTCTACCACTACTGACAAACTGCGCCTTACTACATTAGGTACAAATAAGTTTATGATGCTTTAATGCTACTGTGGTACCTTTTTAGCTATTATTTACGCTGCTACACTTGTATATTGCTTTTATCTTTTCGCACCCCATTTCTCTTTTGCCCAATATAGATCTGAAGATGATGTGCTGGCCAGATCCAAACCGATGAAAGTTAATAAAAAAATTGTGATCCAAATGATGTTTCCACCCGTCTCGGTGTAGACGTCGATGAGAATTCCGGAGTAACGGTTATAATACCCCTGTAATTGTTAGTTAATTTTACGAGAGATAGGACCGTAACCGTACAACTACCGGATTTTTAAGCAAGCGGTCTATTAGTTTTGTCTCCAAAACACAATATCACTTTGTATTGGTGAGTATAATTTAGAACCACTATCTAAACGTGGATTCGTTTAGCAATTACAATTATTTGGAATGATGTAAAAAAATAGTTCAAATGGCTCTGAGCACTATGGGACTTAACATCTGAGGTCATAAGTATCCTAGTACTTGGAAGTACTTAAAACTAACTAACCTATGGACATCAGACACATCCATGCCCGAGGCAGGATTCGAACCTGCGACTGTAGCAGTCACGCAGCTCCGCACTGAAGCCCCTAGAACCGCTCGGCCACCGCGGCCGGCTGAGTCAGGTAAAAATACGATTGCCAGTCCAAAGCTGCTAAATACAATTTTGAAATAACTGCTAATAATTTTAGACCTCAGAGGTTCGTTAGATAAAATGGAGTCTTATCGTATTTATCTTGGGTAAGCACAGATTCGCGAAATCAATAACTAAGCTTCTATATACTTCACTATAATGAGGTATTAACAGATTAGCAAACCTCTCCCTCACAATCACGTTTGCTAATTGAACTGACCAACTCCGATAGAATATTTCTCTTTTCAAGTAATGAGCAAACCTATTTCTAGAATATTGGCGCCCTTCAGTACGATAATAAATGGTAACATTTACTTGGGACACTCTTAAAACAGAACATTACACCAAATGCAACCTTTACATCAACTGCTCAGTCACGAATGGTTTCAAAACAAAATAAAACAGTGTGTTAGTAACTTTCTTCAGCAACTAAGTGTTTCAGTTTACGTTACGTAGTCTAAGAAATCCAGCCTTTCTTAAACTTGACTAGCGACTTTACCCATATTTTAAGCACTTCAATGATTGTTATAAAGATAATCAGTCCTTTCGTAAGTATAGTCAACACTATGGGTTCTCAGATAACTTTAGGAATTAGGAATAGGATTACAGTACAAGTTACGTGAACAAGGCCAACAACTGTCTCGTAACATTCTAAGGTTAAATTTCATAAATGTATTTGATTACAGTAAAGGAGATACGGACCCACGCACTTTGCCTTGAGGCGACAATGCGTTGAGCTACTGTTGTGATGGCGTCGACTTGTATTGCGCAAGCGTGGCTGTGCATATAAACTGCTCTAACGCAGGGATTCCCAGACTTTTGCTCTGACGGAATACTTTGAGAACTCTGGCACTATGGTGGAAAACTTTGTTTATTTTGAAGGCTAATAAGTTTTTTTTTAAATGAGAAGAACTGGTTTTATTGAGTTATTACGAGGGCAGTTCAATAAGTAATGCAACACATTTTTTTTTTCTGAAACAGGGGTTGTTTTATTCAGCATTGAAATACACCAGGTTATTCCCCAATCTTTTAGCTACACAACACTGTTTTTCAACGTAATCTCCATTCAATGCTACGGCCTTACGCCACGTTGAAATGAGGGCCTGTATACCTGCACAGTACCATTCCACTGGTCGATGTCGGAGCCAACGTCGTACTGCATCAATAACTTCTTCATCATCCGCGTAGTGCCTCCCACGGATTGCGTCCTTCATTGGGCCAAACATATGGAAATCCGACGGTGCGAGATCGGGGCTGTAGGGTGCATGAGGAAGAACAGTCCACTGAAGTTTTGTGAGCTCCTCTCGGGTGAGAAGACTTGTGTGAGGTCTTGC
The DNA here is from genome assembly GCF_023898315.1 of Schistocerca nitens. Taxonomy (NCBI): domain Eukaryota; kingdom Metazoa; phylum Arthropoda; class Insecta; order Orthoptera; family Acrididae; genus Schistocerca; species Schistocerca nitens. Next base: position 964,233,525 of record NC_064617.1, read on the forward strand.
GTTGTCATGAAGAAGGAGAACTTCGTTCTGATTTTTGTGCCTACGAACACGCTGAAGTCGTTTCTTCAATTTCTGAAGAGTAGCACAATACACTTCAGAGTTGATCGTTTGACCATGGGGAAGGACATCGAACAGAATAACCCCTTCAGCGTCCCAGAAGACTGTAACCGTGACTTTACCGGCTGAGAGTATAGCTTTAAACTTTTTCTTGGTAGGGGAGTGGGTGTGGCGCCACTCCATTGATTGCCGTTTTGTTTCGGGTTCGAAGTGATGAACCCATGTTTCATCACCTGTAACAATCTTTGACAAGAAATTGTCACCCTCAGCCACATGACGAGCAAGCAATTCCGCACAGATGGTTCTCCTTTGCTCTTTATGGTGTTCGGTTAGACAACGAGGGACCCAGCGGGAACAAACCTTTGAATATCCCAACTGGTGAACAATTGTGACAGCACTACCAACAGAGATGTCAAGTTGAGCACTGAGTTGTTTGATGTTGATCCGTCGATCATCTCGAACGAGTGTGTTCGCACGCTCCGCCATTGCAGGAGTCACAGCTGTGCACAGCCGGCCCGCACGCGGGAGATCAGACAGTCTTGCTTGACCTTGCGGCGATAATGACACACGCTTTGCCCAACGACTCACCGTGCTTTTGTCCACTGCCAGATCACCGTAGACATTCTGCAAGCGCCTATGAATATCTGAGATGCCCTGGTTTTCCGCCAAAAGAAACTCGATCACTGCCCGTTGTTTGCAACGCACAGCCGTTACAGACACCATTTTAACAGCTCCGTACAGCGCTGCCACCTGTCGGAAGTCAATGAAACTATACGAGACGAAGCGGGAATGTTTGAAAATATTCCACAAGAAATTTCCGGTTTTTTCAACCAAAATTGGCCGAGAAAAAAAATGTGTTGCATTACTTATTGAACTGCCCTCGTAGTTCAAATTCAAATCATAACTAATAACACAGAAATCGTAATAAAATTAAAACATATATTTAGTACGGGAAATCTGCTGAAAAAAACCGTCATGTTATCAATAGTTTTTCATGGAGCCCTCATTCACTTCCCTCGGATCAGTAGTGTTCCCCGGAACACAGATGAGAAACCCTGCTCTAACGTAATTGCACTTTATACATTCAAACGTCATAGAGCATTCTACAAATATTGTGCACAGCACTAAGCTGGCAATGCATCCGTCCGAGGCTCATTGCTACTAAATTTGCAGATAATTTATCCTCGCTTCCACTGCATCGTGTCGATAGCTTAAAGCAGAGGTCGTCAAACTTTTTTGTTCAGCAGCCAATACTGACAATGTGAGGCGGAAAATAGGGCCGCACGTGTACCGATCTTATTACTAACTGGTAAGCTTAACATATTAGTATGTTATGAGCCACCAATAGACCACATATAGTGAGAACGCGATTATTTGAGCTTTGGCCCCTAAATACTGATCGTTAAAAGTCAGTACCATTCGGAACACATGGCAACGACTGTTCTCTGTTTCAGATTACTGCTATCCTTAGCGACCACCAAATTGTGACACTGTAATTTCCTGACGGAGTATTGTGTTGATTTTTCTCATTTTGAGAATACTGAAGGGACATCTGTTTTTATTGTAAAAAAACTATTCAATAGCCATGATCTCATCAAATATTTTTTTAATTTAAGACAATCGATTTCAACAGTCTATACTGTCATCTTCAGGTCTTTACAACAAAAGATTTTAAGTCCTGAAGATGACATCATAGTCTGTCGAAACAGGTTGTCTTAAACAAAAAAAATATTTGATGCGATCGTGGCTGATGAATGGTTTTTTACAATTGTTGTTGTGTTGTCTGAGAGAACAGACGATTAACTGGTTAATAACAGTAATTTAACTTATATTGGAGTACATTTTGAAATATGAGGCACTAAAATTTTCGCCAGCCGTTGTGGCCGACTGATGACCTTAGAAGTCAAGTCCCATAGTGCTCAGAGCCATATGAACCACTAAAATTTTCGTAGGTAATTTTCCTTCTGCTGATTACGTCGTGGTACATACAACTGCCTTAGTTTACTTACATGTTCCTTGCTAGAAGTATGTATCGCATTCGAAGATGACTGTCTGTATAATACGCATTTACGAACCTATGTTAGCCCAATCTTAAATGTTTACTATCGGTTCGAGCCATGCACGCCCATGAGTTGCCACTACTGGAAGACCAGCAATAACACACCCCAGCTCTCGGCCCTTTAACAGTGCAGTGGCCACACTATTTACCGCTCATCCCCTGGGGTACAGCTTCATTTAGCTCAAGACCGAATTAACCGTCATCAATTTAAATTAAGCACATTAGTGGCTCTGGAAGTATTTTTGTGTGTTACTGAGCAGGAAAACTGCACTCTTATGAAGTTTTTGCCGTTTGTTGACGTTTTTTAATTAGCTGTTACCTACTGGGTCACTGGCTCCCAACCACCCTGACTGCAATTAGACATTAGCTAGTAACCCCGCTTCCTCATTCCCCCCTGCTGTCTGGTGCCTCCCCCACATTATCACCAACTGAAACACCTAACTAAACAGTAGAATGGAACACTTTTCTTGGAAGACTGTAATTTTTAAATGATGAATGGTATTTAGCTTGTGTGTGCGTGTGTGTGCGTGTGTGTGTGTGTGTGTGTGTGTGTGTGTGTGTGTAGGGGGGGTGTTGGAATGAATGACGAAGGCATTCATGCTGCATCGCGAGTGCTAGCGACAACTCCTTCTCAAGTAAGAAAGCTAACTACTCACAGTGAGGGCAGACACTTGTTACAAAACATACTTCCCCTGCATTACGCCTCTCCATTGTAATACTTGCTTGACGGGCACACTGCAGCCCCACTTAAAATCAACCAAGTTAAAATGTGTGCATGTGCTTACTGTTCGTAAATCACCTGATTGCTGCACTCCTTACTTTTGTACTGTCAGAAATTGAAAGACTTCAGGCTGTTAATGCTTTGTATCTGACCACAGCCGCTGTTAATAATAGTAATAATAATATTATCTATAGTAACAATATTAATAATAACAATAATAATGAAGAACAAAAAGGCTGCTGCAAAGGAGCACGAGTATATAAAGAGCAACTGATAATAGATGTAGAGGTGACATATCAAGCTAAAACTAAACAAAGGTCGCTACACTACGCATACATTGATTACCAAAAAGCTTTTGACAGTGTACCCCACTCATGGTTACTACAGATGTTGTAAATATACAACGTAGATCCTAAATTGACACAGTTCCTAAACATAGTAATGAAAAATTGGAAAACCACACTTAATATCCAAACAAATTCAAATAATATCACATCACAGCCAATACAGATTAAGCGTGGAATATACCAAGGAGACTCATTAAGTCCTTTCTGGTTCTGCCTTGCTCTGAACCCACTATCTAACATGCTAAATAATACAAATTATGGATATAATGTTACTGGAACATACCCACACAAAATCACGCATTTGCTATACATGAATGATCTAAAACTACTGGCAGCAACAAATCAACAACTCAATCAATTACTAAAGATAACAGAAGTATTCAGAAATGATATAAATATGGCTTTCGGAACAGACAAATGTAAGAAAAATAGCATAGTCAAAGGAAAACACACTAAACAAGAAGGTTACTTATTGGATAACCACAGCGACTGCATAGAAGCGATGGGAAAAACAGATGCCTATAAACATCTAGGATACAGGCAAAAAATAGGAATAGATAATACAAACATTAAAGAAGAACTAAAAGAAAAATATAGACAAAGACTAACAAAAATACTGAAAACAGAATTCACAGCAAGAAACAAGACAAAAGCTATAAATACTTATGCTGTACCAATATTGACCTACTCATTTGGAGTAGTGAAATGGAGTAACACTGACCTAGAAGCACTCAATACACTTACACTATCACAGTGCCACAAATATAGAATACATCACATACATTCAGCAACAGAAAGATTCACATTAAGCAGAAAGGAGGGAGGAAGGGGCTTTATCGACATAAAAAAACCTACATTATTGACAGGTAGACGATTTAAGAAAATTCTTTATAGAACGAGCAGAAACTAGCAAAATACACAAGGCAATCACTCATATAAATACATCGGCTACACCACTGCTATTTCATAACCACTTCTACAACCCTTTAGATCACATTACATCAACAGATACAAAGAAAGTAAATTGGAAAAAGAAAACACTACATGGCAAGCACCCGTATCATCTAACACAGCCACACATCGATCAAGACGCATCCAACACATGGCTAAGAAAAGGCGATATATACAGTGAGACGGAAGGATTCATGATTGCAATACAAGATCAAACAATAAACACCAGATATTACAGCAAGCATATTATTAAAAATCCCAATACCACAACAGATAAATGCAGACTTTGCAAACAACAAATAGAAACAGTAGATCACATCACAAGCGGATGTACAGTACTAGCAAATACAGAATACACCAGAAGACATGACAATGTAGCAAAAATAATACATCAACAACTAGCCATACAACATAAACTAATAAAACAACACGTTCCCACATACAAGTATGCACCACAAAATGTACTGGAGAATGATGAATACAAATTATACTGGAACAGAACCATTATAACAGATAAAAAACCACCACATAACAAACCTGACGTCATACTCACCAATAAAAAGAAGAAATTAACACAACTAATCGAAATATCCGTACCCCATACAACAAATATACAAAAGAAAACAGGAGAAAAAATAGAAAAATACATCCAACTGGCTGAGGAAGTCGAAGACATGTGGCATCAGGATAAAGTTGACATCATACCAATTATACTATCAACTACAGGAGTCATACCACACAATATCCACCAGTACATCAATGCCATACAGCTACATCCAAACTTATATATAAAACTACAGAAATCCGTAATTATTGATACATGTTCAGTTACCCGAAAGTTCCTAATTGCAATATAACATATACCGTACAGTTAAAAGGAAGTGACGCTTGATCGAGGTCCGCGTCACTTTCCATTTTTAACCAGACATAACGTCTGAGAAAGGAAAGAAATAATAACAATAATAATAATACTGTGTACAGCACTATGCTAGCCCTTATGTGGCAACTGCTGTGTCGTGCTGACAATTAATTCATTTATCTGTTTCGAAGCGATTTCTGAACTGCAAGTATCATCTACAAGTTGGAGAAGACATTTCCTTGAGATATTTAGCATTTGTTACGAATATGTCTCACTTTTATCGCCAGCGATTTAAGCGACAAAGGACGTCAAATATATGGTGGGTGGACTATGTGAGGAACCTGTAACTTCCACCACATTAATGCTATTAATTTAGAAGGCTAATTATTGATAACTTATGTAGTCAGTATTAGAGTCTTACAAAACTATGATAACAGTAATTTTACAACGAAATCAATACCCCTATCTGCATACGGGCGTTGATATAAGTCAACGGGGACAGTTGAAAATGTGTGCCCCGACCGGGACTCGAACCTGGGATCTCCTACTTACATGGCAGATGCTCTATCGATCTTTTTTTATCTCATTTTGTTCCATATCGTTCGTTGAATTTGTTCGGGGCGGACGTCCGATGAAACCCGTTGAGGTTCTTTGTTCATCCGTTCACTTAGTGTTTTATTACAGAGGGCGAGCAGCCCTCTGACCGAACACGCTGAGCTACCGTGCCGGCATCCATCTGAGCCACCGAGGACACAGAGGTTGGTGCGACTGCAGGGACTTATCTTTGGCACGCCTCCCGTGAGACCCACATTCCCAACTTATTGTCCCGCACTATATTCATACTGCTCCTGCCCATTATACTCATTACTTGCGGCTTTTTGCAGATTCCCGTGAGAGTTCGGGCAATGTTTGTGCATCTGCACAGAAGAAGATGGTCAAATGGCCTGTGAGCCTTAACTATACAGGGTGAGTCACCTAACGTTACCGCTGTATATATTTCGTAAACCACATCAAATACTGACGAACCGATTCCACAGACCGAACGTGAGGAGAGGGGCTAGTGTAATTGTTTAATACAAACCATACAAAAATGCACGGAAGTATGTTTTTTAACACAAACCTACGTTTTTTTTAAATGGAACCCCGTTAGTTTTGTTAGCACATCTGAACATATAAACAAATACGTAATCAGTGCCGTTTGTTGCATTGTAAAATGTTAATTACATCCGGAGATATTGTAACCTAAAGTTGACGCTTGAGTACCACTCCTCCGCTGTTCGATCGTGTGTATCGGAGAGCACCGAATTACGTAGGGATCCAAAGGGAACGGTGATGGACCTTAGCTACAGAAGAGACTGGAACAGCACATTACGTCCACATGCTAACACCTTTTTATTGGTCTTTTTCACTGACGCACATGTGCATTACCATGAGGGGTGAGATACACGTACACACGTGGTTTCCGTTTTCAGTTACGGAGTGGAATAGAGTGTGTCCCGACATGTCAGGCCAATAGATGTTCAATGTGGTGGCCATCATTTGCTGCACACAACTGCAATCTCTGGCGTAATGAATGTCGTACACGCCGCAGTACATCTGGTGTAATGTCGCCGCAGGCTGCCACAATACGTTGTTTCATATCCTCTAGGGTTGTAGGCACATCGCGGTACACATTCTCCTTTAACGTACCCCACAGAAAGAAGTCCAGAGGTGTAAGATCAGGAGAACGGGCTGGCCAGTTTATGCGTCCTCCACGTCCTATGAAACGCCCGTCGAACATCCTGTCAAGGGTCAGCCTAGTGTTAATTGCGGAATGTGCAGGTGCACCATCATGCTGATACCACATACGTCGACGCGTTTCCAGTGGGACATTTTCGAGCAACGTTGGCAGATCATTCTGTAGAAACGCGATGTATGTTGCAGTGCTCTCCGATACACACGATCGAACAGTGGAGGAGTGGTACTCAAGCGTCAACTTTAGGTTACAATATCTCCGGATGTAATTAACATTTTACAATGCAACAAACGGCACTGATTACGTATTTGTTTATATGTTCAGATGTGCTAACAAAACTAACGGGGTTCCATTTAAAAAAACGTAGGTTTGTGTTAAAAAACATACTTCCGTGCATTTTTGTATGCTTTGCATTAAACAATTACACTATTACACTAGCCCCTCTCCTCACCTTCGGTCTGTGGAGTCGGTTCGTCAGTATTTGATGTGGTTTACGAAATATATCCAGCGGTAACGTTAGGTGACTCACCCTATATATCGTTTAGTTTTTACCCCTCAGAAAATTTCGTTTTACCCTTCAGGGGATAATTATCACCAGGTTGGGAAGCACTGTACTAGGTGGATATTATTGTAAAAATGCGGCTGAGTACTGCGAGCCTCACGGACAGTTGATTCGGGCCGCGCCGCAGGTTGACAACCAGAGCTCTAAAGGCTAGGGACTGACTGACCCGTGGCGCAGCTGGCGCCAGTGTTCTCGGACTTAATGATGGCATCGCTGTCATCGATTAGATGTAGATTATAGGGTCACCATCTTTGCCTTCCGCGATTCAGGCTGGTGGTCGGATGGTTAACGGAGAGAAAAAGAGACTGCGGAGTGGATATTCGCAGGGTCGGAGGTGGCTTGTTGACGTTTACCTTGAGGCCTGTGGTACGACGCCTGTACGCTAGGGGCAGCGTCAGCGAGAGATCCCGGCAGTGACTTGATAGGACCTGGGTTTGGTATCGCGTTGGTGCACGGTTGTGTTTTGCGGCTTTTATGCTGCGAGGGCATGTATAGGTTCTTGCTACTGGCCACTGTAATTGAGATGTGTCTATGGCGTGACGGAGGAATGTGTGATGCTCGCCGCTGTTGCATGTGAAAACGCTTCGTCTGCCTTGTGACTGCGAAGGAAATTGTGTGAAATAAATAGCTGATACTACGGCCACTTCTTGCTCTCACGCGTTCTTGAATATATTTCGGAATTACTGAACGGCGAGAATATCCCACGTGTAAAGCAGATCAAGCCATTTGCACCATACTAAGTTACTGTTTTATTGTGCCTAAATCTGTGTCAGTTATATGTGCATTTGTATGTCCTTCTTTAGTTGCAGAAGTTATAGAAGTTGCAGAAGTTCTGAGGTCATCAGTCCCCTAGAACTCAGAACTACTTAAGCCTAACTAACCAAAGGACATCACACACACCCATGCCCGAGGCAGGATTCGAAGCTGCGGCCGTAGCGGTCGCACGGTTCCAGACTGTAGCGCCTAGAACCGCTCGCCCACCCCGGCCCGCTAAAGTTGAATCCCTTCCAATTACCTTGGGTAATAAGTGTTATTCGGAGGTTGTCATGGTACTGTAAGTCAATATTATACACAAATTGTTTATTCTGATTATACTAAATTGGAGATGTAAGGTCGGTTGTGTGCCGCTGTAAATTTCTATTGTCTCCTCTGTGTGGCAGCCTAGCATTTTCAGTGGCGTCAATCATTATTCCTGTCATATTTCTAGTTTTGTATTCGCGGCAACCCAGTTCTAAGCAAAGAAGGGAAGGCAGAAAGGTGGAAGGAATATATAGAGGGTTTATACAAGGGCGATGTACTTGAGGACAATATTATGGAAATGGAAAAGGATGTAGACGAAGACGAAATGGGAGATAAGATACTGCGTGAAGAGTCTGACAGAGCACTGAAAGACCTGAGTCGAAACAAGGCCCCGGGAGTAGACAACATTCCATTAGAACTACTGATGGCCTTGGGAGAGCAAGATGAATGAGACAGGCGAAATACCCTCAGACATCAAGAAGAATATAATAATCCCAATCCTAAAGAAAGCAGGTGTTGACAGATGTGAAAATTACCGAACTATCAGTTTAATAAGTCACAGCCGCAAAATACTAACGCGAATTCTTTACAGACGAATGGAAAAATTGGTAGAAGCGGACCTCGGGGAAGATCAGTTTGGATTCCGTAGAAATGTTGGAACACGTGAGGCAATACTAACCTTACGACTTACCTTAGAAGAAAGATTAAGGAAAGACAAACCCACGTTTCTAGCATTAGTAGACTTGGAGAAAGCTTTTGACAATGTTAACTGGAATACTCTCTTTCAAATTCTGAAGGTGGCAGGGGTAAGATACAGGGAGCGAAAGGCTATTTACAATTTGTACAGAAACCATATGGCAGTTATAAGAGTCGAGGGGCACGAAAGGGAAGCAGTGGTTGGGAAAGGAGTGAGACAGGGTTGTAGCCTCTCCCCGATGTTATTCAATCTGTATATTGAACAAGCAGTAAAGGAAACAAAAGAAAAATTCGGATTAGGTATTAAAATTCATGGAGAAGAAGTAAAAACTTTGAGGTTCGCCGATGACATTGTAATTCTGTCAGAGACAGCAAAGGACTTGGAAGAGCAGTTGAACGGAATGGAGTGTCTTGAAAGAAGGATATAAGATGAACATCAACAAAAGCAAAACGAGGATAATGGAATGTAGTCAAATTAAATCGGGTGATGCTGAGGGAATTAGATTAGGAAATGAGACAGTTAAAGTAGTAAAAGAGTTTTGCTATTTAGGGAGTAAAATAACTGATGATGGTCGAAGTAGAGAGGATATATAATGTAGACTGGCAATGGCAAGGAAATCGTTTCTGAAGAAGAGAAATTTGTTAACATCGAGTATAGATTTAAGTGTCAGGAAGTCGTTTCTGAAAGTATTTGTATGGAGTCCAGCCATGTATGGAAGTGAAACATGGACGATAACCAGTTTGGACAAGAAGAGAATAGAAGCTTTCAAAATGTGGTGCTACAGAAGAATGCTGAAGATAAGGTGGGTAGATCACGTAACTAATGAGGAGGTATTGAATAGGATTGGGGAGAAGAGAAGTTTGTGGCACGACTAGAAGAAAGGATCGGTTGGTAGGACATGTTTTGAGGCATCAAGGGATCACAAATTTAGCATTGGAGGGCAGTGTGGAGGGTAAAAATCGTAGAGGGAGACCAATAGATGAATACACTAAGCAGATTCAGAAGGATGTAGGCTGCAGTAGTTACTGGGAGATGAAGAAGATTGCACAGGATAGAGTAGCATGGAGAGCTGCATCAAACCAGTCTCAGGACTGAAGACCACAACAACAACATTCGCGGGTTTGCTTAATCTGATACTGTTAAGTTGAGTTGTAAGACCTATAAACAAGCAAGTCAAACTGAGTATTCTATGAGCTCAAGACGTTATTCTATTACGTGGTACCATAGTTTCTTATAGTTTAGAAGTATTTTACGTGTTACTAATATTCTGCTGTTTGTTTTGTCTAAAGAGGAGCTAGTTCTGTGAAGTAGTCGTTTCTATTTTATTAGCGTGTTCCGCGTTGTGCCTTTCCATGTTAATTGTTTTAAGAATGTACAAATGACTCTGTGTGCGAGGCAGCTAAAATTGACGTGTTCACGGGGGTCGCGTCCTGACGGCGTTGATAGTGGCCCTTTCCACTACGGCACGTCCGGCCCTCCTCCTTCAGTACATTTGTCTCGCTTATATCGTTACTACGTTTGTCGAGTGGAATTAGGGCTTACTGTAATCACCTCATATGTTGAAGTTACGTATCTCCCTTGCCAGCGCGCGAACCTTCGTGGATATAGTCGTATTCTCATCTGTAAAGATTGATAGTGTTATTCATTTGTTCTTGTCATATGTATGACTCTTTATCTTGTTATATTTAATGTCAGTAAAATGTAAGTGTTGGCGAGGTCCAAATTGGGACATTGTATTCTCCTCATGTGGAAACAAATTTAAGTGATTTTATTCCTTTTTTAAGTAGCATTTAGATGCGTACATTTTGCCTCCATGTTTGGTGTTTTTATGGCTTCCACGTTAATTAAAATTACAATAAAGGTAAATTTGGCAACGGAGGGTTTCGTGTATTTATTAGTTGCTATCTGGATCCTAAGTTAAGTGCAGGAACCCTACCACTGATAGCTAGCCGTTCCCCTCTTTACACTCACTATACATGGCTCAAATGGTTCAAATGGCTCTGAGCACAATGGGAGTTAACTGCTGTGGTCATCACTCCCCTAGAACTTAGAACTACTTAAACCTAACCCACCTAAGGACATCACACACATCCACGCCCGAGGCAGGATTCGAACCTGCGGCCGTTGTGGTCGTGCGGTTCCAGACTGACACTATACCTCCTTATGACTTTTACTTTGGGGCGCTAACACCAAATCCACGCCGCAGAGGGATATTTTACCAGTGTTTCCTTCTCTAACAGTAAATTACTGAACTATCTGTTTAATAAGTCACAGCTGCAAAATATTAACGCGAATTCTTTACAGACGAATGGAAAAAGTGGTAGAAGCCGACCTCGGAAAAGATCAGTTTGGATTCCGTAGAAATGTTGGAACACGTGAGGCAATACTGACCTTTACGACTTATCTTAGAAGAAAGATTAAGGAAAGGCAAAACTACATTTCTAGCATTTGTAGACCTAGAGAAAGTTTTTGTCAATGTTGACTGGAATACTCTCTTTCAAATTCTGAAGGTGGCAGGGGTAAAATACAAGGAGAGAAAGGCTATTTACAATTCGTACAGAAACCAGATGGCAGTTATAAGAGTCGAGGGGCATGAAAGGGAAGCAGTGGTTGGGAAGGGAGTGAGACAGGGTTGTAGCCTCTCCCCGATGTTATTCAATCTGTATATTGATCAAGCAGTAAAGGAAACAAAAGAAATATTCGGAGTAGGTATTAAAATCCATGGAGAAGAAATAAAAACTTTGATATTCGCCGATGACATTGTAATTCTGTCAGAGACAGCAAAGGACTTGGAAGAGCAGTTGAGCGGAATGGACAGTGTCTTGAAAGGAGGATAGAAGATGAACATCACCAAAATCAAAACGAGGATAATGGAATGTAGTCGAATTAAGTCGGGTTATGCTGAGGGAATTAGATTAGGGAATGAGACACTTAAAGTAATAAAGGAGTTTTGCTATTTGGGGAGTAAAATAACTGACGATGGTCGAAGTAGAGCGGATATAAATGTAGACTGGCAATGGCAAGGAAAGCGTTTCTGAAGAAGAGAAATTTGTTAACATCGAGTATAGATTTAAGTGTCAGGAAGTCGTTTCTACAAGTATTTGTGTGGAGTATAGCCATGTATGGAAGTCAAACATGGACGATAAATAGTGTGGACAAGAAGAGAATAGAAGCTTTCTAAATTTGGTGCTACAGAAGAATGCTGAAGATTAGATGGGTAGATCACATAATTAATGAGGAGGTATTGAATAGAATTGGGGAGAAGAGGAGTTTGTAGCACAACTTGACAAGAAGAAGGGACCAGTTGGTATGACATGTTCTGAGGCGTCAGGGGATCACAAATTTAGCATTGGAGGGCAGCGTGGAGGGTAAAAATCGTAGAGGGAGACCAAGAGGTGAATACACTAAGCAGATACAGAAGGATGTAGGTTTCATTAAGTACTGGGAGTTGAAGAAGCTTGCACAGGATAGAGTAGCATGGAGAGCTGCATCAAACCAGTCTCAGGACTGAAGACCACAACAACAACAACAGTAAATTTCTACGTGTCGATCACTATGCATGAATCAGTGCTAGGACCTAGATTTCATCATGCATAAACGCACGTTCGAAACATAATGACAACAAATAATAGGAAAAATATATGGAGCAGTAGTAGCAACAGCATAAAGTGTTGGAGTTACACGGTACGTTAGTCATTGAGGATGACGTTAAGAAGGAACGTTGTTTGAACAGGAGAAACGAGACGAACTGAAAAACTATGCTCCTGGGCATCGCAGTTAAGAAACGACCGTAAAGACGCCGAGTATTTACGTCACTTTTCCCGCGTCGCCACTGTGTTACCAGTTGGTGTGCCAGCTGAAAGGCGAGTCATTTCAGGAATTGAGTGCGTCGCCGGCCGCGCTGCAGTGGAAGTGCGGATCCCCAGATTAATACACACAATAGAGGCGGCGACGCGCAGCCGCAATTGGACTCAATTACCCGCGGCGGAGGGCAACTTACGCCACGGCACGGCGCTGAGGTCCCGTCCCGTGTTGTGATTCGGGCGCAGCCGCGCCAGTGCGTGCGTGCGTGTTTGCGTGCGCGAGGGAACCCGTTCCAGGGGCCGCCTGCCCCCGGGACACAACACAACGCGAGCACGCACTTCACAAAAGGACGACGCGCCGCGCGCGCTGGAAAACAAAAAAGGGACGCGAGGATATAATAAGAGAAGCGGGCAAAGGGCTCCCGGCGCAGCCGGCTGGAACTCGTTGTGCAGCGGGGCGAAATAGCGACAGAGAGAGAGAGAGAGAGAGAGAGAGAGAGAGAGAGAGGATAAGAAAACGAAAGGCAAGAGGGCGAGAGAGAGGCGCGCTAAAAATGCCCGAGCGAGCGCCGACTAATAAATTAGCTACTGCGCTGATTTAAATTTTCCGCAGAGATAAGACGATTATCTAATTTTTCACGAATGCCGCTCGAGTGGTCGAACTCTTTTTCGCCCTCGTACCGCTGAGTGGTAAGCATGGGGTGGGTGGGGAGAAGGGGGGGGGGGGAGAGAAATGAGGGAGCGGGAGAGACTGAGAAGTTGCAGGATGCGAAATTACTGTTGTTAGGAGCTTGTGGCCACTCAGACGCCTACCTCCTGCTCTTCAGGCGGTCGTACGGTACAAAAAGAAAAAAAAATCCCAGTTAAAAAAAAATCCCAGTTTGCCCCGAGACGTGGGCTAGAACTGGCTGCACTACCGCGCGCCTCTGTCACCTCTGCTCAGTGCGAGATGCCTCGCTCCATGTGTTCTACAGTGTCGGAATATGTTCAAGAGGGGGACAGCCTACGATTTTACACCGACGTCGAGGTCTTCAGAACAAAATAAAGTACGAGAGCTACCCAGAAGGTAATGCCCAACACTTTTTTCCTTAGCCGACAACAATCTTGCGAATCCAAAATGTTAGGTGTCAATTATTTAAATTTGCTGAGTGCGCACGCAAAAATTTCCGTTTCTTCCGACACACAGCGTAACTGCAGCAGTGCTTCAAAATGACATCTTTAAGCAGGGACGGGTGGGTGTGAGGAAGAATCGATTAATTAGCTTTCTTGAAATGATTCAAATGGCTCTGAGCACTATGGGACTTAACATCTGAGGTCATCAGTCCCCTAAAACTTAGAACTACTTAAACCTAACTAACCTAAGGACATCACACACATCCATGCCCGAGGCAGCATTCGAACCTGCGGTCGCGTAGCGGTCGCTCGGTTCCAGACTGAAGCGCCTAGAGCCGCTCGGTCACAGCGGCCGGCTAGCTTTCTCCATTCTTTAAAAGAATGGGTTAATCATATGGACACACTATATTCCAGTAATCGAAAATCTGATTAAGTATAAATTGTATCTATACTTTTAGGTCTATAAAGCATTCCGCTGAAATTACTTTTTAAAATGGTTTGTCTTACAAAACAATAAAGCGATTGTATCACATTTTCTACAGCTATCAAAAATGAAATACATACTTACTATTTTTCATTTTTAGCAGAAATGTATACCTACGTAACATTTATTAGTAAAGCTAATGAATATCATTGTTTTTAACACAGATACTATAGTCAAAATGCTTACAAGCACCAAAATGTTTCAGGAGGTTAACTGAGGAGCACTGCTGTATGTAATCTTTCTTCCACTGATAAGGAGACCACACAGCGATCGGTTTTTTGTATTTGTCTTTTCTCATATATTTATGGTACTTGAAGTTCGGAACTCAAATGTCAATATACCAAAGTAGTTCAACGCAACTCCCAAAAATTCTCGAGAAAATTGACGTTGAAATTTTCCGACAATGTTTAATAAGCTGAAGTTGGATCTGTTATTAACAGGGTGCGTGTCCGTCTGGTAGAGTGCTTTCTGAGGAGTGGTGAGGGGGGGGGGGGGGGGTGTTCGATACCTGGGAGAACAAAATATTTAAACAGACGTGCGTGTTCTACGAGAATTTCCGTAAACTGTCTTTTATAAAAGAACGGTAATGGAGACTTCGTTTCCAACGGAAAGTGCATTTTTCTGTGCATTTTGTAATTAGAAATAATAAGACGTGCATTTTTCATTAAAATGACAGTTAACTAGCATGTATTTGATGAATTTTATACTTAAATGACATTGATATTCAAATTGAACGATATAGAAAAGAATTAGTGAAGTTTGGTGGCAGGAGGAACAAGACTTCTGGTCAGGAGACTACCGGGTTATAAACACAAAGTCAAATAGGGGTAATGCAGGAGTAGGTTTAATAATGAATAGGAAAATAGGAATGAGGGTAAGCTACTACAAACAGCACAGTGAACGCATTATTGTGGCCAAGATAGATACGAAGCCCACGCCTACTACAATAGTACAAAATTATATGCCAACTAGCTCTGCAGATGATGAAGAAATTGAAGAAATGTATGATGAAATAAAAGAAATTATTCAGATAGTGAAGGGAGACGAAAATTTAATAGTCATGGGTGACTGAAATTCGAGTGTAGGAAAAGGGAGAGAAGGAAACGTAGTAGGTGAATATGGATTGGGGCTAAGAAATGAAAGAGGAAGCCGCCTGGTAGAATTTTGCACAGAGCACAACTTAATCATAGCTAACACTTGGTTTACGAATCACGAAAGAAGGTTGTATACATGGAAGAACCCTGGAGATACTAAAAGGTATCAGATACATTATATAATGGTAAGACAGAGATTTAGGAACCAGGTTTTAAATTGTAAGACATTTCCAGGGGCAGATGTGGACTCTGACCACAATCTATTGGTTATGACCTGTAGATTAAAACTGAAGAAACTGCAAAAAGGTGGGAATTTAAGGAGATGGGACCTGGATAAACTGAAAGAACCAGAGGTTGTACAGAGTTTCAGGGAGGGCATAAGGGAACAATTGACAGGAATGGGGGAAAGAAATACAGTAGAAGAAGAATAGGTAGCTTTGAGGGATGAAGTAGTGAAGGCAGCAGAGGATCAAATAGGTAAAAAGACGAGGGCTAGTAGAAATCCCTGGGTAACAGAAGAAATATTGAATTTAATTGATGAAAGGAGAAAATATAAAAATGCAGTAAATGAAGCAGCCAAAAAGGAATACAAACGTCTCAAAAATGAGATCGACAGAAAGTGCAAAATGGCTAAGCAGCGATGGCTAGAGGGCAAATGTAAGGATGTAGAGGCTTATCTTACTAGGGGTAAGATAGATACTGCCTACAGGAAAATTAAAGAGACCTTTGGAGAGAAGAGAACCACTTGTATGAACATCAAGAGCTCAGATGGAAACCCAGTTCTAAGCAAAGAAGGGAAAGCAGAAAGGTGGAAGGAGTATATAGAGGGTCTATACAAGGGCGATGTACTGGAGGACAATATTATGGAAATGGAAGAGGATGTAGATGAAGATGAAATGGGAGATACGATACTGCGTGAAGAGTTTGACAGAGCACTGAAAGACCTGAATCGAAACTAGGCCCCCGAGTAGACAACATTCCATTAGAACTACTGGCGGCCATGGGAGAGCCAGTCCTGATAAAACTCTACCATCTGGTGAGCAAGATGTATGAAACAGGCGAAATACCCTCAGACTTCAAGAAGAATATAATAATTCCAATCCCAAAGAAAGCAGGTGTTGACAGATGTGAAAATTACCGAACTATCAGTTTAATAAACCAGGGCTGCAAAATACTAACGCGAATTCTTTACAGACGAATGGAAAAACTTGTAGAAGCCGACCTCGGGGAAGATCAGTTTGGATTCCGTAGAAATACTGGAACACATGAGGCAATACTGACCTTACGACTTATCTTAGAAGAAAGATTCAGGAAAGGCAACCTACGTTTCTAGCATTTGTAGACTTAGAGAAAGCTTTTGACAATGTTAACTGGAATACTCTCTTTCAAATTCTAAAGGTGGCAGGGGTAAAATACAGGGAACGAAAGGCTATTTACAATTTGTACAGAAACCAGATGGCAGTTATAAGAGTCGAGGGACATGAAAGGGAAGCAGTGGTTGGGAAAGGAGTGAGACGGGGTTGTAGCCTCTCCCCGATGTTATTCAATCTGTATATTGAGCAAGCAGTAAAGGAAACAAAAGAAAAATTCGGAGTAGGTATTAAAATCCATGGAGAAGAAATAAAAACTTTGAGGTTTGCCGATGACATTGTAATTCTGTCAGAGACAGCAAAGGACTTGGAAGAGCAGTTGAACGGAATGGATGGTGTCTTGAAGGGAGGATACAAGATGAACATCAACAAAAGCAAAACGAGGATAATGGAACGTAGTCGAATTAAGTCGGTTGATGTTGAGGGTATTAGATTAGGAAATGAGACACTTAAAGTAGTAAAGGAGTTTTGCTATTTGGGGAGCAAAATAACTGATGATTGTCGAAGTAGAGCGGATATAAAATGTAGACTGGCAATGGCAAGGAAAGCGTTTCTGAAGAAGAGAAATTTGTTAACATCGAGTATAGATTTAAGTGTCAGGAAGTCATTTCTGAAAGTATTTGTATGGAGTGTAGCCATGTATGGAAGTGAAACATGGACGGTAAATAGTTTGGACAAGAAGAGAATAGAGGGTTTCGAAATGTGGTGCTACAGAAGGATGCTGAAGATTAGATGGGTAGATCACATAACTAATGAGGAGGTATTGAATAGGATTGGGGAGAAGAGGAGTTTGTGGCACAACTTGACCAGAAGAAGGGATCGGTTGGTAGGACATGTTCTGAGGCATCAAGGAATCACCAATTTAGTATTGGAGGGCAGCGTGGAGGGTAAAAATCGTAGGGGGAGACCAAGAGATGAATACACTAAGCAGATTCAGAAGGATGTAGGTTGCAGTAGGTACTGGGAGATGAAGAAGCTTGCACAGGATAGAGTAGCATGGAGAGCTGCATCAAACCAGTCTCGGGACTGAAGACCACAACAACAACAATAGAAAAGAAAAAATAATGACTGAAACAACTCGAGCCAGTGATTACCAGTCTCGAGCGATACCGATCCTTTTTCCACCTTCACGTATTCTCCACTTCTCCAAACTGCTCGTAGGACATCCAACTTTGATTGGAGACCTGATTCCACTGGGAATCGAACCCAAGTGTGCCGCCGGCCGCGGTGGTCTCGCGGTTCTAGGCGCGCAGTCCGGAACCGTGCGACTGCTACGGTCACAGGTTCGAATCCTGCCTTGGGCATGAATGTGTGTGATGTCCTTAGGTTAGTTAGGTTTAAGTAGTTCTAAGTTCTAGGGGACTGATAACCACAGCAGTTGAGTCCCATAGTGCTCAGAGCCATTTGAACCAACCCAAGTGTGCCGGCCGAAGTGGCCGCGCGGTTCTGGCGCGCAGTCTGGAACCGTGAGACAGCTACGGTCACAGGTTCGAATCCTGCCTCGGGCATGGATGTTTGTGATGTCCTTAGGTTAGTTAGGTTTAACTAGTTCTAAGTTCTAGGGGACTAATGACCTCAGCAGTTGAGTCCCATAGTGCTCAGAGCCATTTGAACCATTTTTTGAACCCAAGCCCTCCACAACTCTGGCACACACTCTATCACAGAGCTGTCCTTCTTATCGAAAGGAAAAGTTCTAGCTTATCTTAGCGTGTTAAACATTGTCGGTAAACTTCAAAGTCGATTTTATCGATAATCTTTAACATTTTCGTCGAACGACTTGCGGGAGTTATACTCCATAAAAAATTCCAAAACTCTAGTTGCCGTTTGGTCTTCTTCAGACCACCAGCCCAACCTGCTGCCTTAATTAAAAGTTTTAACTGGCACAGTTTTCGGTCATTCAGAAATAGTCAGGTCCTGTTAAAATAACAGAAAGCATGAATTATATTTGAACGAGTTCTGCACGAAGAGAAACGAAATGTGACGAATCTTTAACATAAGAAGCACATACTTAAAAGAAGTGCAGGCGATGTTTTTACCGTAGGGTAAAACTATCATGTCTAAACTGCAATGAAATCCAACTGATTCTTTATAAGCATTTCACTGCTGGACAGCTAAAAACGCAAACCATGACAAACCAATGGTACAAATCTTTATCATACTGCTGCCAAAATTTTATATGGGTCCTGTACTTCTCCAGTGATTATTAAGTGGGCTTATATGTTAAAAAAAATAAAATCACTGCGTTACTTTTCAAAAGTCACTAAACAGTGTGCACTAATACCACTAAGAATATGTAGTATGTGTGGGCGCGAATAAATAATTGCCGTTTGTTTTTATACATAGCGCTGCCCTAATTGGTATGATCTATGATTGTGCATAGATTAAACAAATTAGAACTGGAATAACTATTATAATATAACCTCATATGTCTGCTTGACAAGAAAGGATAATATGCATTTATTACAAATCACGTGTGCATACAGTTTCTGATCAAAAGTGTCTGGGCATGTATTAGTGGACATTAATATGGAGGATGTCCACTCTTCGCCTTTATGACGGCTAGATCTCAGAGGGGGACAATATTAATGAGGTGCCTAAATATCTGTTGAAAAATGGCCGCCTATACTTCCTAAAGCTTAAGAGCCGAAACCAGAGAAGGTACTGATGGTTGGTTGATTGGCTCATTTAGGGGAGGGACCAAACAGCGATGTTATTGGTCCCATCGGAATAGGGAAGGATGTGGAAGGAAGTTGGCCATGCCCTTTCAAAGGAATCATCCGGGTATTTGCCTGAAGAGATTTAGGGAAATCACGGGAAACATAAACCAGGATGGCCGGACACAGGTTTGAACCATTGTCCTCCCGAATGTGGGTCCTGTACGCTAACCAATGTGCCAACTCGCTCGGTAAGGTATTGATGTCGGACGTTGTGGTCCGGAGCGATGTCGGGCATTGTGGTCCGGAGCGATGTCGGACATTGTGGTCCAGAGCGATGTCGGACATTGTGGTCCGGAGCGATGTCGGACATTGTGGTCCGGAGCGATGTCGGACATTGTGGTCCGGAGCGATGTGACGCCCCAACTCTTCCCAAAGGTGTTCCACTGGATTCGGGTCGGGACTCGGGCAGGCGAATCCGTTTCAGGAATTTTATTATGCACAGGCCATAGATGCTGCTTAGGGTGTGTTGTCATACTGATGCCACCATCTTAGAACTGTTGCTCTATTGTACGCACTTTCTTAATCACATTAACTCGACCACACCCCAACCACGAAAAACACCCCCACACCATAGTAACACCTCCTCCATTCTTGACTGTTGGCACTGTACATAGACACAGACAACTTTCTTTAGGCATTCGCCAAATCCAAACCCTCACATCGGACTCCCGCAGGATATCGTGTGATCCATTACTACGTATCAATCCTTTCCAGTCATCCACCTTACAGCGGCTCGACCTCTAATGCCCCTGATGATGCCAAACCAGGTACACTTTATTATCCATGCTTTTCGTGGAATACTTGTGAAAGACGCTGATTACTGAATGTGTTTGGTCAGTGAGATTCAGTAAATAGCTAGCCGTATTTCGTAACGACTCGTGAGTTTCTGGTTACCATAGCATATGCTCTGCTAACTCGTTCTTTCAATGAGTGTTTGCAATGCTGGTCTTCCCCTACTTCAGGCCATATCTACATATTTAATTTACTGATCATCCAGTCGTTGTGTATAACTACACTGAAAACTAAATGTAGTCATTTGATTCGATGATTTCATTGATAATTTGTACTAGCTTGTTTTCGGTGTGCTCATGACACGTTAATTTACTCTTGTAATTGATGTTTAGGCCTATTTGCAAAGTTGCCTAATTTATTTCTTCAATTTGTTGTTGGATTTTATACGTTGTAGAGGAAATCAGTAGAATGTTCCATTAAAACGTGTTCCTTCCTTGCCGTCCGCCGTGGCCGAGAGGTTCTAGGCGCTTCAGTCAGGAACGGCGCTGCTGCTACGGTCGCAGGTTCGAATCCTGGCTCGGGCATGGATGTGTGTGATGTCCTCAGGTTAGTTAGGTTTAAGTAGTTGTAAGTTCTAGGGGACTGATGACCTCTGATGTTAAGTCCCATAGTGCTCAGAACCATTTGAACCATTTTTTGTTCCTTCTTTGTTTCCCCATGTTCAGGATCTCAAAATTTCCTCGAGCAAAATGTTGAGAATGGTGAAATGGAACCAGTTTGTTACGCTCATCATTCAGTTTCGAATTTCTCACTTTCCGATAAAGTCTTACAGAAACTGTCACTATGATGTATATTTTCTTGTGATATAGGTTGATTCAACGCCCGGTTGTTGGAGGATTGTTACAATTTGTTTAAAGTAAGTCAAAAACTTTTTCAAAATCTATTAATGCCAGAGAAAATGGTAACTCATATTCAGCGCTCCGTTTTCTAATTACATACAGCGTTTGCAAATAGTATTTTGCGCTATTACCACTTCTAAAGCTAAATTATTCTTTTCGTAAATTAAATTGCAGCGTCTTCCTATTGTTTGCAGTGCGATTTGGCTACAGTTTTAGTGAATATAACTTCTATTACGGAAGGAAAGCTGACAGATTATGTCACGTCTATCTTCTTAAGACACAGAACAATTAGAACATTGTTCCAGTTTTGGGGGAATCTGCTTCTTCACAGAGACTGTCAACGTCTTTTGTTCCTTTTTGTCTCCAGTCTGTAATGATTTCTACTAAAATAGCGTTATCTTCAAGAACACTCCCTCTCTTCATGCCTCATGTGGGTATATACACAAATGGCTTTGCTTAAGTCACGCTATTGTCATTGTTAAATACCCGTATCCCTGATTCATCTGTTGAATTATCCTTTTTAAAGTATTCTCCGAATGCTTCTGTTGTTGTTAGTTATTGTGCATGTTGATATCTTACCTGTTATCGTGTGATGTCTACTCCATGTAAATTTCTGATTTGCTTTCATCAGACTCTTATTCTTATCAGTTGGTTCCCTTACTTTGCTATAGATGTACTTCCTCACATGCTCTACAACAAGTTCCCCCTAGTTTTCAGAATACTGTATGTATCTGCCCAGTATCGACTGAGAAAATCACACCTACTTGATACATTGTCCGAGAAATGCTTCAAACAACTAGTTTCTCAACCTACAAACGAAAGAAATTTTTTAGATCCCCTTGCGGTAAACATGCACCATCTTCTCAACAGCATCGCCAGTGAAAGAGCGGTTAGCAAAAATGACGCTATTAGGGGTCCATGGTGACCAAAGAGAAGGACGACACAAGAAATACAGGAGAATATTTATGTTTCGTCGAACTGCTAACCATTGCCAGCTTACTGAAAGGACGAAGTGAGAAAATTTAGTTCAGATACGACTTGTGGTCACAGCTGAAGGATAAGGCAAACTGCGGTCGGGATAAGTACGTGCCAAGTATGGTTATAAAAAACGGCAGCGAACCACCCTGGTTTAACGGTAGCATACAGTGTCATGTTGCTAGAACAAAGACTCTTAGACTATTAGCATCTCTCAACAAAAGAAACAGCAGGAAAACATATAAAAGTTAATAGAAACTAGTGGTACTGAGAAAGGTCCACGTGTGATGCCTACAATAGGTTCCAGAGTTAGATTGTAGTGAAAGATCTGATAGAAAATAGTAGGCAATGAAGTCTGTAAAAGACTTCCATTCAACCTCTCGTGGATCCATTTGGTGTTGAAACTTAAGATAGCAAATAGAGAGTGGGAACATAAATTTAACACTGTATTTACGCATGAGGATATCGCTGTACGAATGTTTGTCCGCTGCACACTCCAAAGTGATATATACCAATATTAACATCCCTGGTACTGAAAAACAGTTGTTTTTGTTGTTTTCTTCAGTCCAGGGACTGGTTTCATGCAGCTCTCCATGCTTCTCTATCGTGTGCAAGCTTCTTCATCTCCCAGTACGTACTGCAATCTACATCCTTCTGAATCTGCTTAGTGTACTCATCTCTTGGTCTTCCTCTATGATTTTTACCCTCTACGCTGTCCTCCAGTATTAAATTGGTGATCCCTTGATGCTTCAGAACATGTCCTACCAACCGATCCCTTCTTCTAGTCAAGTTGTGCCACAAACTCCTCTTCTCCCCAATTCTATTCAGTACCTCCTCATTAGTTATGTGATCTACCCATCTAATCTTCAGCATTCTTTTGCGGCACCACATTTCGAAAGCTTCTATTCTCTTCTTGTCTAAACTATTTATAGTTCACGTTTCACTTCCATACATGGCTATAGTCTCTACAAATGCTTTCAGAAACGACTTCCTGACACTTAAATCTATACTCAATGTTAACAAATTTCTCTTCTTCAGAAACTCTTTCGTTGCCATTGCCAATTAAGACCACTTCAAGCGTACAAGGTACCAGGCCCTGTCGAAAGTCCAGTAGATTAGCATTGAATATGCTGCAGGGTTAGCAACCATCCTAGTTCATGTTTATCCAGAATCTCTTGCAAGGTGAATAGTGTTCCGTGATAGGGAAAGTGTAGAATATCGCACAGAATTTCAGTCCATATGTTGCAGGATACTAGAGTACAGTCTGGACTCCAACATAATCACTTTTGTGGAGGGGCAGAACAATGCATCTTTTTAAAGAATCTGTATGGATTCAGGAAAAACCACTGATTGAAACACAGTTAGCTTCCTAGGATGAATTTTCACTCTGCTGCGGAGAGTACGCTAATCTGAAACCCCCTGGCATATTGAAATTACTAGGGCGTGGTGAAAGCAATGCCTCTTATTCTTTTATGTGGAAACTCTTAAAGCGTTAAACGAAACAAACGTTATTAACAACATGCATCTGTATTCTTCATGTGTACGTATTTGCAGCCTTCTGCCGCGGGAGGGCTCCGAAATGCAGCGTGCAGCGTGGCGCTGTGTAATGTAACTATGTCGGTGCGTTAAATATAGTGCGCTGTAATCGAGTTTCTAACTGCAGAAAACTTCGTCTTCACACGGAGCGCCCTCTGCTTCGGCATGAGAATGCCGAAGAACCAGCAACAATCCAATGCCTCGTCTTACCGTAGGCTGTGGCACTGTGACGCATGGTTTCTTGCTCCGGCGGTAGTAACCTCGAACGTGTGGTGCTTCTGGCGTACAGATCACTGTGCGCCACATTTTATTAGACTGCGTTTTATTTTCAGACCAGAGGGCAGCGGAGATGTTGCGACAGATCTGACCTCTATTCCGTTCAAACGAATGTATTGCGGTTTGTCAAGTTTGTTTCCTAAAATTGTAGGGAGATATTCCCAATGTGTTAACGGGATGACTGGCTCATCCACGTTTTTTAGTGATCAGCCGGTCACACATTCCTGTGCTTTTCTTTACGGAGAGCAGCGCGCTTCGTTACAGGATCATTTAGTAATCGCGAAAGCGTTACGGAGATGATAAACTCCAGTGGAAGACTCTGCAAGAGTGACGCTCAGTAGCTCGATACTATTGTTCCTGATCTATATTAACGACATAGGAGACAATCTGAGTAGCCGTCTTAGATTGTTTGCAGACGATGCTGTCATTTACCGTCTTCTAAAGTCATCAGATGATCAAAACGACTTGCAAAATGATTTAGATAAGATATGTATATTGTGCGAAAAGTGGCAGTTGACAATGAATAAGGAAAAGTGTGAAGTTATTCACATGAGTACTAAAAGAAATCAGCTAAATTTCGATTACGCGATAAGTCACACAAATATGAAGGCTGTAAATTCAACTAAATACTTAAGGACTACAATTACAAATAACCTAAATTGGAACGATCACATAGATAATATTGTGGGTAGAGCAAACCAAAGACTGCGATTCGTTGGCAGAACACTTAAAAAGTACAACAGGTCTACTAAAGAGACTGCTTACACCACACTTGTCCACCCTATTATGGAGCATCAGGTGGGACTGACGGATGACATCGAAAAAGTACAAAGAAGGGCAGCTCGTTTTGTATTGTAGGGAAACAGGGCAGATAGTGTCACAGACATGATACGTGAATTGGAGTGGCAATCATTAAAAAAAAAGGTGTTTTTCATTGCGACGGGATCTTCTCATGAAATTTCAATCACCAGTTTTCTAGTCCGATTGTGAAAACATTCTGTTGGCACCCACCTACATAGGGCGAAATGATTATCAAGATAAAATAAGAGAAATCAGGGCTCGCACAGAAAAATTTAAGTGCTCGTTTTTCCCGCGTCACGTTCGAGAGTGGAACGGTAGAGAGACAGCTTGAAGGTGGTTCAGTGAACCCTCTGCCAGGCACTTTATTGTGAATAGCAGAGTAATCATGTAGGTGTAGACCAAGAAACTGCTCTGTCGTTAGGAGACATGTGTTCGTCGCCGAGATGGCTACGCTGAGAAAGAAATATGTACACAAGCAGAATAAAGAAGAAGAATGTTAATTTATTTAAAGAGCCTGAGGTGTTTTCACATAAGAAATTCGGAAGCATTACTTTTCAGTACGTCCTCGTACGTTATTACTCTGTAACGAGCCACCGGAGATGGTGGGTCACTTCTACCAACATATCCAGAATGTAATTTTGTCATATGATGACATGATGGGGACCGTGGCTGTTGTTTGAAGACAAATGTTGATGGTGTTGGGACAGCAACCAGCCACAAATTTACTTTCAGATCCTTTATTCAGAGGGTACCATTACCGGTTTCGAATCGTTGTGATTCATCCTCAGACGGTTTAAACGCTTTCTTTATGACATGTGGTGTTTTTTGTACAGATTAATTGTCCTAAAATATAAATAACACATAATTATAAACACGCCACATACAGATGGTTGCGGTACAGATTTTCGTTGCATGTGACTCACGTGAAATGTCCGTTTGCAGTGTTTGTTTCCATAACATTCGTCCAACAGATGTGAATACATTTCCACTGCATTCTCATTGTACTACACGTAAATTTATCTCACGGAGCACTTTAGATTTGTCGCTAAGGCGATTTCTACCACACACCACATGTTTTGATACGTACAGAGAGCTTAAAAACATATGAGTATCAAAGATGCTATGATATATCGTAACATGATATCCAGAATGCATCCGCGAATAACGTCTGAAAGTTTGTCGGTGGAGTTTTGGTTCAGTCAGTGTATGTGAACGAAGATGTCGAGTGAAATGATGTTCTAAAAATTTATACGGGCAGTGGTGTGAACCCAGAAGAAGTCCGGCCCACGGCTGCCGCGCTGGTTTCAGGTAGCTGGCGGGCTACTGGAGGCGGTGAGTGGCTGCGTGCTGGTCTGACGTCGGCGTCCAGTTTGGGCGGCGTCGGTTGGCAGCAGTGTGTGACCCGGACGGCCGAGGTCAGGCGATGTGGTGCAGCGCGGGAGCAAGGTCGCCGCTGCCCCACCTGCTGGGAGCGGCCGCTCTGCCCCTTTCCCTTCCCCTCACCCGCCTCTACCCCTCCCTCCCACCCCCTCCTCCCTTCTTCATCACAGGGCCTCCTGCCTCTCCGCTGAGGACGCCGCCGTCTCGCGGCTCGCCGCGCGCTCGTTACAATTTAATTACAACCGAGAGAAATGACTTTAATTAATCTCCACCGGGCTATGTCGTCATCGCGGCGGTCACGACAAAAAATACGCGCGACCGGTGCGCAGTAAATAACGGTGAGCGGCCACTCTGGAACAGCGTCACTGCAGTACGCCCCGGATCTTATCTAACTTCACCCTAACTGTACCGATAAGATTTCTGAGGTTGCTCAGGGATATTTTCAGGATATTCTGAAACGAGCGACCCGTGGTCTCCTTTGGTTCGTTACATAGTAAAGTGCGAAGTTATTCACCTGATTACTAAAAGAAATCAGCTAAATTTCGATTACGCGATAAGTCACACAAATCTGAGGGCTGTAAATTCGACTAAGTACTTAGGGATTACAATTACAAATAACCTAAATTGGAACGATAAAAAAAATGGCTCTGAGCACTATAGGACTTAACATCTATGGTCATCAGTCCCCTAGAACTTAGAACTACTTAAACCTAACTAACCTAAGGACATGACACAACACCCAGTCATCACGAGGCAGAGAAAATCCCTGACCCCGCCGGGAATCGAACCCGGGAACCCGGGCGCGGGAAGCGAGAACGCTACCGCACGACCACGAACTGCGGACTTGGAACGATCACATAGATAATATTGTGGGAAGAGCAAACCAAAGACTGCGATTCATTGGCAGAACACTTAGAAGGTGCAACAGGTCTATTAACGAGACTGCTTACACCACGCTTGTCCGCCCTATTCTGGAGTATTGCTGTGCGGTGCGGGATCCGCATCAGGTGGGACTGACGAATGACATCGAAAAAGTGGAAAGAAGGGCAGCTCGTTTTGTAGTATCGCGAAATAGCGGAGATAGTGTCACAGAGATGATACGTGTATTGGAGTGGTAATCATTAAAACAAAGACGTTTTTCGTTGCGACGGGTTCTTCTCATGAAATCTGAGTCACCAGTTTTCTCCTCCGATTGCGAAAACATTCTGTTGGCACACGCCTACTTAGGGAGAAACGATCATCACGATAAAATAAGAGCTCGCACAGAAAAACTTAAGTGCTCGGTTTTCCCGCGTGCCGTTCGAGAGTGGAACGATGGAGAGACAGCATGAAGGTGGCACATTGAACACTCTTCCAGGCACATTATTGTGAATAGCAGAGTAATCACGTAGATGTAGATGTAGATTACATTTTGTTTGATTTCTAACCTTCATTCTCCTTCGTATCTGCACAGTAATGCAAGTATGTACACAACAGTGCAAATGGCGGCATGCGCTGTGTGTCATAACTTTATCCATTCACTCACAATAGTTGCTGTTAACAATAGTAGAACGACCCTCACACGCTCAGTATTACTGGCACAATTGTATTGTGTCGCTATACCGCGCGAAAGTGCGAGGCCCAGAACGGCACAACATTATTGCGGCAATATTCGTGTACGGGACATGTCAGTTAGAGCTCGTGTTTATAGCGCACATTTCGACGCTCGACAATGTGGATGTCTATTGCGATTGAGTTGCTTGCCTTACAGAACACAGGAAAATAGTGTGCAGAACGGGCGAAACAAGTCCGAGAAACTCTTTTGCGAACATTTCAGTCGCTTTCACGGCAGCATACATTCATAAACCACAATAACAATTAATCAGAAATCAAATAAAGTGAACTGCATCATATATCATGTACAGGTGCTGTTCTCTTTGTATTTCTCTGTAGTTACAACTGCTGCGGAAAAAATAAAACAATTATACTAATTGAAAAGCTTATAGGATCTGATACTTGTGCTCTGGCAAATGTTACAATGAAAATAAACATTTATACACAGTAGACAGCTGCTCTAGTATTATTTACCACTTCTCAGAACTACTGCAGGTAAAATGAAGATTTCTACTTACTGTCAAGACGCCATAATCTTTCATTTTCTCTGTTACAGCGGACAATGAGATATTTAGCGTTTCCTGATCAATCAGGATCTTCATTTCTGCAAAGTAACCATACGGTGATTTCATGCACAGCTTTCAGCCCAATTTTTTTGTGTTTTGTCATTTACTGTTTTCAGTTCTTTGCGGAAATCAAATCGGAGGGAAATGAATTTATCTCCATCTCGGCAGGAACTGACACGTAGACCTACTACGCAAAACCACTTTACACAGTACATTGCATAGTATATTGAATAGCAGCAGGCCGCGGTGGCCGAGCGGTTGTAGGCGCTTCAGTTCGGAACCGGGCGACTGCTACGGTCGCAGGTTCGAATCCTGCCTCGGGCATGGATATGAATAGCATCAGCTCTCCAGTCTTCGTGAATATATAGAGCAAACCGTCTATACGAATCTCAGATGAACAATATTACTGGACAATATTCGTTTTCGCCAACAAATATTAAGCGTGTGAAGGCCTCGTAAAGCCCACTTTACCATCTGCGGCCGGCCGGGGTGGCCGAGCGGTTCTAGGCGCTACAATCTCGAACCGCATGACCACTACCGTCGCAAGTTCGAATCCTGCCTCGGGCATGGATGTGTGTGATGTCCTTGGGTTAGTTAGGTTTAAGTAGTTCTAAGTTCTAGGGGACTGATGACCTCAGAAGTTGAGTCGCATAGTGCTCAGAGCCATTTGAAATTTTACATATCTGCCCTCGAGCAAGCTTTCAGTACTGCTCGGCTCCACCTGCGACTCACTTTTACGGCAATGTTAATAGCACGTTAACAGCGATAGTCAGCAATATGAGTACTTTTACACGGGGAGAGTTGGCCGATATGAGCCTCACGCAATAGAAGAGTGGCACTGAGATGCTAGACACAGCTGTCCCCACGCACACCACGGTAGTTCTATGTGGGTAATTGTGAAATTTGTCTCCGTACTTGTCTCCCATCTGTCACATGAACACTGCAGAAGAAGGTAATCTAGAAACTGTTGCAAAGATTGAGCTGTTGGTCTTTTTAGCGTAGTATGTAGAATCGTAGTACGTAAAATCCCCAGACAAAAACAGTAATTATTGTGTTGGTGGATGGCTCGTAGGATAATCTCTTTGGGCTGAAGGCCTTAACCACTGATATGTCATTATGTGTCATTTAATTATAAAGATTATGATTGATGTTCCACGGGGTAGTGCCTTGAAACGGCATACTTTCAAAGTACTTAAGTTATAATGGGAAAAGCAGCAAATGTGAAAAGCTGTTAGCCACCGATATGCAGTTTATTGTTATTTTACAAAATTGTTAAGGTTTTCGAGGTCACTTGTTGACAAACTGCCTATTGGCTTCTGCCTTTGTCTTTTATTGTAATAACTTATACCAGAAATGATGCGTTTTGCATGATACAGTGTCAGTGTTTTGAAACAATATACCATTCATAGGACGTAACTTATAACACAAAAAATGTCCAAATATGTGTGAAATCTTATGGGACTTAACTGCTAAGGTCATCAGTCCCTAAGCTTACACACTACTTAACCTAAATTATCCTAAGGACGAACACATACACACCCATGCCCGAGGAAGGACTCGAACCTTCGCCGGTACCAGCCGCAGAGTCCATGACTGCAACGCCCAAGACCGCTCGGCTAATCCCGCGCGGCTAACTTATAACACGAAACCCACCAATACGGGTCTCAACTGTGAATGATAGAAACCAATTCGGTTAATTTAATTTAATTTAATTTTTTAAATTTAATTAAATGTCAAGTTCCGTAGGACCAAATTGAGGAGCAAATCTCCAAGGTCATGGAACGTGTCAGAACATGAACTTACAACATAAAAAGTAATAACAGATAAAAATAAATGTTCATGAACCTGAAAGAAAATCAGTCCATAAGTTTAAGCAAACGCCATCAGCAATACAATGAGAATCATCTTAATTTTTCAA
The DNA here is from genome assembly GCF_023898315.1 of Schistocerca nitens. Classification (NCBI taxonomy): domain Eukaryota; kingdom Metazoa; phylum Arthropoda; class Insecta; order Orthoptera; family Acrididae; genus Schistocerca; species Schistocerca nitens. The sequence continues at coordinate 964,263,790 of NC_064617.1, forward strand.
GGAACTCATCGATAGAATAAAAGTAGTGACCCATGAGGAAACTCTTCAGTTTCGATTTGAAAGCGCGTGGATTACTGCTAAGATTTTTGAATTCGAGTGGCAGCTTATTGAATATGGATGAAGCAGTATACTGCACACCTTTTTGCACAGGAGTTAAGGAAGTCCGATCCAAATGGAGGTTTGATTTCTGCCGAGTATTAACCGAGTGAAAGCTGCTTATTCTTGGAAATAAACTAATATTGGTAACAAGAAACGACAATAAGGAATATACATATTGAGAGGCCAATGTCAAAATACCCAGACTCGTGAAAAGAGGTCGACAAGAGGTTCGTGAACTCACACCACTTATTGCCCGAACCGCCCGTTTCTGAGCCAAAAATAGCCTTCAAGAATGGGAAGAGTTACCCCAAAAACATAATACCATACGACATAAGTGAATGAAAATAAGCAAAGTAGACTAATTTACGTGTCGAAATATCACTCACTTTCGATACCGTTCGAATGGTGAAAATGGCAGCATTGAGTCTTTGAACAAGATCTTGAACGTGGGCTTTCCACAACAGCTTACTATCTATCTGAACACCTAGAAGTTTGAACTGTTCAGTTTCACTAATCATATGCCCGTTCTGTGAAATTAAAATGTCAGGTTTTGTTGAATTGTGTGGTAGAAACTGTGAAAACTGAGTCTTACTGTGATTTAGCGTTAGTTTATTTTCTACAAGCCATGAACTGAGGTCATGTACTGCTCTACTTGAAACCGAGTCAATGTTGCACACAACATCCTTTACTACCAAGCTAGTGTCATCAGCAAACAGAAATACAGGGCTATTACATATGACTGAAGCGATTTCATAAATTCACTGTAGCTCCATTCATTGGCATATGGTCACGACACGCTACAGATACGTAGAAAAACTCATAAAGTTTTGTTCGGCTGAAGCCGCACTTCAGGTTTCTGCCGCCAGAGCGCTCGAGAGCGCAGTGAGACAAAATGGCGAAAGGAGCCGAGGAAGCGTATGTCGTGCTTGAAATGCACTCACATCAGTCAGTCATAACAGTGCAACGACACTTCAGCACGAAGTTCAACAAAGATCCACCAACTGCTAACTCCATTCGGCGATGATATGCGCAGTTTAAAGCTTCTGGATGCCTCTGTAAGGGGAAATCAACGGGTCGGTTTGCAGCGAGCGAAGAAACGGTTGAACGCGTGCGGGCAAGTTTCACGCGTAGCCCGCGGAAGTCGACGAATAAAGCAAGCAGGGAGCTAAACGTACCACAGCCGACGGTTTGGAAAATCTTACGGAAAAGGCTAAAGCAGAAGCCTTACCGTTTACAATTGCTACAAGCCCTGACACCCGATGACAAAGTCAAACGCTTTGAATTTTCGGCGCGGTTGCAACAGCTCATGGAAGAGGATGCCTTCAGTGCAAAACTTGTTTTCAGTGATGGAGCAACATTTTTCTTAATGGTGAAGTGAACAGACACAATGTGCGAATCTGGGCGGTAGAGAATCCTCACGCATTCGTGCAGCAAATTCGCAATTCACCAAAAGTTAACGTGTTTTGTGCAATCTCACGGTTTAAAGTTTACGGCCCCTTTTTCTTCTGCGAAAAAAACGTTACAGGACACGTGTATCTGGACATGCTGGAAAATTGGCTCATGCCACAACTGGAGACCGACAGCGCCGACTTCATCTTTCAACAGGATGGTGCTCCACTGCACTGCCATCATGATGTTCGGCATTCTTAAACAGGAGATTGGAAAACCGATGGATCGGTAGTGGTGGAGATCATGATCAGCAATTCATGTCATAGCCTCCATGCTCTCCCGACTTAACCCCATGCGATTTCTTTCTCTGGGGTTATGTGAAAGATTCAGTGTTTAAACCTCCTCTACCAAGAAACGTGCCAGAACTGCGAGCTCGCATCAACGATGCTTTCGAACTCATTGATGGGGACATGCTGCGCCGAGTGTGGGAGGAACTTGATTATCGGCTTGATGTCTGCCGAATCACTAAAGGGGCACATATCGAACATTTGTGAATGCCTAAAAAAAACTTTTTGAGTTTTTGTATGTGTGTGCAAAGCATTGTGAAAATATCTCAAATAATAAAGTTATTGTAGAGCTGTGAAATCGCTTCAATCATTTGTAATAACCCTGTATTTTAGAGTTACCCATAATACTAGAGGGCGTATCATTTATATAAATAAGGAACAGGAGCGGCCCCAACACTGATCCCTGGGGCACCCCCCACTTGACAGTACCCCACTCAGATCCCGCATCACAGCCGTTATCAACATTGTGAATAATGACCTTTTGCTGCCTGTTGCTGAAGAGGTGAACCAATTGTGAGCTACTCCCCTTATTCCGTAATGGTCCAACTTCTGGAGCAATATTGTGTGATCAAAATAGTCAAATGCCTTCGTTAAATCAAAACATACGCCAAGCGTTCGAAACTTTTTGTTTAGCCCATCCAGTACCTCACAGAGAAAAGACAATATAGCATTTTCAGTTGTCAAACGACTTCTAAAGCCGAACTGTACATTTGATAGCAAATCGTGTGATATAAAATGATCAATTAACCTTACATACACAGCTTTTTCGATAACTTTTGCAAACACTGATGGCATAGAAATAGGTCTAAAATTATCTACATTATCCCTTTCTCCCTTTTTATAAAGCGGCTTTACTACTGAGTACTTTAATCGCTCAGGAAACTGACCATTCCTAAAGGAAAAATTACAAATATGGCTAAATACAGGGCTAACATGTGCAGCACAGTACTTTAATAATCTACTAGACACTCCATCATAACCATGAGAGTCCTTAGTCTTCAGTGATTTAATTATTGTCTCAATCTCCCCCTTGTCTGTGTCACAGAGGAGTATTTCAGACGCCAATCTCGGAAAGGCATTTGCTAAGAAATTTATATGATTTCCTGTAGATACTAAATTTTTATTTAATTCACCAGCAATGCTCAGAAAATGGTTGTTAAATACTGAACATATATCTGACTTATCAGTAACAGAAACATTATTACTGCAAACTGACTTTATATCGTCAACCTTGTGCTGCTGACCAGACACTTCCTTCACATCTGACCATATGGCTTTAGTTTTATCCTGTGAATTAGCTATTCTATTTGCATACCACATACTTTTTGCCTTGCTAATAACATTTTTAAGCACCTTACAATACTGTTTGTAATGGGCTAATTGTAGCTTGATTGTGACTACTTCTAACATTTCGATATAATTCCCGCTTTGTTCCAAATGATATCCTTATCCCACTAGTCAGCCAACCGGGCTGTCCATTACTGCTAGTACCCCGTTTAGAATGTTCTAATGAAAAGAAACTCTCAAAGAGCATGAGAAATGTGTTATGGAAAGCATTGTATTTATCATCTACACTCCTGGAAATGGAAAAACGAACACATTGACACCGGTGTGTCAGACCCACCATACTTCCTCCGGACACTGCGAGAGGGCTGTACAAGCAATGATCACACGCACGACACAGCGGACACACCAGGAACCGCGGTGTTGGCCGTCGAATGGCGCTAGCTGCGCAGCATTTGTGCACCGCCGCCGTCAGTGTCAGCCAGTTTGCCGTGGCATACGGAGCTCCATCGCAGTCTTTAACACTGGTAGCATGCCGCGACCGCGTGGACGTGAACCGTATGTGCAGTTGACGGACTTTGAGCGAGGGCGTATAGTGGGCATGCGGGAGGCCGGGTGGACGTACCGCCGAATTGCTCAACACGTGGGGCGTGAGGTCTCCACAGTACATCGATGTTGTCGCCAGTGGTCGGCGGAAGGTGCACGTGCCCGTCGACCTGGGACCAGACCGCAGCGACGCACGGATGCACGCCAAGACCGTAGGATCCTACGCAGTGCCGTAGGGGACCGCACCGCCACTTCCCAGCAAATTAGGGACACTGTTGCTCCTGGGGTATCGGCGAGGACCATTCGCAACCGTCTCCATGAAGCTGGGCTACGGTCCCGCACACCGTTAGGCCGTCTTCCGCTCACGCCCCAACATCGTGCAGCCCGCCTCCAGTGGTGTCGCGACAGGCGTGAATGGAGGGACGAATGGAGACGTGTCGTCTTCAGCGATGAGAGTCGCTTCTGCCTTGGTGCCAATGATGGTGGTATGCGTGTTTGGCGCCGTGCAGGTGAGCGCCACAATCAGGACTGCATACGACCGAGGCACACAGGGCCAACACCCGGCATCATGGTGTGGGGAGCGATCTCCTACACTGGCCGTACACCACTGGTGATCGTCGAGGGGACACTGAATAGTGCACGGTACATCCAAACCGTCATCGAACCCATCGTTCTACCATTCCTAGACCGGCAAGGGAACTTGCTGTTCCAACAGGACAATGCACGTCCGCATGTATCCCGTGCCACCCAACGTGCTCTAGAAGGTGTAAGTCAACTACCCTGGCCAGCAAGATCTCCGGATCTGTCCCCCATTGAGCATGTTTGGGACTGGATGAAGCGTCGTCTCACGCGGTCTGCACGTCCAGCACGAACGCTGGTCCAACTGAGGCGCCAGGTGGAAATGGCATGGCAAGCCGTTCCACAGGACTACATCCAGCATCTCTACGATCGTCTCCATGGGAGAATAGCAGCCTGCATTGCTGAGAAAGGTGGATATACACTGTACTAGTGCCGACATTGTGCATGCTCTGTTGCCTGTGTCTATGTGCCTGTGGTTCTGTCAGTGTGATCATGTGATGTATCTGACCCCAGGAATGTGTCAATAAAGTTTCCCCTTCCCGGGACAATGAATTAACGGTGTTCTTATTTCAATTTCCAGGAGTGTATATTATCGGCACTGTAAACATCTTGCCACTCTTGTTCCTTGACAAGTTTTGAAAAACTCTCTATTGCTGTTGGATTAACTTTCCTACGTAGTTTGTAATTAAATACGACATTGGTTAGAGTACAAAAACCTTTTAGTGTTAAAATTTTGTGCATCATGGTCTGAAAGGCCATTCACCCTTTTACTAACAGAATGCCCATCTAGTAATGAGGAATGAATAAAAATATTGTCTATGACTGTGCTACTGTTCCCCTGCACCCTAGTTGGAATAAACACAGTTTGCATCAGATCATATGAATTTTGGAGATCTACCAACATCCTTTTTCTTGCACAATCATGTACAAAATTAATATTGAAGTCACCACATAGAACTACCTTCTGGTACTTCCTACAAAGTGAATCAAGAACCCTCTCTGGCTTAAGCAAAAATGCTCTGAAGTCGGAGTTAGGGGACCTATAAACAACAACAATTAGAAGTTTAGTTTCACTACATTCAACTAATGCTGCACAACTTTCAAATATCTGTTCAGTGCAGTGTCGTGATACGTCTATGGTCTCAAATGAAATACTGTTTTTCACGTACAGAGCCACTCCCCCACCCCGCAAGGAACTCCTTGAGAAACAGCCAGCTAATCTGTAGCCTGGTAAAGGAAGCCTCTGAATTATCAAATTATTTAAGTGGTGCCCAGATATACCAATAATTTCAGAGTTAGCATCTATTAGCAGTTCACTAACTTTATCTCTAATACCTCTTATATTTTGATGAAATATGCTAATTCCTTCTCTACTTGGAAACACTACATCCTCTGGAGGTGAGCCCTTAGAGGCACTTCCTTTAAGCAGGTATACCTATCAGCTGACTTCAGTCTAAAAAAGGTGCAGCTCTAACACCAACTACTATAGGAATTTTTCCATGAGTGATACCACCACCACCCACTACACTGTCACCTATAAGCTTAGCCAGCCTCCCCTTCCCATACCTATTGAGGTGCAGGCCATGCCTAGTGAAACCCCGTCTACTGATAGACTCCTATGTTCTCCTTGTGGCGCAGAACGGAATCTTGAGTCTCACTGGCCATGTTCCTCTCCACCTTGCAAAATTTTGACGACTCGCATTCTGCCACTCACACTCAGGAACGTCCCGCAACGTGAGATTCCACTCGTGATGTAAAACACGTCGAGTTCCACGTCGCATGACAGCTTTCACGTTCCTTCTGAGGACGGCCTTGACACTTCGATGTTTGCCCGCAGACAAAGACGGCGTCACGGTGGCGACAGCAGGCGTACGTCGCACAGGAAGCGAGTGGCTGTGTGTGTGTGTGTGTGTGTGTGTGTGTGTGTCAGGGACGTCTCGCCGTGCCGGTACACACGGGAACGCGCCACCCTAATGAAGCGGCCCACAAGGCGAAACGGATTACGGGGCCTCCCGAAAACTCGCGCCACGCCATGCACTACCGCCCACGACACCAGCCACGCGAACCACAGACATCCGCAGACCACGTGTCCTACACTGAACGGACCAACCAGCACTTCCCTGTTCCTAAAAATGTTGTTGTTGTTGTGGTCTTCAGTCCTGAGACTGGTTTGATGCAGCTCTCCATGGTACTCTATCCTGTGCAAGCTGCTTCATCTCCCACTACCTACTGCAACCTACATCCTTCTGAATCTGATTAGTGTATTGATCTCTTGGTCTCCCTCTACGATTTTTACCCTCCACGCTGCCCTCCAATGCTAAATTTGTGATCCCTTGATGCCTCAAAACATGTCCTACCAACCGATCCCTTCTTCTAGTCAAGTTGTGCCACAAACTTCTCTTCTCCCCAATCCTATTCAATACCTCCTCATTAGTTACGTGGTCTACCCACCTTATCTTCAGCATTCTTCTGTAGCACCACATTTCGAAAGCTTCTATTCTCTTCTTGTCCAAACTGGTTATCGTCCATGTTTCACTTCCATACATGGCTACACTCCATACAAATACTTTCAGAAAAGACTTCCTGACACTTAAATCTATACTCCATGTTAACAAATTTCTCGTCTTCAGAAACGATTTCCTTGCCATTGCCAGTCTACATTTTATATCCTCTCTACTTCGACCATCATCAGTTATTTTGCTCCCCAAATAGCAAAACTCATTTACTACTTTAAGTGTCTCATTTCCTAATCTAATCCCCTCAGCATCACCCGATTTAATTTGACTATATTCCATTATCCTCGTTTTGCTTTTGTTGATGTTCATCTTATATCCTCCTTTCAAGACACTGTCCATTCCGTTCAACTGCTCTTCCAAGTCCTTTGCTGTCTCTGACAGAATTACAATGTCATCGGCGAACCTCAAAGTTTTTACTTCTTCTCCATGAATTTTAATACCTACTCCGAATTTTTCTTTTGTTTCCTTTACTGCTTGCTCAATATACAGATTGAATAACATCGGGGAGAGGCTACAACCCTGTCTCACTCCTTTCTCTACCACTGCTTCCCTTTCATGCCCCTCGACTCTTATAACTGCCATCTGGTTTCTGTACAAATTGTAAATAGCCTTTCGCTCCTACAAATAAAAAAATAAAAATAAATGCATTGCTTCCCGAATGTGAAACGTCAGGTGTTCGTGAAATCTTGGCGACTGTCGTGCAAATGTTGTTGCACTACCACACTGTAACAGATTGGCACAGCTCGCGTGACCATAGGAGACGTAAATGAAAAAAAAAAAAAAAAAAAGAAAGAACTTGCCCCAGTTTGCGAGCGCTACAAATATTAATACGTTACGATACTGCAATGCCTTTGTTTTTAAAAAGAACAATGCAGTGACATGCATTCATGTCCGAAGGAACAGTCACTGAGGCGACTACAGCCATTTTCGTAATTCTGTGTACGAAAAACCATCAGCTGCATGAGGGAATGACGACACTGAAAATTTTTGCTGGACCACGACTCGAACGCCAATTTGCCGCCTTATGCGACCGGCCGCCTTAACGGCTTCGGCTATCTGTGCTCGACTTACTTCCAGACCAAAACTACCATACTTCGTCGTTCCTGCGTCACAACCTGCCCTCGTACATGTACTACAGTTCCCGTACATACCTTCTGTATTGAAAGTCACTGCACGGTATTGGCGGATATACATGGTGAGTCACCTAACGTTACCGCTGGACATATTTCGTAAACCACATCAAATATTGACGAATCGATTCCACAGACCGAACGTGAGGAGAGGGGCTAGTGTAATTAGTTAATACAAACCATAAAAAAATGCACGGAAGTATGTTTTTTAACACAAACCTACGTTTTTTTAAATGGAACCCCGTTAGTTTTGTTAGCACATCTGAACATATGAACAAATACGTAATCAGTGCCGTTTTTTGCATTGTAAAATGTTAATTACATCCGGAGATATTGTAACCTAAAGTTGATGCTTGAGTACCACTCCTCCGCTGTTCGATCGTGTGTATCGGAGAGCACCGAATTACGTAGGGATCCGAAGGGAACGGTGAAGGACCTTAGGTACAGAAGAGACTGGAACAGCACATTACGTCCACATGCTAACACCTTTTTATTGGTCTTTTTCACTGACGCACATGTACATTACCATGAGGGGTGAGGTACACGTACACACGTGGTTCCCGTTTTCAATTACGGAGTGGAATAGAGTGTGTCCCGACATGTCAGGCCAATAGATGTTCAATGTGGTGGCCATCATTTGCTGCACACAATTGCAATGTCTGGCGTAATGAATGTCGTACACGCCGCAGTACATCTGGTGTAATGTCGCCGCAAGCTGCCACAATACGTTGTTTCATATCCTCTGGGGTTGTAGGCACATCACGGTACACATTCTCCTTTAACGTACCCCACAGAAAGAAGTCCATAGGTGTAAGATCAGGAGAACGGGCTGGCCAAAAAATGGTTCAAATGGCTCTGAGCACTATGGGACTTAACATCTATGGTCATCAGTCCCCTAGAACTTAGAACTACTTAAACCTAACTAACCTAAGGACAGCACACAACACCCAGCCATCACGAGGCAGAGAAAATCCCTGACCCCGCCGGGAATCGAACCCGGGAACCCGGGCGTGGGAAGCGAGAACGCTACCGCACGACCACGAGATGCGGGCAACGGGCTGGCCAATGTATGCGTCCTCCACGTCCTATGAAACGCCCGTCGAACGTGTACCTCACCCCTCATGGTAATGTACATGTGTGTCAGTGAAAAAGACCAATAAAAAGGTGTTAGCATGTGGACGTAATGTGCTGTTCCAGTCTCTTCTGTACCTAAGGTCCATCACCGTTCCCTTTGGATCCCTACGTAATTCGGTGGTCTCCGATACACACGATCGAACAGCGGAGGAGTGGTACTCAAGCGTCAACTTTAGGTTACAATATCTCCGGATGTAATTAACATTTTACAATGCAACAAACGGCACTGATTACATATTTGTTTATATGTTTAGATGTGCTAACAAAACTAACGGGGTTCCATTTAAAAAAACGTAGGTTTGTGTTAAAAAACATACTTCCGTGCATTTTTGTATGGTTTGTATTAAACAATTACACTAGCCCCTCGCCTCACGTTCGGTCTGTGGAATCGATTCGTCAGTATTTGATGTGGTTTACGAAATATATCCAGCGGTAATGTTAGGTGACTCACCCTGTATACGATATTTCAGTGCCTGTGTTTTTAAGAGGAACGACGAAATTTGGAAGTTTGGGTCTGGTTGTGATTCGTGCACAGAAAGCCGAAGCCGTTAAAGCGACCGCTCGCATAAAGCGGGAAATCCTGGTCTGAATCACGATACGGCACAAATTTTCATTTCAGTCACTCCTTTATGTAGCTGACGCTTTTCCGTATTCGCAACTCCGAATAAATTTCATGTAAATATTAAAAGACTGCCACGATTTTAGACTGATATTCCATTCGGTATCTGACCGTTTCAGGCGTCAATAACGTTCCAACTAGCACATGTACATGACTTTTTGGCTACTAGGGGAAAGGTGATGGGAATTCGCAACACTAATACGAAAAAGAATTAGAAATGATAAACGCAAATACATATTCTCAAATCAGAATGGAACAGGATACTATTAATACCAGGGCAGCCTTTATTGTCGCTACAAAATTACAGAACGACACAGAGAATAAGTATTTATATTTAGCCAACCCCCCCCGCCCCCCCTTACACACACTGTTACACCTTAGTTAAGACCCTAAGTATTTTTTTTTCTGATTTATTATGCTTTATGTAAAGTATGTTTTCTTCGGTATGTAATCTTTTATATGCTGTAAAGATGTAGAAAAATATGCACTATGTTTTCTCTTCACCGTTAGAACACTTTGCATCACTTGGAGGAGGATGACTTCAATTATATCATTTTCTTTTTGATTTACTAATATGTGTAAATGAAAGGATTTTGTAAAAGGTATGAATATACAACTACGTATAAGCTGATTCGCACTTAGGTCTTTTGAATTATTTAAATGAAAACTTGGTGTGCTTCCCCTCTGAAGCGAAAGTGAGTTAGTTCGCGCAAAAGGTGGTTGATGCGAAGGACAACGTGGAAACGATAGTCAGTCGGAGACTATCAATCGTTCTGTCCGCAACTGGTAACTGGAAAGTGCATAGCGCAGGTGCCGAGTGAAGCTTTCAGTACTTGGAGTTATTGTGGAAAAGCCTCGGTTGGATAAACGGCTCTAAAGTATTGCTCTGTTTCTGAAAAATACCATAAAAGCTGATGATCGTTGCCAAGAAGAACATAACAGAGCATAAAACTTGGAAAGGAAAGTCCACCTGTTGTTGTGTACTCGCCACCAACATTGCGCACTCACGTCAGCAGAGAAGAGAAGTCAGATATTTGTAAAGTTTATCGTTCAGCACATTTACTAAAGTATGTGCAAATACAGGGTGATTCAAAAAGAATACCACAACTTTAAAAATGTCTATTTAATGAAAGAAACATAATATAACCTTCTGTTATACATCATTACAAAGAGTATTTAAAAAGGTTTTTTTTCACTCAAAAACAAGTTCAGAGATGTTCAATATGGCCCCCTCCAGACACTCGAGCAATATCAACCCGATACTCCAACTCGTTCCACACTCTCTGTAGCATATCAGGCGTAACAGTTTGGATAGCTGCTGTTATTTCTCGTTTCAAATCATCAATGGTGGCTGGGAGAGGTGACCGAAACACCATATCCTTAACATACCCCCATAAGAAAAAATCGCAGGGGGTAAGATCAGGGCTTCTTGGAGGCCAGTGATGAAGTGCTCTGTCACGGGCTGCCTGGCGGCCGATCCATCGCCTCGGGTAGTTGACGTTCAGGTAGTTACGGACAGATAAGTGCCAATGTGGTGGCGCTCCATCCTGCTGAAATATGAATTGTTGTGCTTCTTGTTCGAGCTGAGGGAACAGCCAATTCTCTAACATCTCCAGATACTGTAGTCCAGTTACAGTAGCACCTTCGAAGAAAAAGGGACCAAAAACTTTATTGGCTGAAATGGCACAGAAAACGTTCACCTTAGGCGAGTCACGTTCATACTGAGTTGTTTCCCGCGGATTCTCAGTGCCCCATATACAGACATTGTGACGGTTGACTTTCCCGTTAGTGTGGAAAGTTGCTTCATCACTAAACACAATCTTTGAAACGAAAGATTCATCTGTTTCCATTTGAGCAAGGATAAAATCACAGAAATCGATTCTTTTAATCTTATCAGCTGCAGACAGTGCTTGAACTAATTTCAGACGACATGGTTTCATAACTAACCTTTTTCGTAGGACTCTCCATACAGTTGATTGTGGAATTGCTTGCTGGAACAAATGCTTGCTGGATGCGTGCTACATTTTCATCACTCGTTCTCGGCCGTCGAGAACTTTTCCCTTTGCACAAACACCCATTCTCTGTAAACTGTTTATACCAACGTTTAATACACCACCTATGAGGACGTTTAACACCATACTTCGTTCGAAATGCACGCTGAACAACTGTCGTCGATTCACTTCTGCTGTACTCAATAACACAAAAAGCTTTGTGTTGAGCGGTCGCCATCTTAGCATCAACTGACGCTGACGCCTAGTCAACAGCGCCTCAAGTGAACAAATGTACAACTAAATGAAACTTTATACTTCCCTTAATTCGCCGGCAGATAGTGCTTAGCTCTGCCGTTTGTCGTTGCAGAGTTTTAAATTCCTAAAGTTATGGTATTCTTTTTGAATCACCCTGTATAAGTAACTCATGTTAAACTTGTGTACCAATCTTGATTTGTTTCCTATCATGATACCTCTTAGGACCCATTCCTCTTAAACAGATTTCCGAGTACCCTGATTATGAGAACTGGTGACAAAACAAGTGTTTAATTACTTTTGCTTAAAACTGGATACTAAAAAGCTGCGTAAAATTATTGTGGTTTTTATTGGGGTTGAGGGATGAAGTAAATGTTCCTTTTATGAAAGCCTCTCCAGTAATTGAATTGCTTTAGTTCAAAGTGTTATAAGAACTAACTGATTTCATTCTGTCTGAAAATATTAATGTTTGTGCTGATGACAAATAGGCAACACGATTTTGAGGTTGGTTAGAAGTAAAGTCATATTTGAAAATCCTGTTGAAAAAATCTTCTGCATCAACTGTCATAAAATTCATACAAGTTGAGTGAAAGCTGTGAAAGAGTGATTCCAAAGTTTCATTCCTTAAGTTTGTTCATAAAAGTGTGTTTAGATTGTTTTATGGAGAAGGTCAAGATAAACGGTTCCCATTTCAAGTTGCTCAAAATGCATAAACTTACTTGATTAATGAGTATACTAATTGCATTACAAGTTAATGTTGAGTTTTGTGCACATTGTGTGATGAAAAGTGTAATATCAGTTTGTGAGCCCCACTTACTGTTTTTCTTACTAAAGGTAATGTTACTGTGAGTGCCCTTATTCATGAAAACATTTACAACATTGCTTATTGAGGAATGTGCAAATCTTACTGCAAGTGAATTTTAGTTAAATATGTGCTGATTAGAAAGTATCTAATGAAATGGAACTAGGTCCATGCCCAATTTTAGTTTAACATTGCTTTCCACTTTCATTGTTGATGAAATAACTTATGCCTGGTAAAGTATGTACTGTTGATGAGTGCTAAAGTATCAATTGTGTTTGTGAGAACTTGCATTTCCTATTGAAATTAGTTATATCCACCGTGCTACTTGTCTGCTTGTAAAAGGGTTCATTGCACTTCTGTGAGAAAGAAGTATAGGTTGTGTTTTTTTTTCTCATCAAAACTATTTGCTGTTTATTTAACAGAAATGTTTCACATTTCTATGCCTAATTAGGCTGGCCACCGTATTCTATTTCATTTGAGTAAACGTGATTAGCTAGAACATTTTCTAAATTGGATCTGTCACTTTCTGTGTCCTTAAGTAACATTAAGTTCGATAAGCCAAACCCATTAGGTATTACTCGGTCATTATTCTTAAATCCTCACAGAGGGTAACATTAACTGCATCTAAATACCAAAATTGCTTATAAATATTATATCAGTATACTAAACGGTTCAATATAGTGTTATAGCACACAGAGCTAAGAACTGATCAGAGAGAGAAAGCTGACACATGACAAGCAGGTCAGGGTGACTCTGGTCTCCGACTCCACGGAAGTTAGCTGCCCACAGGGGACATGCATCTACAGGGTGTTTCAAAAATGACCGGTATATTTGAAACGGCAATAAAAACTAAACGAGCAGCGATAGAAATACACCGTTTGTTGCGATATGCTTGGGACAACAGTACATTTTCAGGCGGACAAACTTTCGAAATTACAGTAGTTACAATTTTCAACAACAGATGGCGCTGCGGTCTGGGAAACTCTATAGTACGATATTTTCCACATATCCACCATGCGTAGCAATAATATGGCGTAGTCTCTGAATGAAATTAGCCTAAACCTTTGACAACGTGTCTGGCGGAATGGCTTCACATGCAGATGAGATGTACTGCTTCAGCTGTTCAATTGTTTCTGGATTCTGGCGGTACACCTGGTCTTTCAAGTGTCCCCACAGAAAGAAGTCACAGGGGTTCATGTCTGGCGAATAGGGAGGCCAATCCACGCCGCCTCCTGTATGTTTCGGATAGCCCAAAGCAATCACACGATCATCGAAATATTCATTCAGGAAATTAAAGACGTCGGCCGTGCGATGTGGCCGGGCACCATCTTGCATAAACCACGAGGTGTTCGCAGTGTCGTCTAAGGCAGTTTGTACCGCCACAAATTCACGAAGAATGTCCAGATAGCGTGATGCAGTAATCGTTTCGGATCTGAAAAATGGGCCAATGATTCCTTTGGAAGACATGGCGGCCCAGACCAGTACTTTTTGAGGATGCAGGGACGATGGGACTGCAACATGGGGCTTTTCGGTTCCCCATATGCGCCAGTTCTGTTTATTGACGAAGCCGTCCAGGTAAAAATAAGCTTCGTCAGTAAACCAAATGCTGCCCACATGCATATCGCCGTCACCAATCCTGTGCACTATATCGTTAGCGAATGTCTCTCGTGCAGCAATGGTAGCGGCGCTGAGGGGTTGCCGCGTTTGAATGTTGTATGGACAGAGGTGTAAACTCTGGCGCATGAGACGATACGTGGACGTTGGCGTCATTTGGACCGCAGCTGCAACACGGCGAACGGAAACCCGAGGCCGCTGTTGGATCACCTGCTGCACTAGCTGCGCGTTGCCCTCTGTGGTTGCCGTACGCGGTCGCCCTACCTTTCCAGCACGTTCATCCGTCACGTTCCCAGTCCGTTGAAATTTTTCAAACACATCCTTCATTGTATCACTTTTCGGTCCTTTGGTTACATTAAACCTCCGTTGAAAACTTCGTCTTGTTGCAACAACACTGTGTTCTAGGCGGTGGAATTCCAACACCAGAAAAATCCTCTGTTCTAAGGAATAAACCATGTTGTCTACAGCACACTTGCACGTTGTGAACAGCACACGCTTACAGCAAAAAGACGACGTACAGAATGGCGCACCCACAGACTGCGTTGTCTTCTATATCTTTCACATCACTTGCAGCGCCATCTGTTATTGAAAATTGTAACTACTGTAATTTCGAAAGTTTGTCCGCCTGAAAATGTACTGTTGTCCCAAGCATATTGCAACAAACGGTGTATTTCTATCGCTGCTCGTTTAGTTTTTATTGCCGTTTCAAATATACCCGTCATTTTTGAAACACCCTGTAGATGGTAGTTGTTACACGGAATAGCTGCGTCACACTAGCAACGTGACTGCACCACTCGTCTCGCAAAGTGAATACGCCGGTCGGTACTGTCCCGCTACATAGGGTGTAACAAAATGTACGGCACATATTGCAGGACGCATTCCTCACACGTAGACGAAGAAATTATGCTATATGTACGTGGGTCTGGAAACGCTTTATTTCCGTGTTACAACTCATTTACTCAAACTCATTAACCATGGGGAACACACACGAACAGAACACACCAGCAAACCACATGCAACTCTTTCTTCAGGAGATGTTCAATATGTTCTCAGTGGGCATTAATACACTACTGGCCATTAAAATTGCTACACCAATAAGAAATGCAGATGATAAACGGCTATTCATTGGACAAATATATTATACTAGAACTGACATGTGATTACATTTTCACGCAGCTTGGGTGAATAGATCCTGAGAAATCAGTACCCAGAACAACCACCTCTGGCCGTAATAACAGCCTTGATACGCCTGGGCATTGAGTCAAACAGAGCTTGGATGGCGTGTACAGGTACAGCTGCCCATGCAGCTTCAGCACGATACCACAGTGCATCAAGAGTAGTGAGTGGCGTATTGTCAAGAGCCAGTTACTCGCCCACCATTGACCAGACGTTTTCAATTGGTGCGAGATCTGGAGAATGTGCTGGCCAGGGCACCAGTCGAACATTTTCTGTATCCAGAAAGGCCCGTACAGGACCTGCAACATGTGGTCGTCCATTATCCTGCTGAAAGGTAGGGTTTCGCAGGGATAGAATGTAGGGTAGAGCCACGGGTCGTAACACATCTGAAATGTAACGTCACTGTTCAGAGTGCCGTCAATGCGAACAAGAGGTGACCGAGACGTGTAACCAATGGCACCCCATACCATCACACCGGGTGATACGCCAGTATGGCGATGACGAATACACGCTTCCAGTGTTCGTTCACCGCGATGTCGCCCAAAATGGATGCGACCATCATGATGGTGTAAACAGAACCTGGACACATCCGAAAAAAATTACGTTTGCCATTCGTGCACCCAGGTTCGTCGTTGAGTACACCATCGCAGGCGCTCCTGTCTGTGATGCAGCGTCAAGGGTAACCGCAGCCATGGTCTCCGAGCTGATAGTCCGTGCTGCTGCAAACGTCGTCGAACTGTTCGTGCAGATGGTTTTTGTCGCGGATAAAATGCCTGTCATCTCGACTGCTAGTGATACGAGGCCGTTGAGATCCGGCACGGCGTTCCGTATTACTCTCCTGAACCCAGCGATTCCATATTCTGCTAACAGTCATTGGATCTCGACCAACGCGAGCAGCAATGTCACGATACGATAAACCGCAATCGCGATAGCCTACAATCCGACCTTCATCAAAGTCGGAAACGTGATGGTACGCATTTGTCCTCCTTACACGAGGCATCACAACGCCGGTCAACTGCTGTTTGTGTATGAGAAATCGGTTGGAAACTTTCCTCGTGTCAGCACGTTGTAGGTGACGCCACCGGCGCCATCCTTGTGCGAATGGCCTGAAACGCTAATCATTTGCATATCACAGCATCTTCTTCCTGTCGGTTAAATTTTGCGTCTGTAGTACGTCATCTTCATGGTGTAGCAATTTTAATGGCCAGTAGTGTACATGCACCAACTTCCCACCGTAGTGAACCTCGGAAGCGCTGATGTATGCCTGGAGTATTGCGTATGGTTTCGCAGCCTTCCATAATATGGGCGAGGAGACTCTCAACATATAGTGCTGGGGTTCCATAGACAAGAACTATCAAAGGGCCCCACAAACAAAGGTCGAGTGAGTTTAAATCCGGAGAGCGTGGAGGCTAGGCAGTTGGTCCACCTCTAGCTATCCATGTGTCACCGAATCTGTTATTTAGAAGCCGGCGGACATCAACACTAAATGAGTAGGTGCCGCATTGTGCATGATGTACATGTTTTATCACACAGCTGAAGGCACATCTACTAACACACCAGGTAGAAGATTCTCTACAAAATGGTAATAACTTTGTGTGGGTGGAAGAAAGTGAGGCCCTATCAAACAGTCACCAACATTGCCAGCCCAGCCAATTAGAGAAAATCTTCTTTGATGACTTGCTTCTACAGTTGCTTGAGGACTTACGTCTGCCCAAACATGCCCCTAACGTTTTGTTCTTCCCTCTTTTCCCATGATTAGTGAGTTGAAGAAAATGAGTTGTAACATGCAAACAAAAGATTTACAGAGCCAGGTTCATTTAACGTAATTTCTTCGTCTACGTGTCCTGCAATTTTTGCCGTATGTTTTTGTTACACCCTGTAGGTATTGCCGTCCGTTGAACGGTCAGATAGTTCTGTAGTCACGTCTGACATTGTTCTTTACTACCATCACAGTACTACGGACTATTCGATAACAACCTTGCTTTCCACTTTATCTTCGCGATTCGTATTCTTCCTCTCTTAGCTAGGCCTATTGACATCGTTGTGGCGAAATTTTCCACTTTGTGCCTAGTTATTTGCGTTGGTTGCTTCTGGCCTGTCCTTTTCGAACCATCCACCGTTACCTAGCTGCTGTCAGATCGACTACTGTTCTTTTCTGCAGGTGGCCCTTTCACCTTGTGGCTTTACCCGTCTCTCTCCTGCATTCTGCCATATGCGCTGATATCCGGCTACTCACAGATACAGCATTAGCATGGAAGCAAAATTATTTTACCTGATGGAGTAAAAGCAGCAGCTAATGCAACAGCAGCAGCTAATGCGACAGTAGTAGCTTCACACAGACTTCAGCTTCAGGCAGACAACACCGAGGGCCTCCCTGCCCCCCGCGGTCGTCGACTCCATTCGTCCTCCGTCCCTTTCGCCTTTCAATGACGCTACGAAGGTCTGGAGCACATATTTGCATCGACTAAAGCAACACGCTTGATTTACTGCAGCTATTGCTATTTCTTTCTCGAGCATTGCCAGACAAGTTCTTTCGGCCCGCTAGTAGGTGCCACTGTCTGGCTCCACCGTGCTCTTCTTTCAGGAGATATACGCTCTATTGACTAATTACTCTCATACATATCACATAGGAGCCTCCTGGTTCGAGGTCCACCGATATCTTAAACAGACTACCGAGCAAGGTGGTGCAGTGGTTAGAACACCGGACTCATATGCGGAAGGACGACGGTTCAAATCCTCGTCCAGCCATCCAGATTTAGTTTACCGTGATGTTCCTAAATCGCTCCAGGAAAATACTTGTATGGTTCCTTTGAAATGGCGCGGCCGATTTTCTTTCGCATCCTTGATTCAATCTGAGCTTCTGCTCTATCACTAATGACCTCGATGTCGACGGGACGTTAAACCCAATCTTCCTTCCTTCCTTTTTAAACACACTAGACAATCATTCGGCTCTGCGTCACTGACTTCCAAACTCTCAACCGCCAATGTCTCCCCAGGCAGCGCAACCACCTCCATTTCGAAGGCCCGCTTTTGGAACTGATTAGTCGCTCACTGTGGACGCTTACTCGAAGCATCCACAACAGTAGAATGAGATCTTCACTCTGCAGCGGAGTGTGCGCTGATATGAAACTTCCTGGCAGATTAAAACTGTGTGCCGGACCGAGACTCGAGCTCGGGACCTTTGCCTTTCGCAGGCAAGTACTCTGCCAACTGAGCTACCCAAGTACGACTCACGCCCCGTCCTCACAGCTTTACTTCCGCCAGTACCTCGTCTCCTACCTTCTAAACTTTACAGAAGCTCTCCTGCGAACCTTGCAGGACTAACACTTCTGAAAGAAGTAAAGCTGTGAGGACGGGGCGTGAGTCGTGCTTGGGTAGCTCAGTTGGTAGAGCACTTGCCCGCGAAAGGCAAAGGTCCCGATTTCGAGTCTCGGTCCGGCACACAGTTTTAATCTGCCAGGTGCAAAATACTAACGCGAATTCTTTAACAGACGAATGGAAAAACTGGTAGAAGCCGACCTCGGGGAAGATCAGTTTGGATTCCGTAGAAATGTTGGAACACGTGAGGCAATATTAACCTTACGACTTATCTTAGAAGAAAGATTCAGAAAAGGCAAACCTACGTTTCTAGCATTTGTAGACTTAGAGAAAGCTTTTGACAATGTTAACTGGAATACTCTCTTTCAAATTCTGAAGGTGGCAGGGGTAAAATACAGGGAGCGAAAGGCTATTTACAATTTGTACAGGAACCAGATGGCAGTTATAAGAGTCGAGCGCCACGAAAGGGAAGCAGTGGTTGGGAAGGGAGTGAGACAGGGTTGTTGCCTCTCCCCGATGTTATTCAATCTGTATATTGAGCAAGCAGTAAAGGAAACAAAAGAAAAATTCGGAGTAGGTATTAAAATTCATGGAGAAGAAGTAAAAACTTTGAGGTTCGCCGATGACATTGTAATTCTGTCAGAGACAGCAAAGGACTTGGAAGAGCAGTTGAACGGAATGGACAGTGTCTTGAAAGGAGGATATAAGATGAACATCAACAAAAGCAAAACGAGGATAATGGAATGTAGTCAAATTAAGTCGGGTGATGCTGAGGGAATTAGATTAGGAAATGAGACACTGAAAGTAGTAAAGGAGTTTTGCTATTTAGGGAGTAATATAACTGATGATGGCCGAAGTAGAGAGGATATAAAATGTAGACTGGCAATGGCAAGGAAATCGTTTCTGAAGAAGAGAAATTTGTTAACATCGAGTATAGATTTAAGTGTCAGGAAGTCGTTTCTGAAAGTATTTGTATGGAGTGTAGCCATGTATGGAAGTGAAACATGGACGATAACTAGTTTGGACAAGAAGAGAATAGAAGCTTTCGAAATGTGGTGCTACAGAAGAATGCTGAAGATTAGATGGGTAGATCACATAAATAATGAGGAGATATTGTATAGGATTGGGGAGAAGAGGAGTTTGTGGCAAACTTGACTAGAAGAAGGGATCGGTTGGTAGGACATGTTTTGAGGCATCAAGGGATCGCAAATTTAGCATTGGAGGGCACCGTGGAGGGTAAAAATCGTAGAGGGAGACCAAGAGATGAATACACTAAGCAGATTCAGAAGGATGTAGGTTGCAGTAGGTACTGGGAGATGAAGAAGCTTGCACAGGATAGAGTAGCATGGAGAGCTGCATCAAACCAGTCTCAGGAGTGAAGACCACAACAACAACAACAAGGAATTTTCATCCATAACACTGTACGCTTGGCGTCCACCATGGCCGATGGCACCCTTACTCCCTTGGCCCAGGTTTTGGCCATCGAAGGGTTGCTTCGCACATCGATCTCCGATAATGGTCCATAGTTCACGGCATCTGCCTTCAAAGATTTCTGTGAGACCAACGGCGTAAGACATATCTGCTGTCACCCGTTCCATTCTTCCTCAAATTGTAAAAGAGAAATCTCGTTCAGACCTTTGACAAGCAAATGAAAAAAAAAAAGAAAGCTGTTGCATCTTCTGCTACTACATCAGCCTTCACCTTGTTATTGAACGACGCCTATTAAAAATCGCAGCCCCATTGAGCTCATTCACAGTGGGCAACTCTGGACCCTGCTTCAATATCTCACACCATATCTTCAGAGCCCCACTCCCATCCTTCCCAGTGCTACACACTTGGCTTGGCTGTGTGGGCCTGCTCTTATGGCAGTACTGAGACTTGGACCCCGGCGAAGGCAGTGGAGAGCACGGGCGGCCGGTTAAGCCCCTTTTACACCGCGGACTTCCCTGCCTCAACTGACTGCTCGAGACAAGTGACTAGCCGCGCGGGATTAGCCGAGCGGTCTGAGGCGCTGCAGTCATGGACTGTGCGGTGGATGCTAAGTTCACCGGACTTGGATATGATGTGACGTCGTTATGACGTATACACGCTACATCGAAAACGATAGAAACCGTATATCGACTATTCGGCTTTTGTGAACTTTCGAGAGGTTGTGACAGGGTAGCGCTGTGCTCTGCGCCATTCGTTTGTGAACAGTAGATTGGTTGGTTGGTTGGTTTTGCGGAAGGAGACCAGACAGTGTGGTCATCGGTCTCATCGGATTAGGGAAGGATGGGGCAGGAAGTCGGCCGCGCCCTTTCAGAGGAACCATCCCGGCATTTGCCTGGAGTGATTTAGGGAAATCACGGAAAACCTAAATCAGGATGGCCGGACGCGGGATTGAACCGTCGTCCTCCCGAATGCGAGTCCAGTGTCTAACCACTGCGCCACCTCGCTCGGTGTGAACAGTAGACTCCAAAGCTGAACTGAGTATATGATGACCAAACACATTGGTTCCCCGAGTAAGAGACCTTTACTGGTGCCATCTTCTGCAAGCTGCATCCAACAAAAGTAACGAGACTTCTGCATAGTTTAAGGTATCTGCTCATGTTGTGATGCAATTCGTATTTTGCATAATCTTGTCTTAGCAAATTATACTGCTGACACAAACCACATTGACATGACCAGGTACATGCTAAAACTATTGTGGTTGTATACATAACATAATATACAGTACGTCTGGTTTATCATACCACCATGGAATGCTTTGACACTGCATTCAATCATTTCATACGTCAATCAGTACTAGACACTAACCTTTGGGTAAGGTTACATTGAAAAATCCACTTCCCCTCGTATTTCATCTCCGGTCGACGATTTTTCTTCAACAATGGCTCATATTTTTCTTTATAAGTTCGAAATTCAATCATTCTACACACCAGTCACTACTGGACACTAAGGTACCTGTCTCGGCTGTCCGAGTGTAAAATTTCTTGGAATTATGGTTGATAAAAGACTATCTTGGGATGGACATATAAATTACTTAGCTAACAAACTAGCACGAGTTCTCTTTCAGCTATATAATTTAAGAAAAAAAAGTCAGCAAGGGTATGCTGCTACAATCTAATATGTACTGACAAGACCAATTGTATGAAACCATTCTAAAATGTTGATAATAAATAAATATTATTTTCGGCGTAAGCATTCAATACAACAATCACACAATCTAATCTGTTCGGGACATAAGAAGACTTCACTTTCTTATGAAACGTGTTGTCTGTGGTGCTTTCAAGGCCACAGACAAGAATATTTCTATTATTATAATCTACATTTTGGCGAAATACGTATACCCTGCCACACTGAGCTGTTTTCAGAAAGTAGCTGACTACAGTTTAGAATCTCGAACGTTCGTAAAAGTCGATAGGTGTGTTAATCGACTAAAGCGTATATACGTCATAACGACGTCACATCATATCCAGGTTGGGTGAACTTAGCATCCTCCGGACTGTGCGGCTGGTCCCGGCGGAGTTCGAGTCCTCCCTCGGGCATGGGGATGTGTGTTTGTCCTTAGGAGAATTTAGGTTAGGTAGTGTGTAAGCTTAGGGACTGATGACCATAGCAGTTAAGTCCCATAAGATTTCACACACATTTGAACTTTTTTTTTTTTTTTTTTTTTTTTGACAAGTGACTCTACCTCAGCGTCCCCTGGCGTTTTATTCCTATACTGAGCCTCGTCTGTTTCGACTCTTCATTTTAGCTTACACGTCAGCGCCAAAATTGAATGCGTTGTGAGAGTTGTCTGCTGTGCAGTTTGGCGTCTTAACGGTGAAAGTGGGGTCAGTAGGAACCATCGTTTTCACGAAAAAATACAAATTTAGTAGCAAAAAATTGGAACAAGGAATGACAATATTTTTTAATGTTCACAGCAGAATTCATAGTAGAAGTTCCTACTAAAGGTCGTGTGATAAATTCTTAACACTCCCGGAAACTGATAGAATAGGAAAAGTGCCATCCAAACATTTTAGAACATTCCGGTACACATTTATTTGCTCAAGAAAATATATACTTGTAAAGTGCAAACAAATCAAACAACATCCAAAAAGCAATAAATAGCGCCTATTTGTTTTATCCTTCATATCTTGTTTTTTTGCTACGTACCAAATAACATCGAAAATTATTTTCTCATCCAATATCCGTGACCTTCTCACGGTTGAAATAATTTTTAATTGAAACACTTTATTTACGTACTCATTTTTGCATAATGTACGCTTTTTTCTGTAACACGTCAGTAACTTTTTCGGTTCGTATCTTGTAAGAGAACACCAGTAGGAAAAAATACCAAGGCCTTGTGTAACTTTTCAGTGTTTCACCACAACAAAGCAAACAACACAAACATTGTGGAGACACCTAAGTACGAAATCCATTTCCATAATAAGACTGAGCTCGGCCAGAATATATTTATTTTTCGATTTTAGCAGGCGCCGCCAAAGTCCCTTGTTTCTTCGCATGGACAGCGTGCAGTATACTCGGTAATTTGGAACACCACACTCGGTACAATCTATAGATCATTGACGTCACAGACACACTCACGGACTGTTCGGTTGCTGACTTACACAAAGGCACAGGAGGCGTACGTACTTTCAGTAGTCGATTTTGACCAGAAAGTCGCTCGTGTAAGATGGGATTTACATTAGAAGTGGCTCGACCGCCGGCACTAAAACCATCTCCGGCCTCGAGCGCAGGCATTGCTCGTATAGCTTAACACGCAGCGTTCTAACTTTAGAAACAGGAAATGAGTCAAACGGCACGGCGTATTATCTACCGTTGGTCTGGCACATCTGCCAGCCCTGTGCTTATTGTGTTTTCCATGCTATACTAATCTCTAGTCTCCACCTCAGAAAATACGGTACATAGACAGTTAAAATGATTACACACGGAACAAAGTCGACACGAAACTTCCTGGCAGGTTAAAACCGTGTGCCGGACCGAGCTTCGAACTCGGGACCATTGCCCTTCGCGGGAAAGTTCTCTACCATTTGATCTACCCAAGCACGACTTCCGACCGGTCCTCACAGCTTCAATTCTTCCAGCACCTCATCTCCTACTTTCCAAACTTCACAGAAGCTCTTCTGCGAACCTTGCAGAACTAGCACTCCTGGAAGAAAGGATATTGCGGAGACATGGCTTAGCCACATCCTGGGGGATGTTTCCAGAATGAGATTTTCACTCTGCAGCGGAGTATGCGCTGATATAAAGCTTCCTGGCAGATTAAAATTGTGTGTCGGACCGAGACTCGAACTCGGGACTTTTGCCCTTTGCGGGCAAGTGCTCTACCATCTTTATTTTTTTCTTGTAGATTCCATTTTGTTCGTTATTGTTCGTTCTATTTGTTCAGGTTCAAATGGCTCTGAGCACTATGGGACTCAACTGCTGTGGTCATCAGTCCCCTAGAACTTAGAACTACTTAAACCT
Organism: Schistocerca nitens; assembly: GCF_023898315.1. Classification (NCBI taxonomy): domain Eukaryota; kingdom Metazoa; phylum Arthropoda; class Insecta; order Orthoptera; family Acrididae; genus Schistocerca; species Schistocerca nitens. The sequence goes on from NC_064617.1 coordinate 964,288,037, forward strand.
AACTAACCTAAGGACATCACACACAGCCATGCCCGAGGCAGGATTCGAACCTGCGACCGTAGCAGTGAAAGATTGTAACTCTAATTTGCTTTGCTGAATAGCGTAAGATTGTGACTTGAATTTGGTATGCTGAAATCGAGTGCTAATTAGACCATGAAAGCGGTTTAAAACTGTGAGCTGTCTTGGGAGATTAACCGTGTGTTTACTGGGCCACTGTTTCACGACTGGGTAACTAGTCTAGGTTTACCACCTTACCAATCAGATTAACATTGATTATAATCTTTTACAGTCATACAACAACGGGTAATATATCTATATAAAAGGAGAATTTAAATAAAAAGAAAGAAATCAGTTTATATTTCCAAATTTATTTTAAAGATTGTTCATTGAAATTTCAGCATATTATACGTGAGTTATAACTGAGCTGGTGCCTTATTTACGATTGTGAGACTATGAGATTGGAATATTACGGAACACATAAAATATGGAGCCAAGATTGGGAGACTGGGTACAACACTGCATTCATAAAACAACACACAAAGAACATTGAAACACATGCAACAGAAAGTTAATCACTACAAACAGATTCAAATTTTCAGTTAAAGAATTTGCTTTCATAGCACAATCCTGTCCGTCTTGTAATTACCCTTCACGTGGTCAACTTGGTTTATAGAAAGCGTATAACTCCACAATAATTTAGATAATAAAATAAATTAGATCAAAAAGCAAATTACAAAACAAAAACCTCGAACTGGTTACTAACGTCTTACTATTAACCTGATGGGTCAAACAGTTATATAAGGACGTGGTACTGGTCTCACAAAGTACACGCCACGTGGGTTGAACATAAAGAAAAGTTGGTATATTCAAAATCTTTTCAAGACGATACGTTATAATCACACAAGCATTTGCCTTTAAGATTGATCTTACTTAGAGTTACTGACCAACACGTGGTTCCACTTTACTCACAAAGTAATAACAAAGCAACTACCGCCAAATAATCTGAACTGGACACGAGAATCACACTCCGCTGCAATTAAAGATAACCTTAGCTATTTTAAAGCTAACCCGAAATAAAATGATTAAATTCTCAGTTAAGCTGAACTTAACAAATCCATTGTCCTATGGACTTAACAGACACGCGCTTAGCCGGAGATCTTACCACTTCAGACGCTCGCTACCGCCAGACTGCTACTGCTGGACTGCCCTGCGCTACTACTGGACTCAAACTGCCGACTACCACTGAACTACCCAGCGTGCTCCTGAGAGTCGCTCACAAAGACAAACGGAAGGCGCCAGAGGGGCAGCTTCCTATACCAACATGACAGGGGACGGACCGGACCATACTAAGAATGGAAACCTCTCTGCTTTTAGGAACCGTAGCTACCTGTTTCAACGTTGGTCCTACTGTTCTCTAGCAGACAGCCTTGTCTGCTACCCTCAAGCATGCAGCTACAAACACATTTGATCATTCATCCTCTCACACAGAAGGGAAGGGGGATGACAGTATCTTATCATACACAGTATATAAAAGAAAGCGGATGTAGGTTCCGTATGAGACTGTGTGACATGAATTACATATAAGAATTACATATAAACTGTGCTTTAAAGTGTAGTAGTGTGAGAGATCGTTCTTGTTTACGTGTAAAAGTAACACGTTCCACTACTCAGTCTCCTCCCAGATAGTCAGAAACGCCACAGTAAATTTAGAAGAGGAATTTATTCCATAAAAGACAACAAATTTGAGAAATTAAACATGAAAGGAATCCAACAGAGACCTTTCAGCAGACGCACGGTTCCGGACTGCGCGCCTAGAACCGCGAGACCACCACGGCCGGCATTTGTTCAGGACGGACGTCCAATGACGCTTGTTGAAGTTCATCGGGGATCCAACAACTCAATTATTTTATTACAAAGGGCAGCTAACCCTCTGACCGAACACACTGAGCTAACGTGCCGGCAATTAGAACTGTGTTCCAGACCGAGACTCGAACTCCATCTGAGCTACCCAACCAAGACTCACGACCTGTCCTTACGGCTTCAATTCGGCCAGTAAATCGTCTCCTACCTTCCAAACTTCACAGAGTGAAAATCTCATTCTGGAAACTTCCCCAGGCTGTGGCTAAGCCATGTCTCCGCAATATCCGTTCTTCCAGGAGCGCTAGTCCTGCAAGGTTCGCAGGAGAGCTTCTGTAAAGTTTGGAAGGTAGGAGACAGATACTGGCAGAATTGAAGCTGTGAGGACGGGTCGTGAGTCGCGCTTGGGTAGCTCAGAGGGTAGAGCACTTGCCCGCGAAAGGCAAAGGTCCCGAGTTCGAGTCTCGGCCCGGCACACAGTTTCAATCTGCCAGGAAGTTTCATATCAGCGCACACTCCGCTGCAAAGTGAAGATCTCATTCTGGAAAGTCTACACGATTTACAGAAAGATGGCGCTTATGGATTGCCTGACGACTGTGACGGCAGGAAGGGTATGTGGCCACAAAGTTAAAATGAACATAAAATTTATCAAACAGCGAATCTAGTAAGGCAGGAAAAATACTAGAAAAGAAAGAGGTTGGGCGCGGACGGGCAAAGAGATTGGGCGTGAAAGTTTTGAATGAGTTACTGAGTAAGTCGCATAACGTTGTTTAGGAAAAAGACTGGATGGGATTTTAGACCCAGTTCCTCGGGTAACGTAGTTGCCTTAACCACTGTGCTATCTATGACTGTCCGTCACAGCGAGATGCTAAGGTTAATGGCCGCAATGGCGGCCACTTTCTGCAGTAGGAGTCAAGCAGTTTCTCAGTATGAGGGTACCTGCCATCAGATCCATCCATTGGTCAGAGAATAGTCCAGAACAATTGCCGACCAAACAGCACCAATTTTAGCCAGTGACCAGGAGTGACCAATGGCCACGGGGAACCACACTTATTTGGTGGCGCCAAATCAGCCGTACGGTGAGTATGGTGGATTCTGCGTCCCAGTAGGCCAGTCATACAATATGGGGTAGAATTACTTGGGTTCTCAGGAGGTTTCCACGAATGTCATGGAACTCAAGTTACTTGTGTTGGCAACATTATTCCCGTCGCGTTCAGTCTGTCGTCGAAGAGGATACCTGTGTGTTACCTCAAACAAATATCTCTATTGTTACTCAGCACCTGGTGGCCACCAACGTGGGAATCGATATTCCAAGTACATCTTGAGGTGTGAAAGCCTAGCGGTCTGCCAAGAGCCCTTGTCGTGGCCTAGATGTGCGCTGAGGTATCAGCAAGTCCCACGGCATATGTGGTCCAACACCTCCACAGCTGCCCCGTCGCGTACTTGTCCATTACAACACAACACCAAACATTGTAACTTGTATGACATTTCCGTGATCTCAGCGCACGATTTTTGTCTCGCGGTTTAAAGTGTCATTGGCGAGTCTTTTAGAAGCGTTACTGAAGCGGTAACATTAAGTAACATAAACGACTACCAACAGTATGTTTGTGGAATGAGAATTTCACTCTGAAGCGGAGTGTGCGCTGATATGAAACTTCCTGGAAGATTAAAACTGTGTGCCAAACCGAGACTCGAACTCGGGACCTTTGCCTTTCGCGGGTAAGTGCTCTACCAGCTGAGCTACCCAAGCACGACTCACACCCCGTCCTCACAGCCTTACTTCCGGTAGTACCTCGTCTCCTAATTTCCAAACTTCACAGAAGGTCTCCTGCGAGCCTTGCAGAACTAGCATTCCTGGAAGGAAGGATATTGCGGAGACATGGCTTAGCCACAGTGTGGGGGATGTTTCCAGAATGAGAATTTCACTCTGCAGTGGAGTGTGCGCTGATATGAAACTTCCTGGCAGATTAAAACTGTGTGCTGGCCCGAGACTCGAACTCGGGACCTTTGCCTTGCACGGGCAAGTGTTTTACCATCTGAAGTTTGGAAAGTAGGAGACGAGGTACTGGCGGAAGTAAGGCTGTGAGGACGGGGCGTGAATCGTGCTTGGGTAGCTCAGATGATAGACCACTTGCCCGCGAAAGGCAAAGGTCCCGAGTTCGAGTCTCGGTCCGGCAGACAGTTTTAATCTACCAGGAAGTTTCAGTATGTTGGTGGGTTGCTTACTAACTAAAAAGAAGATATATAATGAAATGAGTTAATAACACTTTTTAGCACAGTTACTCATACCAGTGAAGCGTGATATTCAAAGTGACTGACGGCATACAAATTCCGAAACATACGAGCTGGGTGGCATATACAGCGTCATACTATACATAGTCTTAATCACTAGGGAGACGCCCTTTTCTAACATAGATCATCTCACGCAATTGACTTTCAGCCCATTCTGGAGTTGAATAGTTCCAAGTGTAAGAAACTAAACGCTTGTTCACTGTGGAGTTGCAAAGCACTTGAATTGTTCATTAAAATTTTATTCATTTCTAGAGTTCATAAAATAGGGAAAATACGAGTGGCTCAAGAGTTAACCTGTATTTATTGGATGTATTTAGGAGCACGCTACGGGATTCATTGTGATAGTGTGATAAAGTACGACCGTTGCTCTCGACAAACAGGTCTAACGGGCAGTGACTCAATTACTCACCACGGATGACTGTAAACGGCAGAATTGAGACTTTATTCGACTGGCTCGCATATAAATAAAGGCTGCAGCCGCCGTAGAAAACAGCTCACGTGCCGACGGATATCACGCTGCCGCTGTCAAAAGAGCGCCAAACAAAGAACATTACGTGCACAGCAAGTAACTTACTCAATTCCGCGAACAGCGGCTTCGACATTGAAAAGGCAGATGGAGCTGTAGAGAACGTGCGTAAAGTCGACCTACGTTTCAACCTATGCTTCTTCCACGACCTTTCGATAGAGGAAATATCGTTATCTCGTCTCCTGTCTGTAGCTTATTAGTAACAGGCCGCTCTCTCAGGTCGTGACGTCATAATTGAGGGTCGTGACTCCTTTTAAATGTTTTCTTCTGTTCTCAATTAAGAAAACCTCATTACTCTCTATCTTCCGCTGGATGAACGGCTTTGTGTATTGGCTTCCCCAAAACTTGTTTTACCTTATCTCGCGATTTGGGGCTAGGACAGCCACATTCTCCTAAAACTCCAGGTCTAGCAGTTGTTCCCTACAAACTGTATTACGACCTCTTTGAGACGCGGCCAAAATATGGAAATATGCATGTTAAACGTTTGTTTTCCTTGCACCTCCTCTACTGTGTCTATATAACAGATTTCATTATCTCTCTTTAATTGGTTGTATGAAGATACTTACGGCCGCCGAAATACTAGAAGAACATCGAGGCACCGTTTCCAAACGAATTGCACCGAAAGGAAATTGACAGATGACAGGAAAGTCTAACTCTTTCAGAGGTGACTAGATGATGAAAAGTCCGGCCTTCTGTTGCCCACAGACACACCGTTACTGTGTAAACATGGCTCACTTAATAACCGATTTTTGCTAACATGATTTCAGTTCCAATCCATTTATGATCCGTTCTTAAAAATGGTTCAAATGGCTCTGAGCACTATGGGACTTAACATCTGAGGTCATCAGTCCCCTAGAACTTACTTAAACCTAACTAACCTAAGCACATCACACACATGCATGCCCGAGGCAGGATTCGAACCTGCGACCGTAGTGGTCGCGCGGTTCCAGACTGAAGCGCCTAGAACCGCTCGGCCAATCCGGCCGGCGATCCGTTCTTACTACCCAGCGGGTGATATCATTGAGTCCTACATCTTCAGGTAAGATAGAAGCACTTTAGGGAAGGAATTATGGCTAATAAATGTCCTAAACTTCAAAGTAGAAGGTAATTATTTGTTGCAAATTTCTGCAGCCTATAATACACGATGGAGCCGCGCGCTCGCTCCTAACCCTGTAATAAAGGAATGCTTTATGTGTACCAGCTAATTGCTACCAACTGGCGCATATACTTCTGCTAAAGCATTTACTATAAGAATCTCAGATGCAAATAGTCACACGAGATAGCTAGTTTCGATCACGTTCAATGACCATGTTCAGATTTAAAAATAAAATAAAATAAAACCCTAAAAATAACGATTTCTATAGCTAATGACAGCTGATAAAACTGTACCTGAATAAGCAAATAACATTGTCACTATTTGAAATTTAAAATTCTTAAAATTATGCCTGATTAATCACGAATTGGGAATGCCGAAATTCTCTAAAAATATATCTGTAAAATGAAGGGCCGGCCGGGGTGACTGAGCGGTTCTAGGCGCTACAGTCGGGAACCGCACGACCGCTACGGTCGCAGGTTCGTATCCTGCCTCGGGCATGGATGTGTGTGATGTCCTTAGGTTAGCTAGGGTTAAGTAGTTCTAACTTCTAGGGGACTGATGACCTCAGATGTTAAGTCCCATAGTGCTCAGAGCCATTTGAATCATTTTTGTAAAATGAAGGGAACAGTACAACAGTATACTCGTAACAACATTCCCTAGTATCTAGCATTTTACTAAATACACTTTGCATCACACTGGACAATACGTCATGGGTGGCGGGTAGGGAAAGGTGGAAGGTTGGAAGGAGAACAGACGAATGACGATAATCAGTTCAGTCGGTTGTTGGAAAACAATTGACTCATTCAGTTGTAGTTTTACGCATAGATTGAACTATTCTCTCATGCGTGTGAGTAAAAATAGTCTGTGGTAGCAAACGAATGAAAAAAATCGATTTATTCGGTTGTACTTTTACGTATCGGTTCGATTATTACACATTTATTTCTTTTGAGCGAAGGCAGACTCTGGGAGCATGCGAATGAAAACAGTATCTCGAAGTCTTGCGTATTCACTGAATTATTCATTCTTTCCTTTCAAGTGTATTCAATTTTCATTAGTTGAAGTAAAGCAGTGGTATACATCCGAGGTACAAATCTCCCCTGAGGGAAGCCCTACATTTGCAAATACCTGAAGACATCTCAGCGGGTGCGCCAAAGTTAAAGTAAGAACTACACACATATTTTTAATTAATGTAATGAATAGACTAATTCCTATTTGAATCATTTAAAACTGATTAATGTATTTCTCTTAATTAAGTTATTCCAGATGCAATTTACACATAAATAATTGAGCTATAGTATCTTTGCTGCCCCCCCCCCCCCCCCATGAACCATGGACCTTGCCGTTGGTGGGGAGGCTTGCGTGCCTCAGCGATAGAGATGGCCGTACCGTATGTGAAACTGTGGTGTCACCGCCAGACACCACACTTGCTAGGTGGTAACTTAAATCGGCCGCGGTCCTGTAGTACATGTCGGACCCGCGTGTCGCCACTGTGTAATCGCAATCCTAGCGCCACCACATGGCAGGTCACAAGACACGGACTAGACCTCGCCCCAGTTGTACGGACGACATAGCTTGCGACCAGACGTACCAAGTCTTCCTCTCATTTGCCGAGAGACAGATAGAATAGCCTTCAGCTTAGTCCATAGCTACTACCTAGCAAGGCGCCATTTGTATCAGTGCTAATAGCGTACTAATATTCAAGAGAGATGTATTCCAACAAGAGAATAAAGATAAGTATTAAACGCATCTACGTACTTTTGCTCTTATTCATTAATAAGTCTCATGTTCCAGAACTTCAAGCCCGTCTGCGTTAGTTTAGCGTGCACCTAGCTACCTCATTGTGTCTATGCTGTATGAGCTAGACACAACAGAAACCACAACGGAGGGGTATCCGTTGAGAGGCCAGGCAAACGTGTGGTTCCTGAAGAGGGGCAGCAGCCTTTTCAGTAGTTGCAGGGGCAACAGTCTGGATGATTGACTGATCTGGCCTTGTAACAATAACCAAAACGGCCTTGCTGTGCTGGTACTGCGAACGGCTGAAAGCAAGGGGAAACTACGGCCGTAAATTTTCCCGAGGACATCCAGCTTTACTGTATGATTAAATGATGATGGCGCCCTCTTGGGTAAAATATTCCGGAGGTAAAATAGTCCCCCATTCGGATCTCCGGGCGGGGACTAATCAAGAGGACGTCGTTATCAGGAGAAAGAAAACTGGCGTTCTACGGATCGGAGCGTGGAATGTCAGATCCCTTAATCGGGCAGGTAGGTTAGAAAATTTAAAAAGGGAAATGGTTGAAATGGCTCGGAGCATTATGGGACTTAACATCTATCTTCATCAGTCCCCTATAACTTAGAACTACTTAAACCTAACTAACCTAAGGACATCACACAACACCCATTACGAGGCAGAGAAAATCCCTGACCCCACCGGGAATCGAACCCGGAAAAGTGAAATAGATAGGTTAAAGTTAGACATAGTGGGAATTAGTGAAGTTCGTTGGCAGGAGGAACAAGACTTTTGGTCAGTGAATACAGGTTTATTAATACAAAATCAAATAGGGGTAATGCAGGAGTAGGTTTAATAATGAATAAAAAATAGGAGTGCGGGCAAGCAACTACAAACAGCATAGTGAACGCATTATTGTGGCCAAGATAGACACAAAGCCCATGCCTACTACAATAGTACAAGTTTATATGCCAACTAGGTCTGCAGACGATGAAGAAATTGATAAAATGTATGTTGAGATAAAAGAAATTCTTCAGGTAGTGAAGGGAGACGAAAATTTAATAGTCATGGGGGACTGGAATTCGAGGGTACGAAAAGGGAGGGAAGGAAACTTAGTAGGTGAATATGGATTGGGACTAAGAAATGAAAGAGGAAGCCGCCTGGTAAAATTTTGGTCGGAGCATAACTTAATCATAACTAACACTTCGCTCAGGAATCGTAGAAGAAGGTTGTATACATGGAAGAATCCTGGAGATACTAGAAGGTATCAGATAGATTATATAATGGTAAGACAGAGATTTAGGAACCAGGTGTTAAATTGTTCCAGGGGCAGATGTGGACTCTGACCACAATCTATTGGTTATGAACTGTAGATTAAGAATGAAGAAACTTAAAAAAGGTGGGAATTTAAGGAGATGGGACCTGGAAAAACTGACTAAACCAGAGGTTTTTCAGAGTTTCAGGGAGAGCATAAGGGAACAATTGACAGGAATGGGGGAAAGAAATACAGTAGAAGAAGAATGGGTAGCTCTGAGGGATGAAGTAGTGAAGGCAGCAGAGGATCAAGTAGGTAAAAAGACGAGGGCTAATAGAAATCCTTGGGTAACAGAAGAAATATTGAATTTAATTGATGAAAGGGAGAAAATATAAAAACGCAGTAAATGAAGCAGGCAAAAAGGAATACAAACGTCTCAAAAATGAGATCGACAGGAAGTGCAAAATGTCTAAGTAGGGATGGCTAGTGTACAAATGCAAGCACGTAGAGGCTTATCTCACTAGGGGTAAGGTAGATACTGCCTACAGGAAAATTAGAGAGACCTTTGGAGAAAAGAGAACCACTTGTATGAATATCAAGAGCTCAGATGGAAACCCAGTTCTAAGCAAAGAAGGGGATGTAGAAAGGTGGAAGGAGTATATAGACGGTGTATACAAGGGCGATGTACTTGAGAACAATATTATGGAAATGGAAGAGGGTGTAGATGAAGATGAAATGGGAGATACGATACTGCGTGAAGAGTTTGACAGAGCACTGAAAGACCTAAGTCGAAACAAGGCCCCTGGAGTAGACAACATTCCATTGGAACTACTGACGGCCTTGGGAGAGCCAGTCCTGACAAAATTTTACCATCTGGTGAGCAAGATGTATGAGACAGACGAAATACCCTCAGATTTCAAGAAGAATATAATAATTCCAATCCCAAAGAAAGCATGTGTTGACAGATGTGAAAATTACCGAATTATCAGTTTAATAAGTCACAGCTGCAAAATACTAACGCGAATTCTTTGCAGACGAATGAAAAAACTGGTAGAAGCCGACCTCGGTGAAGGTCAGTTTGGATTCTGTAGAAATGTTGGAACACGTGAGGCAATACTGATCCTATGACTTATCGTAGAAAATAGATTAAGGAAAGGCAAACCTACGTTTCTAGCATTTGTAGACTTAGAGAAAGCTTTTGACAACGTTAACTGGAATACTCTCTTTCAAATTCTGAAGGTGGCAGGGGTAAAATACAGGGAGCGAAAGGCTATTTACAATTTGTACAGAAACCAGATGGCAGTTATAAGAGTCGAGGGGCATGAAAGGGAAGCAGTGGTTGGGAAAGGAGTGAGACAGGGTTGTAGCCTCTCCCCGATGTTATTCAATCTGTATATTGAGCAAGCAGTAAAGGAAACAAAAGAAAAATTCGGAGTAGGTTTTAAAATCCATGGAGAAGAAATAAAAACTTTGAGGTTCGCCGATGACATTGTAATTCTGTCAGAGACAGCAAAGGACTTGGAAGAGCAGTTGAATGGAATGGACAGTGTCTTGAAAGGAGGATATAAGATGAACATCAACAAAAGCAAAACGAGGATAATGGAATGTAGTCAAATTAAATCGGGTGATGCTGAGGGGATTAGATTAGGAAATGAGACACTTAAAGTAGTAAAGGAGTTTTGCTATTTAGGGAGTAAAATAACTCATGGTGGTCGAAGTAGAGAGGATATAAAATGTAGACTGGCAATGGCAAGGAATTCGTTTCTGAAGAAGAGAAATTTGTTAACATGGAGTATAGATTTAAGTGTCAGGAAGTCGTTTCTGAAAGTATTTGTATGGAGTGCAGCCATGTATGGAAGTGAAACGTGGACGATAAATAGTTTGGACAAGAAGAGAATAAAAGGTTTCGAAATGTGGTGCTACAGAAGAATGCTGAAGAGTAGATGGGTAGATCACATAACTAATGAGGAGGTATTGAATAGAATTGGGGAGAAGAGAAATTTGTGGCACAACTTGACTAGAAGAAGGGACCGGTTGGTAGGACACGTTCTGAGGCATCAAGGGATCACAAATTTAGCATTGGAGGGCAGCGTGGAGGGCGAAAATCGTAGAGGGAGACCAGGAGATGAATACACTAAGCAGATTCAGAAGGATTTAGGTTGCAGTAAGTACTGAGAGATGAAGAATCTTGCACAGGATAGAGTAGCATGGAGAGCTGCATCAAACCAGTCTCAGGACTGAAGACCACAACAACAACAACAACAACATCTTTGCTCGTACAACGTGAATAAGAAGGGAACATCGCTGTTTCAGCGACTGTTCACAGTCCGTTTTACTGAGAAACTGCGATGATGTCTATTAACTAAAAATCATTTGAATCTAGCCCTTAAACACTTATTCAGCCGTATATTTGGGTAGAGGGTACAAATTACGACATCGTCTACATAGGTGCAAATCTCAGCCATACAGACAACCCTACGAGATTCACAGTCACATGTCGTTTCTGCAATTTAAGCCTTTCCCTAGCCATTGCCGCAAACAGTCTGCATACACGTGCGCATTCCTCTGGACTGCTGGGAGTGACAGCATTTTGAATGACCTGATCCCGGTGTATTCAGTTCTCACCGGAAAAATTCGTTTGTTTTGGCATTTTTACGTCGCTATTGTAGACTGCACTCTGTTATCACCTAACGCCGCAGTTACAGTCGCTTATACTTTTACTTTTTGTTGAGGACCAGTAAGCGGCTTCAATTCAGTTTTTCGTCCATGTTTATGAATAGGCGTTTACTTACTAGTAAACTTCGGTATGAGGCGAAATCTAGATAGTAAATAACCGCAGAAAACTGTTCAAATTTTAACCTTTTATTCTATAGGCATTTATCTAGAAGAGGCAACTCCGCCTTTTCAAACGTTTTTCAAAACATCTTTATCCGTTGTCGAGTAACACCCCAAAAAGTTGTCTTTTGGGTACCAAGAACCAGCCGCGGACTGCAAGTGGCTGTAATTTTTACGTTGTATTCCTAAGATCCCAATCTCGAAGAATCTTGAAAATTTTCTTCGTATCTTTATCCGTTTACAAGACACAGAGATTCGAATTTGTGTATTCCTAAGGGACCATACTGCTGAGGTAATCAATCCCTAGACTTACACACTACTTAAACTAAGTTGAACTAACTTAAGCTAAGAACAACACACACACCCATGCCCGAGGGAGGACTCGAACCTCCGGCGGGAGGAGCCGTGGAATCCGTGACACGGCGCCTTAAACCGCGCGGCCACACAGATTCGAAGTTACCCTATTTGTACACGTAAAATACGCACGTATAATCCGGTGTGATGCGAAAACACAGTTTATAAAGTGACCTAACACGGAGAAATATGCTGTTAAGGATCTCCGTTACATTCTTTGACTTCGATGTTGTACTGAAATATATTCAAATTTGTTTGCACGTAAAATCTAGTCTGAAGTGTGAATTTAGTTATTTCAGTTTGACGTAAGTAAACTACCTAAATTTTACTGAACAATACATTTCTTTTCATATGACTTACACGCTCTGCTGCAGCCGAGAAAAGAAGATAACCGGCTGAAAGATGCTCCTATCGGAGCACAAAGAAGCCAAATAATTTCCTGTTTATGTAAAAGACTCTGACTGAAAAGTGGGGTACCAGCTGTGTCATTCAACCTTCTTCAGCATCTTTAAAAAATTTGCCAGAAGTTTTGGCATGCGAACACATTCGCGCTTTCTTATGCTGAGAGAAGAGAAGACAGTGGCAGAGGCAAAGAAATAGTAAAATAATAAATACTGGACGATAGTAGACAGTGGCAGTGTTATAGAAACAGCAAAGAGAGAACGGTAATCTGCGGGAGAGAGAGGACCCAATGGCACTGGAACATCGCTGATAGTGACAGGATAGTGGCAGGAAGCTCGTGAAGGAGAAAGTGTTGGAGGGGTGAAGAGAGAGAGAGAGTGAGAGAGGAGGGGGGGGAGAGGGAAGAAATGAAAAGCGTAAATGGGTGTGGGTGAGAGCTAGTGATAATAGGAGACGGAATATATGACAATAACAGACAGATAGAGACAGAGAGAAGAGATAGCACCAGTAGGAAAGAAGGAATTAGATAGTAACAGTAAGAGAGAACAAGAGGGAGACATTGAGAGGAGAGTGTAGTAGAAGGACAGGACGAAGGGAACTGTGGCTGTGATACACGAGACAATTACAGGGAGATTATTCAAAAAATGGCTCTGAGCTCTATGGGACTTAACTTCTGAGGTCATCAGTCCACTAAAACTTAGAACTACTTAAACCTAACTAACCTAAGGACATCACACACATCCATGCCCGAGGCAGGTTCCGAACCTGTGGCTGTGGCAGTTGCGCAGTTCCAGACTGTAGCGCCTAGAACCGCTCGGCCACCACGGCCGGCTACAGGGAGATACAAAGCGATAATGACAATGAGGGAGTGGATGGACGTGACCGACTTACAAGAATGGACTAGTGGGTGTGAGTGAGTTACAGTTAGAGGAGTTTGTGGTAGTTTGAGGTGAGCCGCACGTTAAAAAGAGCGCGAATATATTGGCATACCGGACTTTTAGGACAAATTTTAAAAATGCTGAGGAAGGTGGAATGAGGCAGCTGGTACTCCACTTTTCAGTCAGAATCTTTTAAATAAACGGGAACATATTCCTTTTTTTGTGCTCCAATCCCGTGCGCGTCAACTTGACATTACTACACTACTGGCTATTAAAATTGCTACACCAAAAAGAAATGCAGACGATAAACGGATAGTCATTGGACAGATATAATATACTACAACTGATATGTCATTATATTTTCACGCAATTTGGGTGCATAGATCCGCAGAAGCCAGTACCCAGAACAACCACCTCTGGCCGTAATAACGGCGTTGATACGCCTGGGCATTGAGTCAAACAGAGCTTGGATGGCGTGTACAGGTACAGCTGCCCATGCAGTTTCAACACGATACCACAGTTCACCAAGAGTAGTGACCGGCGTATTGTGACGAGCCAGTTGCTCGGCCACCATTGATCAGATGTTTTCAGTTGGTGAGAGATATGGAGCATGTGCTGGCCAGGGCTGCAGTCGAACATTTTCTGTATCCAGGAAGGCCCGTACAGGACCTGCAACATGCGGTAGTGCATTATCCTGCTGAAATGTAGGGTTTCGCAGGGATCGAATGAAGGTTAGAGCCACGGGTCCTAACACATCTGAAATGTAACGTCCACTGTTCAAAGTGCCGTCAGTGCGAACAAGAGGTGACCGAGACGTGTAACCAATGGCACCCCATACCATCACGCCGGGTGATACGCCAGTATGGCCATGACGAATACACGCTTCCAATGTGCTTTCACCGCGATGTCGCCAAACACGGATGCGACCATCATGATGCTGTAAACAGAACCTGGATTCATCCGAAAAAATTACGTTTCGCCATTCGTGCACCCAGGTTGGTCGTTGAGTACACCATCGCAGGCGCTCCTGTCTGCGATGCAGCGTCAAGGGTGACCGCAGCCACAGTCTCCGAGCTGATAGTCCATGCTGCTGCAAACGTCGTCGAACTGTTCGTGCAGGTGGTTGTTGTCTTGCAAACGTCCCCATTTGTTGACTCATGGATCGAGATGTGGCTGCACGATCCGTTACAGTCATGCGGATAAGGTTCCTGTCATCTCGACTGCTAGTGATACGAGGCCGTTGGGTTCCAGCACGGCGTTCCGTATTACCCTCCTGAACCCACCGATTCCTTATTCTACTAACAGTCATTGGATCTCGACCAACGCGAGCAGCAATGTCGCGATACGATAAACCACAATCGCGATAGGCTACAATCTGACCTTTATCAAAGTCGGAAACGTGATGGTACGCATTTCTCCTCCTTACACGAGGCATCACAACAACGTTTCACCAGACAACGCCGGTCAACTGCTGTTTGTGTATTAGAAATCGGCTGGAAACTTTCCTCATGTCGCCTCGTTGTAGGTGTCGCCAACCTTGTGTGAATGATCTGAAAAGCCAATCATTTGCATATCACAGCATCTTCTTCATGTTGGTTAAAATTCGCGTCTGTAGGACGTCATCTTCGTGGTGTAGCAATTTTAATGGCCAGTAGTGTATATGTGGGTACAGCCTAATCACATATATCTGGTGTGTCCTTCTACATCTACATCTACGCTTATACCTACACAGTGCAAGGCAAAGAGTGCTTTCCATTGAACTACGCATTAACACGTCTTCCCCCTTCCAATCACACTTAAGCCCAACTACCCGCGTTATTTAGTCAAGAACTGAGACAGAATTCTGGATGCCGAGGAAAATGAGTGCCTTCTACAGAGTGAATCGGGGCCGATTCGTCGTCACCTTAGATCTGCTGATGCCCCGCGGAGCGACACACGGCGATCCGTCCAACGCTGTGGCTAAGGCGCCGCCGTCTGGCCGCAGCGGACGCTAATTGAGATTAATACGCGATGTCGCGCAATTACTCCGGCCGCCCCGTCTTCCTGCGCGTGAGACCTATTAAAATGCTCTCACTGGTTTTTGCTTTTCTCTCGGCGCCCGAGTGTACACTGCTAATAAATAAACGCAATTACCGTGCCCTAAAACAACCGAGGCACAATCAACGGGGACACTAACTCCGGCTCACTGTTAATAACACGGTTAGCCACGATTAAGAAACGTACGACGGCGCTGCACTCCATATATAACTCGCAGTAATGGTCCGTCCTCGTCATTGGCTCTCATTCTTGTGCGGCCGTGGAGCTGTCAAACGAGGCAACAGGAACACCGCTTGAGTTGTTGTGCTCTTCCCAGCCGGGGTTTACAGTAGTACAGATTAAGTTAAAAAAATCTTCTAGTCATTACAGCGATACGTTTGCGACACCCGTATATTACTCTCCTCTGGCTGTCAGCGAAATGGAATTCAGCTCACTGTGTGTCAGTGAACCTTTTGTTAAGAAGCTGTAAAATAAAACCACACTGAGCAACAAAATTACACGATCACTTCTTCGAAGCCTCGCAACTGTTTGCCATTGCGACACATAAGTTTGAAATTTGGCTCAAAGGTGCGAAAAAAGGCCACAGCTCACGAGTTCATGCGATAAGTAAGGTAGTTAATTATGTCACCTCTTGGCACCAAATTTCACCGGAATTACGCCCAACACCAACGTGGATAGGAAGGTCGTCACACTCCCTCTCACCCACATTTCACCCCTCCTTTTGACGCGTCTGCGGCGGTCACAAACGCAACGCCTGTTGTTGAAATCAAGCGGTTTTCTTTTGAGTGCGCGAGGAAAACATTTCGGACAAGCTGCCGCTCGGTATACACGAAAAGGCCTTAGGGAGTGGCATAAGGCAAGTCAATGAAACCACCACTTCCCTTGTTGTTGTTTGTTGTTGTGGTCTTCAGTCCAGAGACTGGTTTCATGCAGCTCTCCATGCTACTCTATCCTGTGCAAGCCTCTTCCTCTCCCAGTACCTACTCCAACCTACATCCTTCTGAATCTGTTTAGTGTATTCATCTCTTGGTCTCCCCCTACAATTTTTACCCTCCACGCTGCCCTCCAATTCTAAATTGGTGATCCCTTCGTGCCTCAGAATATGCCCCACCAACTTATCCCTTCTTCTAGTCAAGTTGTGCTACAAATTTATCTTCTCCCCAATTCTATTCAAACCCTCCTCATTAGTTATGTGATCTACCTATCTAATTTTCAGCATTCTTCTGTATCACCACATTTCTAAAGCTTATATTCTCTTCTTGTCTAAACTATTTATTGTCCACGTTTCACTTCCATACATGGCTACACTCCATCCAAATACTTTCAGAAACGACTTCCTGACACTTAAATCAATACTCGATGTTAACATATTTCTCTTCTTCAGAAACGCTTTCCTTGCCATTGCCAGTCTACATTTTATATACTCTCTACTTCAACCATCATCAGTTATTTTGCTCCCCAAATATCAAAACTCTTTTACTACTTTAAGCGTCTCATTTCCTAATCTAATTCCCGCAGCATCACCCGATTTAATTGGACTACATTCCAGTATACTCGTTTTGCTTTTGTTGATGTTCATCTTATATCCTCCTTTCAAGACACTGTCCATTCCGTTCAACTGCTCTTCCAAGTCCTTTGCTGTCATCTGGTTTCTGAACAAATTGTGAATAGCCTTTCGCTCCCTGTGTGTTACCCCTGCCACCTTCAGAATTTGAAAGAGAGTATTCCAGTCAACATTGTCAAAACCTTTCTCTAAGTCTACAAATGCTAGAAACATAGGTTTGCCTTTCCTTAATCTAGCTTCTAAGATAAGTCGTAGGGTCAGTATTGCCTCACGCGTTCCAACATTTCTACGGAATCCAAACTGATCTTCCCCGACGTTGGCTTCTACCAGTTTTTTCATTAGTCTGTAAAGAATTCATGCTATTATTTTGCAGCCGTGGCTTATTAAACTGATAATTCGGTAATTTCCACATCTGTCAACACCTTCTTTCTTTGGGATTGGAATTATTATATTCTTCTTGAAGTCTGAGGGTATTTAGCCTATCTCATACATCTTGCTCACAAGATGCTAGAGGTTTGTCGGGGCTGGCTCTCCCAAGGCTATCAGTAGTTCTAATGGAATGTTATCTACTCCCGGGGCCTTTTTTCGACTCAGGTCTTTCAGTGCTCTGTCAAACACTTCGCGCAGTATCATATCTCCCATTTCATCTTCATCTACATCCTCTTCCATTTCCATAATATTGTCCTCAAGAACATTGCCCTTGTGTAGACTCTCTATATACTCCTTCCACTTTTCTGCTTTCCCTTCTTCCCTTAGTGCGTTGAATTTAAGGACTTTCGCGGTCGAAAGCGGTAGTCGCACCGAGCAAAAGGACGACGTTCTAGACAACCTTTCACACTATTATACTCGTGGATGATTCAACTCTACTCAAAAAACATTGTGGCCCAGGAACACAATTGCACGTAATCACACTGTACAGGGTGGGCCCTGTCGTCGTAGTTTCATCGTGATCCGAAGCACCAAGGGATGGTTATGGTTTTTCAGCCCTCCTGTTTCACATCCTGCCGTGGCGTGATGACTTGGGGCTGCGCCTTTCACACATGCTTGAATAAAATGGGTAAGGGTCCTTGTAAGACCCCTCCAGTATGGCAAGCCTCGCGTTGCCAACCAATTGCCTTTGTTGAGCACTTTAGAAATGTACCTGAACAAAGACAGACTGCGACGAAATCCTACGCGCTTGCAGTCACCCCACCGATTCCGCAATTTTTGCTCTGGTGTACAAGACGGAACCATTGTGGACCATTCAGAACCATTCTGCAAAATCTGAACGTGATACGAAGCAGCGAAGGGTGCTTATGCTAGCTATTTGAGCACCCCTGCTTCGTGCCCATCTGTGGCGTGGTCTTGGAGGGATGTGACATTGTCACATGCGTAAAAAAGACTACCTAGTTCGGCAGCACAGCGTGACACCAATGCACGTTTGTTGAGCACCTTAAAAATTTACCTGTTCAGGCGGACCCTGGTGGAAGGCCATGCCACTGTCCTTGTGGCTGCTAGTACACAATCCGGAATAAGAGGGTTGTTGTAGGGGTTGCATAACTGCAAGCGCTTAGGACTTTGTCACAGTCTGTCTCTGTCTGGGCACATTTCTTAAGTGCTCAACAATGGCGTTAGGTTTGGAATGAGGGTATTACCAACCTGGAAGGATTTTACATGGAGCTTTGGCCGTTTTATTCAGCCATGTGTCAATGTCGCAACCATGTGTCATCACTCCACAACAGTGTGTGAAACAGAAGGGCGGAAAAAGCATGAACACCCTTTGCTCCTTTGGATCTCGATAGAACTTCGCCAAATGGTTTTGAACGGTCCCTAGTCGGTCCACCCTGTACACCAAACCTAAAATTGAGGGTGCACTGCACTCCAAAGGGGTACGATCACATTCGATGATGCTACTGGTCCTTGATGATTGGGAATCAACAACCTAATGAAAGGGGTAGTTTCAATGACGCCTGTTATGCTACCCCATAAGGCCATTTCAAGTATATTTTGTGCGACGGCGTGTTTGAAATGCGTGCGGTCTGAGGCGTCTTGTCACGGTTCGCGCGGATCCCCCTGTCGGAGGCTCGAGTCCTCCCTCAGGCATGGGTGAGTGTGTTGTCCTAAGATTAAGTAGTGCATAAGTCTAGGGACTCATGACCTCAGCAGTTTGGTCCCATAGTCCTTACCACAAATTTCTAATTTTTCTAGTTTGTTTGAAATGTTTTCCTCGACCACCTGTAAGAAAACCGTGTGATTCGAAAGCCAGGCGTCGCGTTTCTGACTTCCATCGCAGACGCGTCAGAAGAGGAGGTGAAATGTGGGTAAGGGGGGTAGGGGTTGATGACGTTCCCATGATGTAACACTGGGAGTAATTGTGGGGAAACTGGATGCCAGTGTAACATCATTAACCCACACTGAAGTTCTGAGCACTGGCCTTTTATTTCGCATGCGTTGACACTTTGCTGTTTGAAGCCCCGAGGGCGACATCGCACAGCAACACAATTTTGCACTGTTACAGAGGAACGTTATGGCACCTTTCAGCCAAATTTCAACCGTACTTGCCGGCCGGTGTGGCCGTGCGGTTAAAGGCGCTTCAGTCTGGAACCGCGTGACCGCTACGGTCGCAGGTTCGAATCCTGCTTCGGGCATGGATGTGTGTGACGTCCTTAGGTTGGTTAGGTTTAAGTAGTTCTAAATTCTAGGGGACTGATGACCACAGAAGTTAAGTCCCATAGTGCTCAGAGCCATTTGAACCATTCAACCGTGCTTGTCGCAATGGGAGACAGTTCTGGGCTTTCGAAAAATTAGTCCTTTGATTGTGTTGCCGAGTGTACTTCCTTTCAGTAACTGACGTTTATCATAAAACAACAAAACAGCTACATGTTCTCAGCCCAAAGATTGTAGCATTTCTACTAACAGGTAGAAGACAGTTCAATATGCCGCTATTCCTTTGTCTGTAAATGTACTACAAAGTACTCCGGACCCAACAAGTAGTTCTCCGACATCTCATTCACGGTTCCAAATTTTAACGGTCAGAATTATAAACACGCTACATGATCCTAAATTGTGTATTTTGAGATACAGAACTGAAGATTGTAAGTGAATATTTCACCTACTCCAAGGTCCTGATCTGGATACGCGTTTGTGACATATATTTTTAAACTGTTAATGTTACAACTTGTCCTGCGTTTATGCGTTAAGAATATTGAAGCCATGTGCTGCCCATCTGAAGAGACGAAGTAAAAGAGTTATCGTATGGCAGGAGGCTACATAAGGACTGATGCATGTTCGAGTAGAACTGTATATGACGTAACGATAGCGATGACGTATGAACCGATCAGCCTAGTTTATTATCACCCCTGAAATATTCACTACTGACAACTTTTCTTGTGTCAGCCATACCGATTTTTCTTATCTGTACTTCCCGTCTGATTTCAGTCCTGGGCCCCCAATACCATTAGCTGTTAGGTCTCGCTGTTTTAGTAGTCTGAAGATTTAGTAGAGGCAGCTCTCCTCTGCTCTACCGTGTGCTTATCTCTCAATCTCTGCAAACCTACAGCAACCTACATCCAGTTGAACCCAGATACCCTATCCAAGGTTTGATCGTACTCTATAATTTTTATTGCTCATGCGGCTTTCCGTTACCAAATTAATTATTCCTTGATGTGCTCTGTCAACTTACTTTTTTTTTTTTTTCAAGAGAAACCATAAAGCACTTTTCCGCCATTCCACTATGTATCCAGTCTACCCCTCTAACCTTCAGCGTTCTTCAGTAACACTAAAGTTCAAAAACTACTACACTCTTCCCGTTTTAACTGTCTATCGTCCACGTTTCACTACTTAAGGCTACACCGCAAACAAATTCTTTGAGAAACGAGAACCCAAAACTAATATTTCCACTCGATTTTAAAATACGTTTCTATTTCAGGAAAGCTTCTTTTGTTATTGTGAATCTCCATTTTATAGCCTCTTCACTTTTGCTGCAGTCACTTATTGTGATATTCTTCTGCTACAGTACTATAAACTATTATTTACTAATGTAATTCCCTCAACATCAGTTGACTGCGTTTCGTTGTAATTCATGTTCGTCTTAAAAATTCTATTTCATTCCGTCCAGTGACTCTTCCAAATCCTTCGCCATCTGTGATACAATTACAGTGTCATTGGGGAAGCTTGTCGTTTTCGTATAATTTCTCTGAACTTTAGTTCACTTTCAGATTTCTCTTTGGTTTTCATTAGTGGTTACTCAATATTAGGATTGAATTACACTGCCTCACAAAAAATGGAACACCCAGAAGTTGAGAGGAAAAAAAAAACATAAATTGCAGGTTGTGATGTTGTTTCAGTGATTACGAAATCGAACAGAATTTACAAAGAACTTTGGAATATGAGTCCGCCTATCAGTATGACGTCGCATACCCTATAGGCTGCATACATGCATGCATGTATATGTTTCGGAAATACGTTCGTGGTGAACAATGCATCACGAAACATTCTAATCATTTTATTTTCAACATTTGTAAGATTTGCACGTGTTGAATAATGTCCACACTGTTTCGTTCAAGATCTATCTATCTATCTATCTATCTATATATCTATCTATCTATATCCGGATCCCGCTTCTAACAACCCTACCACAACAAAGGTCAGAAATTAATAACATTTGTGGAGTTGCTCACGCTGCTAAATACTGCATTTTCGGGCAACAACAGTCATATTATGTGGCAGGTGTCATTAGAGCACAGTTAATAAAGTCATTTCATGTAATAATCAAAAAACTAGGCACTCATTTGTTTTTGTTTCCCACGCTGGTCTCGTCGTAAAATCATGGCTCAATCGTTGATAATCTAGGTGGTTATGATTCCAAGCTCGGATGCAAAGAGACCTAGATTTTATTCTGCTATATTCAAAAGTTTTGTAGATGCGCTTCACAAACCATTCTTGAGGATTACACTTTTATTGAAAACATCTTCCTCACAGTCACTGTTAAAGTTCACATTTTATAACCTGACTACGTTATGCGTCTTTCCAACATGACGTCCAACACTTGACCGTCTCAAGGTCCGACTCTCTAACAACTCAACAACTAACTAATAATCGCTTACGCGCCCAAAAATCAGAGTTACAAGTACGTCAAAGATCATGGTGACAAAATAAAAATACACATAAGAATAATATCATTGCAACATAAACATATCGATGTATCAAAAATGAAATCAAATCTGAATGTTGTCTCAGAAGTATGTCAACTACTTTGCAGAAACACAGTAGAATATAGCTGGTATCGAGAGGCTCAGGTGAGGTGCCGTAATGGTTGCGTAATTCAAGTACCATTACACGCTCCAGCTACCGCCGGGTCTGGGTGCTGACAAGTCCTTTCCATTTGGCTCGGTCCTCCCACCACTTTGTAAGTATGTTTTCTTATTGGCAACGTTACGTAGCGCTCTGTACGAAAATCACTGGCTGTGCTGTGTGCAGTCTGTGGCTAGTTTGCATTGTTGTCTGCCATTGTAGTGTTGGGCAGCTGGATGTGAACAGCACGTAGCGTTGGGCAGTTGGAGGTGAGCCGCCAGCTGTGGTGGATGTGAGGAGAGAAATGGCGGAGTTTTGAAATTTGTAAGACTGGATGTCATGATATATAATGACTTTTGAACACTATTAAGGTAAATACATTGTTTGTTCTCTATCAAAATCTTTCATTTGCTAACTATGCCTATCAGTAGTTAGTGCCTTCCGTAGTTTGAATCTTTTATTTAGCTGGCAGTAGTGGCGCTCGCTGTATTGCAGTAGTTCGAGTAACGAAGATTTTTGTGAGGTAAGTGATTTGTGAAAGGTATAGGTTAATGTTATAGTCAGGGCCATTCTTTTGTAGGGATTTTTGAAAGTCAGATTGCGTTGCGCTAAAAATATTGTGTGTCAGGTTAAGCATAGTCTTGTATAATTGTAAAAAGGGGACGTTTCATATGTCGACCCTTAGCCGAGGATACTCACTGGAATCTTCTGATTTTTTTTCTTGTAGTTTGTGTAATTAGTGTAGCTATTGTTTGTTGCTAGCGCGTAATTGTGGAGAGAATCTCCTTTGTAGTTGCAGTCTTTCATTGTTGTACAGTAAAACAGTTGTGGCATGCATGTAGATTTGCACCAAGTATTTCGCAGCTGCACTTGCAATTAACTACATATTATTTTCAGTGCTATGTTAATGTGCTCTCTTATTTTTGCTCTTAAAATTGTGCTTTTCTGTGTTATCGTGTGAAATATTGTGACAATAATGGCGTGTGAAAAACGTAACACTAGGTTTCAAAGTAAACTGAGAAATAATAGTGATGACGAGCGTAGCTTATCAGCACCACTGCGTAGTGAATTAACAGACATTCGTAGTAATTTGGTAATTGTGCATAGGGAAATGGAGCGGGCGGCTAATAATGGTGTAGACAGTGAAACAGGTAGTGAGCAGGGAAGCATTATCGATCGATCGGTCGGCAGCAGCTCGCCTCAGGAATCAGAAATGACAGAACACAACATTGCAAATACTGTAGACTTAGGTTTTGGGTCCTCACCGTTTTCTCAAATGAGTCAAGACACATTTTCTGCTTGTCAAAATGTGAATGTTGCCGGTGAAAATGCACTGCCAAAAAGCATAGAGAAACAGATTCCAGACACTAATACATTATTATTGCAATTAATGAAACAAATGGAACAAAATCAGAGACAAATGGGACAAAGGCTTCAAAAGTTAGACACAATGGAACAAAATCTTAAAAAGTTAGACAGTGGAACAAAATCTTAAAAAGTTAGACACAATGGAACAAAATCTTCAAAAGTTAGACACCACGCTTGAACAAACACGTGAATATTTAAATACTGAGTTACATAACATCGAATCGAAATGTCAAAAAGTCTGTAATGACGTAAAAACACAAATTTGTGAGCATTTCCAACCTATTTTTTCGCGTCATGAAAATGCATTACAGAATCACGAAGCAGCCATAAAAGAACTGCAAACTATTGTTCATGAAAATCACGACACCTTACAAGCTAAAATTGACTCAGTTGCATCTACCGATTCGGTTACGCAACTTGCAAAAACCCAAGAAAACTTAAAGGACACAGTAGATACGATTTCAACACAAATGGACACTCTGAAACTTGGTTCAGAAAAACACACTGAGGAAATAAGTACACTATCGGAGAAAGTAGCCGAACTTTCAGATCAGTTCACTAACTTATCTGCAAAGGTAGATGATGATCTGAATGACACAAGACCTGTAGCCATCACTGACACAGAAGAGTATGAACAAATTAAGAAATTCAAACAAAATCAGAATCAAATTAATACGCAATACAAAAGAGAAATCCGGGAAGTACAAGATCAGTTGGCACAAGTAATACAAAAATTTCATATTTCAGAGGACACTCGCGCTCCAACACGGGAAGAGGAACTTAGAAATACGGAAAAGCCACAAAATAATAACACAGGGCATTTCGGAAATTATGAAAGAAATTGGCACGGTGCACCGAATTTTGAGATGGAACCGCCGACACGACGTAACAATGACCGATATGCTACTCGCCGACACGATGATTTTGACTGTAAGCTGTTCATTACTACACGTAAATTGAAAACGTTTAAGAATTCGGCCAACGACATTCATCCACAAGTGTGGCTCCATCAATTCTCTCATTGTTTCCTCCCAACTGGTCATTGGAGCACAGGTTAAAATTTATGTGTGGCTACTTAAGAGAATGTACCAGCTGTAAGAATTCGATCGGTCATTCACGATAGTCACAGTGAAGGAGATTTTTATCATGCCTTCCTCTCAGAATATTGGTCTCAAGCTACACAAGACCGAGTAAAACATAGTATCATAATGATGAAACATTTCGAACAATCTGAATTTTCCAGTCTTGTGAAATATTTTGAAGACATGTTGCACAAGAATCAGATTAGATTAGATTAGATTAATACTAGTTCCATGGATCATGAATACGATATTTCGTAATGATGTGGAACGAGTCGAATTTTCCAATACATGACATAATTAGGTTAATTTAACAACATACTTAAGTTAATATAACAACTTTATTTTTTTGTGTTTTTTGTTTTTCTTTATTTTTTATTTTTATTTTTTTAATATTTTTTTCTTTTTTTTCTTAATTTATATCTAAAAATTCCTCTATGGAGTAGAAGGAGTTGTCATTCAGAAATTCTTTTAATTTCTTCTTAAATACTTGTTGGTTATCTGTCAGACTTTTGATACTATTTGGTAAGTGACCAAAGACTTTAGTGCCAGTATAATTCACCCCTTTCTGTGCCAAAGTTAGATTTAATCTTGAATAGTGAAGATCATCCTTTCTCCTAGTATTGTAGTTATGCACACTGCTATTACTTTTGAATTGGGTTTGGTTGTTAATAACAAATTTCATAAGAGAGTATATATACTGAGAAGCTACTGTGAATATCCCTAGATCCTTAAATAAATGTCTGCAGGATGATCTTGGGTGGACTCCAGCTATTATTCTGATTACACGCTTTTGTGCAATAAATACTTTATTCCTCAGTGATGAATTACCCCAAAATATGATGCCATATGAAAGCAATGAGTGAAAATAGGCGTAGTAAGCTAATTTACTAAGATGTTTATCACCAAAATTTGCAATGACCCTTATTGCATAAGTAGCTGAACTCAAACGTTTCAGCAGATCATCAATGTGTTTCTTCCAATTTAATCTCTCATCAATGGACACACCTAAAAATTTGGAATATTCTACCTTAGCTATATGCTTCTGATTAAGGTCTATATTTATTAATGGCGTCATACCATTCACTGTAAGGAACTGTATGTACTGTGTCTTATCAAAATTCAGTGAGAGTCCGTTTACAAGGAACCACTTAGTAATTTTCTGAAAGACAGTATTGACAATTTCATCAGTTAATTCTTGTTTGTCAGGTGTGATTACTATACTTGTATCATCAGCAAAGAGAACTAACTTTGCCTCTTCATGAATATAGAATGGCAAGTCATTAATATATAATAAGAACAACAAAGGACCCAAGACTGACCCTTGTGGAACCCCATTCTTGATAGTTCCCCAGTTTGAGGAATGTGCTGATCTTTGCATGTTACGAGAACTACTTATTTCAACTTTCTGCACTCTTCCAGTTAGGTACGAATTAAACCATTTGTGCACTGTCCCACTCATGCCACAATACTTGAGCTTGTCTAGCAGAATTTCATGATTTACACAATCAAAAGCCTTTGAGAGATCACAAAAAATCCCAATGGGTGGTGTTCGGTTATTCAGATCATTCAAAATTTTACTGGTGAAAGCATATATGGCATTTTCTGTTGAAAAACCTTTCTGAAAACCAAACTGAGCACAAGAATCAGTACCTGTCAAACCCATACAGCCCCTCAGAACTCATCCGCATTTGCTTAATCAAACTGCCTGAACATTTACGACATATTATTTTAGCAGGACGTTGCAAAGAAGACATTGAAGCTTTTCAGGGACTCTTACAAGAAGTGGAAATTGACACTGACAATCGCGGAAATCGCGGAACGCGAAAACAGGAACACAACAATTACAGGTCACATCCGTCACAATTCCGCGACGAAAGAAATAAAAACTGGACACGACAAGGCTATTCTCACAACACAAATTGTGACCAAAACAGACACCATCCGTATGACAACCACTAGCAGAGTAATAATAGTTACAGAGAAAGATCGCATTTCCGTAGTAATGAATATGACAGAGATTACCATAGAAACAGACAATATGGGAACAAAAACAATTATTATCAAGGGAGACAGAATAACTTCAGACGCAACAGTTCAGCGCGCAGTTACGATTCCGGGAGAAATTCTCCACCACATGACCGACAAGAAAGAAACTATGGAATCTACCTACATGACGACAGACGATATGATCGTAACGACAGACCTGAATTGCATCAGAACTGGCGGGATTTAAACAGGGCAGGGCCCTCTCGTCAAGGTGAATTTGTAGAAGTTAGGTCTCCTAATCCCAATAACGACGCACGCCAACAAACAGACTGACAATGACTCGCACCGCAGGCAGCGGCGTGCGCCGGCTGGCTCAGAGAAAAATAACATAGACGCTGACCTTGAGAAAAATTCCAGTATTCTTTACCGACGTATACCGCATGATAATTGCGTTCAAGTTGAAAATCTGAGTACTATGAAGAGTAAAGGATTGCAGCACATTTCACATGTAAAACCGTTTATTGAAAGATAATCTGCTTTTTAAACTTTGTCTTTGCCATAAAACTTTTCACTTTACATTCCTAGTATGCATTGTCAGACTTAGAAACTGTTAACATGCAACAATGTTTGAAGTTAAATATCCAGTCAAGAACCAAGAGAACTTATTTCAACAGGAATTACGAATGCATTGTTATAGTGAACAGACGACACAATGTTGTTATTTGTACATTCTTGCTTGTTAGTTGCATGATTACGTAATGACTATAAGGCTCACATGCTTAGAACATTTACCAGTACTGCTAATGAGATTTTAATGCAACATTTTGGTTTACTTGAAAAGACATTCCTTATTTGAAGTAGTTTGTGTGAGATTAAAGATGACTTAGTATTTGGTTTCTGTGACAGCTACACGATTTTATCACGACGCTACTAATGAGTGACAATTTACAATGTTGCTTTTGCAGTGTTCCTGTTTTATATCTGCACAGTTTTCTGTTTTATTCTGGAAAGTAAAACATGTTTTAGTAGTAACTTTTGTGGTATAGCAACAATGAGACAGCCTTTTTCGTGGCACAACAATACGTTACTGTACAGTACTTTCTTCATCACGGCAATAAGCGTAATAACTAAGATATCTATACGCAAAGCATTTCACTTTTGTTTATCATGAGGTAAGTACATTGGCTTCTGCAGAACTTAGCTTTCGGAGGACGATAACTAAGACACTTCCACAGAGATTATCTTACAGCAAGACACACATTTAGCGCTACAGGACACGTATTTGAGTGATTAATTTTGTACTTAAATCATTTATTTTTAAAGATATTTGAAGTACAATGATACAAAGGTTTTCCATGATACATTTCATTCCATTGCTGTAATCTGTAACACCTGAGGGTATAATTACATTAATCCTCAGGGGGGTACACGCTTACTTTGTGTACCATGTGTTTGGCAAGCACAAG
Organism: Schistocerca nitens; assembly: GCF_023898315.1. Taxonomy (NCBI): domain Eukaryota; kingdom Metazoa; phylum Arthropoda; class Insecta; order Orthoptera; family Acrididae; genus Schistocerca; species Schistocerca nitens. Next base: position 964,316,032 of record NC_064617.1, read on the forward strand.
GAGCCCTAGCTAATATGTTATTTACTTATACAACTTTACACATCGGTACCATATTTCTCTAACACAGAATTACACAGCTATCTGATCATTTAACTGAGAGAGACAAACATTTTTTTTTTCTACGTCAGTGACAGATGTTTACGCAATTACGCAGCTGGATAACTTCACACTTATGAAATTTTATTTTGTGTGTACTGTGTGAACCCTTCATAATTTTCAGAACCATTGTGATACTATGAGAGCTTTGAATGATGTATTTGGTATGGGATCATGATTTTTAAAGTACGTTTGAGGTACCAAGAATCGTATTTTAAGAGTTATGAAATGTGTGTACATGTGTGAATGTATCACAATGCCACTGAAAATTTTTTGGACACTGTTATATTCATACGATTTTTTTTCTATATATTTGTAACGCAAATTCTCAACCTGTGAAATTTTTTATATGAGACTGCCACTGTAGCGGAAACTGCTGTCGTAAATATTTCAGTAAGAAAGGTAAGTGACCGTGACGTAATGCGTTTTGGGCGCCCAGCTGAGAGATAGTCATCTGACAAAAGAAAGTCATTAGGTGGAAAAAAAAGGGAGGCCATTATCCTTGCTATTGACCTTCCTTTGTAGATAGCATCTCAAATACGACACGCTCAAACTTGAATACATATGATTATACTGTGGAGCTCTTAATTTATGATATTTACTGAAATGCCTAATGAAATGACGAGAAATATTTTTATGTCTATACACCTGTATATGACTACTGTCTTTCGAGAACTGAGAGAATTTCTACTAACTTATGAAATGCCACATGACTATTGAATGATATTTTTATGCTTTGGTTTGCGTAATTGCTTATTTCATTTGATATCTGGTTTCCAGCTATGTTGCAGCATTGGTTTTAAAAAATAAAATTAATTGCATTTGCTAATGTGAACACTTTCTGTCAACAGATCTATTAAATAATTATTTTATAACCCACATTCTTCGAAAAAAGAGCTCTTGGAATGGAAAGAACAATAAGAAGGGACTAATAACAGTAACTGCATATATAATTTTCTTTTCAAGTACTTGGTAATTTTTATGGTAGAGTAAGTTGTGGTGCACCACTTTAATTACATAGACATTAATATGTGATTATACATTTCCTTTATCTGCATTGTTGTCTTTAGTGTACAATTTTTTCTGCTTGAGCTTTGTCATGCTTAGGTATAAGTTATAGCATTTACTGCTGCTGTTTGTCAGGCATAGTGCTACTAAATTTCACTTTGCATTACTCTGTTAAGCCAGTTTTACTACTGATTTATTTTTCTTGTTTGCTGCTCATTGCGTAATATTAATTGTAATATTGCTGCTTGCTTGGCCAATTTGAATATTTTCTCATTGCTGTTTGTGTTAATTGTTTTGTACTGCTGCATTGCCTCGTCCCTTAGTTTAGCATCTGAGCTCAGTAGATTTAAGTTAGCTTAAGATGGGGTAGGCTATATGAGAGAACGAGTTGTGATGAATTGGAAGAAATGCATTGAGAAGCTGTAAGAAAATGGTTTGGCCAAAAAAAGTATTTTGAAAGAGAATATGAACCAAAAAAGTAGGGTTTAGGGACAACAGGTTTAGGTAGGATTTTCTTGGAAATAAATAATGAGGTAAGAAATATGTGAACATATAAATACAGAAAGCATGCTTGGATAGGATTTTTTTGGTGGAAACAAATGTTGAAATAAGACGAAAGATCTATGGAATGAAGTTTTAGGTTGGACTGCAGTACCAAATGTTACACTGAAAAACCCTGTCCTTTACTTTTGTGTTATCCCGCTATGTGTTTGTGTACCCTTGTGTATTTGTGTTCTTCCTGTCTATGTGTTTATCTGATAAGACTTATGTTGTAGAATTTTTCTAATACTCAGCTACATTCACTATGATGAGGAATACTGTTATCCTCAAGTATAATTTGCATTTATAATATGTTATTTACTTTGTAAAGATGTTTAGACATTATTTATTCTGTTTTGTTTTAATGCTCAAGTGTGAAGTTGATGTTTCGAAAGTTGTTCAGACCTTTTATGTATTTACTTATGTCATAATTCCTGTAACACTGATGTATATGTATATTCCTATTCTTTTGTAAAGCCAGTACTACAAATGTTCTCTGTATTGTTATGTTCTTTAATGATGTATTTTGTACCTTTGTAACTGTATTCTTATGTTATAAAATTGTAATTGACACCAGTTCACAAAATTAAGTAACTTGTAAGTTCCATTTCACTGCACACATTTCTGTTGGTGTCATAGTAAATGGACAATATGTGAGAAGTAGGAACTGTTAGTGTTTGCACATGTGTTAATAATTCAGCAAGGGACTGGATAACAGCATTGCTGGTTCTAAGGACAATTAAAAAACTTTGTGAGTGCACAAGTGGTGATTTATGAACTTGCTATATTGTCCGCAAGACTCTTCGATGGTGATTGTGCACCTGCACCGTTGCAACAGATGGCTGCTGGCCGTCTCTACAAGGACTACAGTGGGTCTGCACCTTTGATGACCCACCAATACCATTATTTCTACATGGACTACAGTGGGTCTGCATCTTTGGTGGCCCACCTGTATAATTATTTATACAAGGACTGCAGTGGGTCTGCACCTCTGGTGGCCCACCAATACCGTAATCTCTACCAGGACTACAGTGGGTCTGCTCTGCGATGACCTACCTACCAATACTCTTCAAAATTTCGACTGACTCTGCTGTGGGTTTGCTCTGTTGTGGACCAATACCTGTCTGCATGTCAAGAGTCAGCACTGTCTTTCCGTTGGAAGGACAACACTACTTCTTCAAGATTGCATGGAAATCCACTACTTCCGTGTGCATTTTCTTTTACTGCTCAGACTTTGAGAAAAACACTACAATGTTACTGTGATGAATGATCAGGACTGTCTGTATGGACTGTGAGAAAATTTTAGCTTTTGACCAACATTGTATCAATAAGTGTGTGCATTTGATTTCTTTGTTATTGTAATTATGAAAATTTTTATCAAATCATTATTGGCCACTGCCCAAACCAGTTTGTAAAATTTTTTGTGGGGAGCATGGGGGCTATGTAACTAGGCTGTTTATGTTTTCTTATTTGCGACGTTACGTAGCGCTCTGTACGAAAATCAGTGGCTGTGCTGTGTGCAGTCTGTGGCTACTTTGCATTGTTGTCTGCCATTGTAGTGTTTGGCAGCGGCAGCTGGATGTTAGCAGCGCATATCGTTGCGCAGTTGGAGGTGAGCTGCCAGCAGTGGTGGATGTGGGGAGAGAAATGGCGGAGTTTTGATATTTGTAAGAATGGATGTTATGAACTCTTACATTTATTATGACTTTTGATGACTTTTAAGGTAAATACATTGTTTGTTCTCTATCAAAATCTTTCATTTGCTATCTATGCCTATCAGTAGTTAGTGCCTTCCATAGTTTGAATCTTTTATTTAGCTGGCAGTAGTGGCGCTCGCTGTATTGCAGTAGTTCGAGTAACGAAGATTTTTGTGAGGTAAGTGATTTGTGAAAGGTATAGGTTAATGTTATAGTCAGGGCCATTCTTTTGTAGGGATTTTTGAAAGTCAGATTGCGTTGCGCTAAAAATATTGCGTGTCAGGATAGGTACAGTCATGTATAATTGTAAAAAGGGGACGTTTCAACTTCACTTCCTCCACTTGCTGCCAGGTCACACAGATATTCTCATTCCCATTTTCCACCGTGTTCTTGGGCGCCCTCTAGGTCTTTTACCATCCATCTTTAGCTCTTCCATAATTTTGGGGAGTCTCTGCCCATGCACCCTCTTAACATGCCCATACCATCTTAATCTCTTTGTTTCAATTTCTTCTCCCACACTTTCTTGTTTAAGGTCCTTTCTAATCTCTACATTCCTTACTTTGTCGTCCGCAGCTTGTGGTCGTGAGGTAGCGTTCTCGCTTCCCGCGCCCGGGTTCCCCGGTTGGATTCCTGGCGGAGTCAGGGGTTTTCTCTGCCTCGTGATGACTGGGTGTTGTGTGATGTCCTTAGGTTAGTTAGGTTTAAGTATTTCTAAGCTCTAGGGGACTGATGACCCTAGCTGTTAAGTCCCATAGTGCTCAGAGCCATTTGACCCAGCCTTACTTTGTCCATTCTTGTTTTTCCCTTAACTATAATTACATTAATCCTCACGGGGGTACACACTTACTTTGTGTATCATGTGTTTGGCAAGCACAAGGAGCCCTAGCTAATATGGTATTTGCTTATACAACTTTACACATCGCTACCATATTTCTCTACAACACAAATTACACAGCTTTCTGATCGTTTAACTGAGAGATAAACATTTTTTTTACTACATCAGTGACACATGTTTACGCAATTACACAGTTGGGTAACTTTACATTTATGAAATTGTATTTTGTATGTACTTTGTGAACTCTTCATATTTTTTCAGAATCATTGTGATACTATGAGAGCTTTGAATGATGTATTTGGTAAGGGAGCATGATTTTAAAGTACGTTTGAGGTAGATGACACTATTGAAATGAGCAGAGAATTTTTTTTAGGTTTTGAAATTATTGGAGGAAGCTACGACGATTTTGAGAGTTGACTGAGGTGTTATGATATTATTACGACGACGATGTGTATTTTGCTGCTGAGGTATGTTTATGGTCAATAAGCTGATGCTATATGAGGAAATTGATTATGCTACGTATCTGTTATAATGAAATATTGAAGAAGTGTCGACGAATATTTATATGTGTGATAAGGTAAGGAATAATGAGTAGTGGTTAGGGACTCTGACTTGTGAAAAAGGATGTTGGAAACCAAGAATCATACTTTAAGAGTTATGAAATGTGTGTAAATGCGTGAATGTATCACAATGCCAGCGAAAATTTTTTGGACACTGTTATATTTATAGGATTTTGTTTCTACAGATTTGGAACGCAAATATTTCGACCTGTGAAATCTTATTGCTATCAAACTGCCACTGTAGCGGAAACTGATGTCGTAAATATTTCGGTAAGGAAGGTAGGTCACTGTAAGCACCTAGCCGCGCAACAGTTGCCTGGAAAAAAGCCATTAGTGTGTGCCTTTCAGAGGCACAGGTGGAGAAAAAAGGAGCCCATTAACCTCGCTATTGACATTCCTTTGTAGAAAGCACCGCAAATACAACACGCTCAAACTTGGAAACATTCTTACATCTGCACTCCTGATTAGGACAAGTGTCTATCTACGAGAATTGAGAGAATTTCTACTAACTTATGAAATGCCTCATGACTAATGAATGATTATTTTATGCTTTACTTTGTAGATAGTTGCTTATTTCATTTGATATCTGGTTTCCAGCTGTCTTGCAGCATTGGTTTCATAAAATAAAATTAAATGCGTTTGCTAATGTGAACACTTTCTGTCAACAGATCTATTAGATAATAATTTTATGACCCACATTCTTCAAAAAAAAAACAAAAAAAAGGAGCACTTGGAAAGGAAAGAACAGTAAGAAGGGGCTAATAACAGTAACTGCATACATAATTTACTTTTTATGTACTTGGTAATTTTTATGGTAGAGTAAGTTGTGGTGCACCACTTTAATTACATAGACATTAAGATGTGAATAGACATTTCCCTTATCTGCATTGTTGTCTTTAGTGTACTATTTTTTCTGCTTGAGCTATGTCATGTTTAGATATAAGTTATTGCATTTGCTGCTGCTGTTTGCCAGGCATAGTGCTACTAAATTACACTATGCATTACTCTGTTAAGCCAGTTTTACTACGAATTTATTTTTCTTGTTGATGCGCATTGCCTTATATTAGTTGTAATATTGCACTTGCTTTGCCTTTTGTATATTTTATCATTGCTGTGTGTTTTAATTGTTTTGTGCTGCTGTATTGCCTCGTTCCTTAGTATACATATCTGAGCTCAGTAGATTTAAGTTAGCTTAAAATGGGGTAGGCTATATAAGAGAACGAGTTGTGATGAATTGGAAGAAATGCATTGAGAAGCTATAAGAATATGGTTTGGCCAAAAAATGTATTTTGAAAGAGGATATGAACAAAAAAAAGTAGGGTTTAGAGACAACAAGTTTAGGTAGTATTTTCTTGGAAATAAATGATGTAAGATAATGGAAAATAAATAATGAGGTAAGGAATGTGTGAACATATAAATACAGAAAGCATGCTTGGATAGAATTTTTCTCGTGGAAACATATGTTGAAATAAGAGGAAAGATATATGGAATGACGTTTTGGGGTGGACTGCAGTACCGAATGTCACACTGAAAACAAACCCTGTCCTGTATTTTTGTGTTATTACACTATGTGAATTTGTGTTTTTCCTGTCTTAATGTGTTTAGCTAATAAGAGTTATGTTGTAGAATTTTTCTAATAATATGTTATTTACTTTGTAAAGATGTTTAGACATTATTTATTCTGTTTTGTTTTAATGCTCATGTGTGAAGTTGATGTTTCAAAAGTTATTCTGATATTTTATGTATTTACTTATTTCATAATTCCTGTAACAGTGATGTATATGTTTATTTCTATTCTTTTGTAAAGTTTGTGTTACTACAAATGTTATCTGCATTGTTATGTTCTTTAATGATGTATTTTGTACCTTTGTAATTGTATTCTTATGTTATAAAATTGTAATTGACACCAGTTCATCATATTATTAACTTTTAAGTTCCATTTCACTGCACACGTTTCTGTTGGTCATAGTATACGGACAATATGTGAGAAATAGGGACTGTTAGTGTTTGCACGTGTGTTAATAATTCAGCAAGCGACTGGATAACAGCATTACTGGTTCTGAGGACAATTCCAAAAAAATTGTGAGTGCATAAGTGGTGGTTATGGACTTGCTACATTATCCGCAAGACTCTTCAATGGTGATTGTGCACCTGAACAGTCACAACAGATGGCTGCTGGCCATCTCTACAAGGACTACAGTGGGTCTGCACCTTTGATGACCCACCAATACCATTATTTCTACAAGGACTGCAGTGGGTCTGCACCTCTGGTGGCCCACCAATACCGTAATCTCTACCAGGACTACATTGGGTCTACTCTGTGATGACCTACCTACCAATACTCTTCAAAATTTCGACTGACTCTGCTGTGGGTTTGCTCTGTTGTGGACCAATACACGTCTGCATGTCAAGAGTCAGCACTGTCTTTCCGTTGGAAGGACAACACTACTTCTTCAAGATTGCATGGAAATCCACTACTTCGGTGTGCATTTTCTTTTACTGCTCAGCCTTTGAGAAAAACACTACAATTTTACTGAGATAAATGATCAGGACTGTCTTTATGGACTGTGAGAAAATTTTAGCTTTTGACCAACATTGTATCAATACGTGTGTGCATTTGATTTCTTTGTTATTGTAATTATGATTATGAAAAATTTTAACAAATATGTATTGGCCAGTGCCCAAAGCAATTTGTAAAATTTTTTGTGAGGAGCATGGGGGCTATGTAAGTAGGCTGTTTAGGTTTTTATATTGTTAACGCCACATAGCGCTCTCTATAAAAATCACTGGCTGTGCTGTGTGCAGTCTGTGGCTGGGTGGCATTGTTGGAAAAGTCGCTATTGTAGTGTTGGGTAGTTGGATGTTAACAGCGCGTAGCGTTGCGCAGTTGGAGGTGAGCCGCCAGCAGTGGTGGATGTGGGGAGAGAAATGGCGGAGTTTTGAAATTTGTAATATTGGATGTCATGACCTGCTATATATATTATGACTGTTAAGGTCATAATATATTGTTCTCTATTAAAATCTTTCATTTGCTAACTATGCCTATCAGTAGTTAGTGCCTTCCATAGTTTGAATCTTTTATTTAGCTGGCAGTAGTGGCGCTCGCTGTATTGCAGTAGTTCGAGTAACGAAGATTTTTGTGAGGTAAGTGATTTGTGAAAGTTATAGGTTAATGTTATAGTCAGGGCCATTCTTTTGTAGGGATTTTTGAAAGTCAGATTGCGTTGCGCTGAAAATATTGTGTGTCAGTTTAAGCACAGTCTTGTATAATTTTTTAAAGGGGATGTTCCAACTGCGCAACGCTACGCGCTGTTCACATCCAGCTGCCGCTGCCCAACACTACAATGGCAGACAACAATGCAAACTAGCCACAGACTGCACACAGCACAGCCAGTGATTTTCATACAGAGCGCTACGTAACGTTGCCAATAAGAAAACAAACAGCCTACTTACAACTGTGGTCATTTCATTCCACTTAAAGAGGGTGGGCGAAATGAAATTTGCCCGAGGGTTGACTCTCGTTAAATAATGTCGTAGCAGATTTCCGCATTGTAGGGTCTACAGCGTAATATGGTCATAGTATAACATGTTAATGGTAAGTAATTCCTGTTAGCAGCTTAAAGTTTGTTATGCTTTCGTACTATAAGCTTATTTTGGCGTTATTACCATTTTATAGCACAACATACGCTGGTCAGAATATTATTACCACCTTTTGTTACGGATGTCATGGTGGCATGGAAGCAATGGACCTTGATAGATCGCTGGAGGGATTGGCACAACTGCACACACACAAGTAAACTAATTCTCGTAAAGGGGAATGAGCTCTGACGTCACGTTCAGTCACATCTCAGTTGGGTTCTATCGGTTTCAGATCTGGCGACAAGGCGGGGTCAGCACATCAACTGCAACTCGCCACTGTGTTCCTTGGACCAGGGCACTACACTCCTAGCCTTGTGACATGGCGCAATATGTTCCTGAAAAATGCCACTGCCGTCGTGAAACACGATCGTCATGAAGGGGTGTACATGTACAACTAGTGTACGATACTCGTTGGGTGTCATCGTGCCTTCCATGATCTCCACTGGGTCCATGGATATCCACATGAATGTTCCCCAAAGCGTAGCGGATTCGCCGCCAGTCTGTCTCTGTCCCGCTGTACTGGTGTCAAGGAGCTCTTCCCATGGAAGGGCGCCGCGGATGACAACTAAAGGTGTCCTGCTATGAAATGTAATGGCATCCAAACCGTCATTCCTGGTTCTCGGCTCGTATGGCGTGCGACTGTCAGACTGGTATCCCACTTAAGTCCAGGGTGCCTCCAGGTACGTCTCCGGTGGTCATTGGGGTTCAGTTCGAAGCGGAACCCGTCACTTAAGACAATTCTAATCCAGTCAGTGAGATTCCAGGCCGAATGTGCCCGGCACCAGTGCGAACGGCCTTGATGTACAGAGGCCAGTGGTAGTCGGCTCAAGGGGCGCAGTGAGTTCAGCCGCCTCTCTCCGAGTCGAATATGGGTGGTCGTTGTGAAGCACCAGCAGCAATTCTGATCGATGATAATGATGAATCTGGGGTTCTGAGAGCCTCTCTGAAGACTGCTCGGTCCTCAATTTCTGTCGTTTCTCAAGGTCGACTGCTTCCTTCCTGACGCTGTGTTTGGCCATGGTTCACTCACTCCTGCCAACACCGTCGACCATTGACATCGCTCCTATTCAGGTCGACACATAAGAGCTTGATGTAGAGAATGGAACACTTTTTACAATCTTCGTTGATCCATTATGGACCGTGGGACAACGGCTGGCATGAACTTCTTGATGCATTGATTCACCAACAGCCGTATGTATTGTAGAAATTTATTTTATTTGCCGGCCGAAGTGGCCGTGCGGTTAAAGGCACTGCAGTCTGGAACCGCAAGACCGCTACGGTCGCAGGTTCGAATCCTGCCTTGGGCATGGATGTTTGTGATGTCCTTAGGTTAGTTAGGTTTAACTAGTTCTAAGTTCTAGGGGACTAATGACCTCAGCAGTTGAGTCCCATAGTGCTCAGAGCCATTTGAACCATTTATTTTATTTTATGAACTTCTATGTGCTACCAGTTTCGGCATTACACTGATGCCTGAAAATGGCATCAATGTAATGCCGAAACTGGTAACACATAGAAGTTCATAAAATAAAATAAATTTCTACAATACATTGGCTATTGGTAAATTATTGCATCAAGAACATTTTACATTACTGAACCTAAATCCTATTAAAAATTATTAATTTTGCTGCATACCTGTGCATTCTTGCCCACAATGCTCCACAGACACCGCAGGGAAGCGATTCTACGTGTGCCGCCTCGTTCGTACGGGCAGTTGTGTGATGGGGGCGTGGGGAAGGGCGCGTATCACGGGCTATACTCAGCCGAAGAGTCAAATACTTGAGGGTAGGAAAGGCTATTGCGGGTACAATAGCTTACTTACTCACCATCACTCACCACAACAAAGGCGCTGGTAACAGGTAATGAGGTATAAGCACAGTGAGTGATGGTACTGAAACATAGACTTTGGGAAAACTGGAAAAGAAGACAATCTAAGCATTTGAGATATGTTGCAACAGAAGAGCGTTGAAAATTACGTGGACTGGTAATGAATGACCATCGGAGAGGAAAGGAACATATAAAACACTGAAACGAACGAGGAAAAGCATTGTAGGGCATCTGTTAAGAAATCTGGGAATATCTTCCATGGTACTAGAGGAAACTGCAGAGTGTAAAAACTGTAACCGGCCGCTGTGGCCGAGCTGTTCTAGGCGCTTCAGTGCGCTTCAAATGGCTCTGAGCACTATTGGAGTTAGCATCTGAGGTCATCAGACCCCTAGAACTTACAACTACTTAAACCTAACTAACCTAAGGACACCATACACATCCATGCCCACGGCAGGATTCGAACCTGCGACCGTAGCGGTTGCGCGGTTCCGGACTGAAGCGCCTAGAACCGCTCGGCCACCGCGGCTGGTGCTTCAGTCAGGAACCGCCCTGCTGCTACGGTCGCAGGTTCGAATCCTGCCTCGGGCATGTATGTGTGTGAAGTCATTAGGTTAGTTAGGTTTAAGTAGTTCTAAGTCTAGGGGACTGATGACCTTAGATGTTAAACCCCATAGTGCTCAGAGCCATTTAAAAACTGAAGAGGAAGACAGAGTTTGGAATACATCCAGCAATTGGGGACGTAGGAGGCAAGTGCTACTTTGAGGTCAAAACGTTGGTTCAAGAGAGGAAGTCGTGGCGGACTGGATCAAGCCAGTGAGAAGCCTAATGTCTCGAAAAGGTACAATTTCAATATTTGCTATTCATGCTGGTACTGGAATTCCGTTGGACACCTGTCTAGTCAGCCAAATTTCCACGGTATGCTCACATGCGTTATAGCACGGGCACGGGCTCTCCGTGTACGGCGGACTGCAGAGTCTCCTGTGGTGACGGGAACGGAGCCACTGGCGACTGCAGCTCCAAATTTGGCGCCCAGGAGTGCCGTCGGGAGCCCAAGGCGAGAGCCGCGGGTCGCCGGCCGTCACCGAAAGGCCGCCCCGCCCCGCCCCTCCTCTACTGCGCGGTGACCGCTGGCTGCGGCCCCGCCGCTACCTCACTGCTCGACCGCCCGCTCTCTTTCCCTGACTCCTGCATTCCGGCTGGCCGTGACCAGCAGCCGCGGCGCCGCCGCTTCCAGGAACACTTCACGTAACGCGTCCAACAGCAGCAGCCAGTACCTCCACTTTGGTACAACCGTTATGCTAGGAAACCTACATGTCCACAAACAATGTACACTGAAGCGACAAAGTCGTGGGATAGCGATATGCATATGCATATCCTTAACATCGGTTCGTTGCAGAATTTTCGAATATATTTTCAGTTCGAATATAATGAATTTCCTTGAGACAGAGAAGTTGCTGTTCACACATCAGCACGGCTTTAGAAAGCGTCGCTCCTGGGAAACGCAACTCGCCCTTGCTTCACATGATATCTTGCGAACCATGGATGAAGGGTATCGGACGGCTGCCATATTCTTTGACTTCCGGAAAGCGTTTGACTCGGTGACCCACTGCAGACTCCTAACTAAGGCATGAGCGTATGGGATTGGTTCCCAAATATGTGAGTCGCTAGAAGATTTCTTAAGTAATTGTTGTGCACATAGTTCCGCGTAGTCAGCGCGTAAACAACTTTCCCACTAGAGCGCGCCCCGCTAAGCACAACAGCGCCGGTGCAGGGCTCGCCCGTCTCCGCACTACGAGATGGCGCTGCCTTAGAGACGGACCAAATTCTGCTTCTGCCGATCCGGGTATTAATATGTAACGCAGCCAATGAGATTGCTGCTAACGTAGAACCTTTTCTCCTCGCGGGTCACCCTCTCGCAATGATACCTGAACGTGCGAGGTATTATAACGATTGTACAGACCTCCGATTAGTCAGTCTGCATTTACCTGCACCTGTCTGTGCAAGTCTGCATTAGTCTGTACCAGTCTACAGTCAAGTTTCAGTCTGCGCCTAGTAAGATTACCATATTCCTGTACATAGCCATGAAGATAAATGTATAGACACTTTGCCAAGTATCAGAGATATGTGAGAATAAGATTAACGTACCAAGACCAAAGGAACTTCAGATTGTCAATTGTAAACAGCATCCAGAATCAAGTTAAGTAAGGTCTACACTTTTTATTATTTCAATAAATGTGTGTGAAAATTAATCAAGTTCTGTTTAAAGTTGGTCACCGTCAATCTGCTACTCTAAGCGTGCAAGTGGCATTTCTATCATCTGACCTAACGGCAGAAGATAAACACGCCACGATAAGACCACGAGACATATTGCTGACACTCGCCTACTTCGTTAGAGCGACAAGTCAAATAATCTGATGGTGTGTGTACCGAAGGTCTTACAGTACGCACACCACACTAATAGGACCCAGTACGTTGTCCTCGATGGTGAGTGTTCACCAGAGGTGGGGGTATGATCTGGAGTGCCCCAGGGAAGTGTGGTAGGTCCGCTGTTGTTTTCTATCTACATAAATTATCTTTTGGATGGGGTGGATAGCAATGTGCGGCTGCTTGCTGATGATGCTGTGGTGTACGGGAAGATGTCGTCGTTGAGTGACTGTAGGAGGATACAAGATGACTTGGACAGGATTTGTGATTGGTGTAAAGAATGGCAGCTAACGCTAAATATAGATAAATGTAAATTAAGGCAGAAGAATAGGAAAAAGAATCCTGTAATGTTTGAATACTGCATTAGTAGTGTTGCGCTTGACACAGTCACGTCGATTAAATATTTGGGCGTAACATTGCAGAGCGATATGAAGTGGGACGAGCATGTAATGGCAGTTGTGGGGAAGGCGGATAGTCGTCTTCGGTTCATCGGTAGAATTTTGGGAAGACGTGATTAATCTGTAAAGGAGACCGCTTATAAAACACTAATACGACCTATTCTTGAGTACTGCTAGAGCGTTGGGGATCCCTGTCAGGTCGGATTGAGGGAGAACATAGAAGCAATTCAGAGGCGGGCTGCTAGATTTATTACTGGTAGGTTTGATCATCACGCGAGTGTTACGGAAATGCTTCAGGAACTCGGGTGGGAGTGTCTAGAGGAAAGGAGGCGTTCTTTTCGTGAATCGCCACTGAGGAAATTTAGAGAACCAGCATTTGAGGCTGACTGCAGTACAATTTTACTGCCGCCAACTTATATTTCGCGGAAAGACCACAAAGATAAGATAAGAGAGATTAGGGCTCGTACAGAGGCATATAGGCAATCATTTTTCCCTAGTTCTGTTTAGGAGTGGAAAAGGAAGATTCAAATGGTTCAAATGGCTCTGAGCACTATGGGACTCAACATCTTAGGTCATAAGTCCCCTAGAACTTAGAACTACTTAAACCTAACTAACCTAAGGACATCACACACACCCATGCTCGAGGCGAGGCAGGATTCGAACCTGCGACCGTAGCAGTCCCGCGGTTCCGGACTGCAGCGCCAGAACCGCTAGACCACCGATGCCGGCGGAAAAGGAAGAGAAGATGCTAGTTGTAGTACGAGGTACACTCCGCCACGCACCGTATGGTGGATTGCGGAGTATGTATGTAAGTGTATATGTAGATGAGGCAGTATCGCGTGCACAAGGTATAAAAGGTCAGTGCATTGGTTGAGCTGTCATTTTCACTCACGTGATTCGTGACAAAAGGTTTCCGACGTGATTATGCCCCAAGACAGAAATTAACAGACAGAATGGCGATCGACCCTAAATAATGATAAGTGTGAGGTCACCCACATGAGTGCTAAAAAGAATACGTTAAACTTCGGTTACACGATAAACCAGTCTAACCTAAAAGCCCTAAATTCAAGTAAATACCTATGAATAACAGAGAATTACTGTGAAGATGGTTCGATGTACTCTATGCCAGGCCCTGAAGTGTGATTTGCAGAGTATCCTTGTAGATGTAGATGAACCCATACTGGTAGTTGGAGGCAGACACATGGGACATTCTGTTTTGGAAATCATTACAGGATTCAGTATTTCGAGATCCACAGTGTCAAGAGTGTACCGAGACAACGGACAACGAAGTGGCCGATGGCCTTCACTTAACAACTGAGAATTGTGGCGTTTCGTTCCATTTGTCAGTGCTAACAGACAAGCAACATTACGTGAAACACCCGCATAAATCAATTTGGGACGTACGGTGGACGTGTCCTGTAAGACAGAGCAAGATTTGGCCTTGATGGGCTGTGGCAGCAGACGACCGACGAGGGTGCCTTTGCTAACAGCACCACATCGCCTGCAGCACGTCTCCTGGACTAGTGACCGTATTGACTGGACCCTACAGGGCGAGAAAACCAAGGTCTGGTCAGATGAATGCCGATTTCATTTCTTAAGAGGAGATGGTAAGGTTCGAGCGTGGCGCAGATAATTTGAAACTTTTCACTGTCGCTGTAAATACACTCGATTCAGTGGTGAAATATACACTCCTGGAAATGGAGAAAAGAACACATTGACACCGGTGTGTCAGACCCACCATACTTGCTCCGGACACTGCGAGAGGGCTGTACAAGCAATGATCACACGCACGGCACAGCGGACACACCAGGAACCGCGGTGTTGGCCGTCGAATGGCGCTAGCTGCGCAGCATTTGTGCACCGCCGCCGTCAGTGTCAGCCAGTTTGCCGTGGCATACGGAGCTCCATCGCAGTCTTTAACACTGGTAGCATGCCGCGACAGCGTGGACGTGAACCGTATGTGCAGTTGACGGACTTTGAGCGAGGGCGTATAGTGGGCATGCGGGAGGCCGGGTGACGTACCGCCGAATTGCTCAACACGTGGGGCGTGAGGTCTCCACAGTACATCGATGTTGTCGCCAGTGGTCGGCGGAAGGTGCACGTGCCCGTCGACCTGGGACCGGACCGCAGCGACGCACGGATGCACGCCAAGACCGTAGAATCCTACGCAGTGCCGTAGGGGACCGCACCGCCACTTCCCAGCAGATTAGGGACACTGTTGCTCCTGGGGTATCGGCGACGACCATTCGCAACCGTCTCCATGAAGCTGGGCTACGGTCCCGCACACCGTTAGGCCGTCTTCCGCTCACGCCCCAACATCGTGCAGCCCGCCTCCAGTGGTGTCGCGACAGGCGTGAATGGAGGGACGAATGGAGACGTGTCGTCTTCAGCGATGAGAGTCGCTTCTGCCTTGGTGCCAATGATGGTCGTATGCGTGTTTGGCGCCGTGCAGGTGGGCGCCACAATCAGGACTGCATACGACCGAGGCACACAGGGCCAACACCCGGCATCATGGTGTGGGGAGCGATCTCCTACACTGGCCGTACACCACTGGTGATCGTCGAGGGGACACTGAATAGTGCACGGTACATCCAAACCGTCATCGAACCCATCGTTCTACCATTCCTAGACCGGCAAGGGAACTTGCTGTTCCAACAGGACAATGCACGTCCGCATGTATCCCGTGCCACCCAACGTGCTCTAGAAGGTGTAAGTCAACTACCCCGGCCAGCAAGATCTCCGGATCTGTCCCCCATTGAGCATGTTTGGGACTGGATGAAGCGTCGTCTCACGCGGTCTGCACGTCCAGCACGAACGCTGGTCCAACTGAGGCGCCAGGTGGAAATGGCATGGCAAGCCGTTCCAGAGGACTAGATCCAGCATCTCTACGATCGTCTCCATGGGAGAATAGCAGCCTGCATTGCTGCGAAAGGTGGATATACACTGTACTAGTGCCGACATTGTGCATGCTCTGTTGCCTGTGTCTATGTGCCTGTGGTTCTGTCAGTGTGATCATGTGATGTATCTGACCCCAGGAATGTGTCAATAAAGTTTCCCCTTCCTGGGACAATGAATTCACGGTGTTCTTATTTCAATTTCCAGGAGTGTATAAATCTCACTGGCGCGAGGTATGACAGAACTTGCTATAAAATGTTGCTGCCTGCTACATCCCAACAGTGCAACGTTGTTAATCAAAATTTCGTGAAATAACACGAAACAAAGATTCATACCTAGGGGAGATAGAAATATCTCTCACTGGTAAATAAACAAATTTACTGTCACACCAGACGAGCAAGTGAAACGCTCTTCTCCTTCTCTGAATGCTAAACAACTGATCGCTATTTTGGCCACTGTGCACAATGGGTATACTGTTACAATGAGAACAACCTAGGTATGGAGCAGATTATATTTTTTATTTGTTGGTCGCCTTACTATGGGGACACTATAGGAAATCTAAGTCTCTCGGCTGAATGGACAGAAGTCACATAAAAACTGACAGAAGGCAAAGTTGTCTGAAATCTCAACTGAAATTACATAAAATGGCACTAACACTGTGGGGTAAGGGTTAATGAAGTAATATGGAAGTCTGCTTGGAGAAAACGCAGAAAGGTTTCCCTTATCTGGGAAGGTCGCAAGTTAAATGGGGCTAAAAAAATGGTTCAAATGGCTCTGAGCACTATGGGACTCAACTGCTGTGGTCATAAGTCCCCTAGAACTTAGAACTACTTAAACCTAACTAACCTAAGGACAGCACACAACACCCAGCCATCACGAGGCAGAGAAAATCCCTGACCCCGCCGGGAATCGAACCCGGGAACCCGGGCGTGGGAAGCGAGAACGCTACCGCACGACCACGAGATGCGGGCAAATGGGGCTAAAACAACAATAAAAGCTGTAACACAAAATCCATATCAGAACAAGTAACTTCTTACCTGCTCAGAATATGGATCACACCACCACAATTCTTTCATATAAATTTCCCCAAAATCGGCTAGCGAGCGGCAATCAGCACTTTAAGAAAAAACACATGTCGTGGGGAAGGGTGGCGACTCAGTTGTGTTGCTAATGAGGCGAACAAGAAAATTGCTTATTTCACGTAAAAACAGAGAAATGCAGCAGAGGCTTCCCACTCTACGAGTGCAGAACACACATTAACGAAAAAAGGTTGTTGCTGGCATGGAACAGTGCTCACCAATTGGTCAGCCTCTTCGCGCCAAGCACGGTGTACATGTGTGTGTGTGTGTGTGTGTGTGTGTGTGTGTGTGTGTGTTTTTGGGGGGGGGAGGAGAAGCGTGGGGGGGGGGGTCAGCTCGTTATATTGGATACACCAAAACTTTGGACCAAAAGCAATCGATTTTCATGCTGGCCGGGCGGCACCACGGCAGCCTATCCTTTGATCTCCATACAGAAATGGCGAAATATCAAGCTCAGTTATTGTCTGGGGACAGCAAGTGCCAGCACAGCGGTCCTTGCCCTCCCCCTCCCCCCCTCCCCCCCCTTCCCCCGCCAGTGAGAACAGGAACCCCTCTCGCCAACAAAAGCACAAGATGGGACCACTTCTACGAAACTGTTCAAGTCTCTGATGGACCATCGCCCTTGGCATTGAGACTCACTGACAGCCTTTGGACGACAAGCAGCGCCGTGGACCACAGTGGTAGCACACCTTCCCAGCGAGAAATACGTAAAACTTACCTTCCAAATAAACGTGCCCAGTACTTAATAAAATAACTACGAAAAACGGCAGAAAATGAAACCACAGTGCATAGCGAAAAGTTTCAGCCATATCACAAACTGTTTTTCCACTAGTATTTAGTTTCAGTAATTGTTTCCCATTTGACAAAAAATGTGAAGCTCCCAGAAGTGGAAGAGGAAACGAAATGGGTTTTCATAGCTTGTGACGGTATGTGAGTTGTGGGATATGGGCAGCACCTCTCAATTTTGATATAAAATTGGTATGCTAATTAATTAAATTGATCAATTAATTATCTCACCATCCATTCCCTAAACTCACCACTCTCAGATGATATCATGTGATTTCTCCAGCTGGCACGTGAGTCTGCACCCACTCTCCCTTCCCAAGCCTCCCAATTTCCTTCCCCCAACCAACCCTATGGGCGAGAATTTCGAATTTTGGCGGGAATTTCATTGTCCCATTGCTGTGCTCACGTACCATCCCCTCCGCCCCCCTCCCCCTCCCCCCCCCCCCCACACACACTAGAATTGGCGGGATATTAAAAGTGGTGGTGCCCTTTTCAGGACATGAACCACAGTCCTTCTCTATGGAAAACCCAAGTGCACTCCCCATGGAAACTGTCCAGATGCAGGAGAGAAAGGTTAGGTTAGTATACTTTATTTATTTTGGTTGGAAAACAAAAGTACATATCGCTCGTAATTAATCACAAAGATCGGTGTTAATTACACAACTGTATGCATAGCACAAGTCAAGAAATGTCTAAAATCACAATACATCTCAAAAATTGACGATGCCATACAATTGGTGTTACTCTGCAGGGAAAACTTTTCACAATACCATTCGAACCTAGTGCCAAATGTACTCAAACTCTACCCTTCACCTACAAGCTGCCAGAAGAAAGGCTGGAGTGAAAGGTAGTATCTATATTTTTGGTGGGAAATATGTTCAACTAACGAGATGCTGGTGTTGGGCAGAGAGGAGTTTAGTAAGCGTATTACCTGTAAGAATACATCTGAGGATTACTTCTATCGCTGTTTGACGTCAGATTTCGCAACAAACGCCTCGCACTGCATTGCTCGATAATCACCCTGCAGCTCAGGCGATCGAAATTCAGGAAAGCAAATACAGGTACCTACAACTGATGGAATACTCTTCACTGTTCTAATTACACATCTGAATTGACGTGGAAAAGACCAGCACTCGTAATCAACGGATCAGAATGCAACACATGTACTGGGGATAGGGGACATTGCTGTCCCAAAAGACTGCACCAGGAGAGACGGTCGGCAGTAGCACACGTGTTCTCATCAATGTGCCGTTATGAACTAGCCAACTTAGAGCCACTCTTACGTCCCTCTAACCTCTCCCTCTCCAAACCGCAGGTTGGGATACAGGCTTTTCCAAATGGCCAGCTGCTACGCTTCTGTGCGCCATCTATAATGACCGCAGCCCGCTGCCACATCTGGGGGCAGTGTCTCCAAACCAATGACCCCCAGCAACCATGTGGCTGCACAGTCCAGTCGGTCGGTCTGTGCTAACGATGCCAGCATACACAATAGGCCACAAGGGCTTCGGCCCCACTAAACAAAGCAAGATAAATGACAGCCATCCTGAGTGCAACTTGCCTGTCTAAAATGTAGCCACACCACACCACCCCCACACTAACCCCATGCCTGCATCATCACCATGTTGGCATTGTGACAGATCTATGTAGGCCTCATGCTGTTTTGCATTCGTTGGACTACGTCGCGTACCTCAACAAGGACACCATGCAATGTTTCCTGAATGTGTGACGGGGGCATTTATTTGCTAGGAAGTTCACCTATGCTCGGTATCCTACGTACCAAACACTACGTAATATTCAGCGAGTCTGAAGATGCCTGAATCCGATGAAACGCGTTATTGGTAAATAAATAATAAATACATCTCTGCAACAGGAACTGATTTGTTTTCTTCATATTGTGTGACTTACTGCAGCCATGACTGTGCCTTAGACAAAATAATAATCAGAGTTTATGAGGTTTATTCGTCAGTGTTTAAAGATTCAACCCTGGGCTGGTTCGCCACCCCGAATTCCGGAAGGGAAACGTTAACGCTCTCAGCTATCTGGGCAGGTAGGCCTGCTATTGAGCCGGCCGCTGTGGCAGAGCGGTTTTTGGCGCTTCAGTCCGGAACCGCGCTGCTGCTACGGTCGCAGGTTCGAGTCGTGCCTCGGGCGTGGATGTGTGTGATGTACTTAGGTTAGTTAGGTTTAAGTAGTTCTAAGTTCTAGGGGAATTATGACCTCAGATGTTAAGTCCCATAGTGCTTAGAGCCATTTGAATCTGCTCCTGACGATAACGGTCGAATCTGAGTAGCCGCAAGTCATAGGAGAGATATTTTCACAGTACTGCGTTCACTTCGCAACCTGTATAGAGCTACTAACTGTAACTTTACAGAATTGTTTCCCTTTGGCACCGATACCAGTCTTAGTGAGCCATTATTATAATCAGTTTACAGACACATTTCTCAAAAAAACAAATGGTTCAAATGGCTCTTAGCCCTATGGGAGTTACCAATGCAAAAGTTTCTACATCTGACGACTTAAGATTTACACCACTTTACAGGAAGATCTACCTAATAATGAGTGGATATAATCTGCTTAAATAACTGGAAAGAAAAATAGATCAATTAAATGGGATTCTAAATGTTTATTGTGCCAAAATGTAAACAAAAATATAACTTCCGAGGTCATCAGTCCCCTAGAACTTAGAACTACTTAAACCTAACTAACCTAAGGACATCACACACATCCATGCCCGAGGCAGGATTGGAACCTGCTACCGTAGTGGTCGCGCGGTTCCAGACTGAAGCGCCTAGAACCGCTCGGCCACTCCGGCCGGCCTCAAAAATTCAATCAGCTATACATTTCAGCCATTTCTTTACATTCTGCTCAGGTCAGAAGGTAAGTCATCATCTACGAGATGCAAAGAGAGAGAGAGAGCTGGCAATACATCACATTACGTACGGCCTTATTACAATTTCTTTAAATGTCAGATTTCTGAATAGAACAGTTTAGATTAGCATACTGAGGAATGCATGCTCACTGCACTAAATTTGCTTGCAAGGTAATTCTAGAAAAGAACGCTCTTGAAATTAGATTATGAGCTTGTCACAAGTTAATACAATCGTAGAATTCATTTAAATGTCCTTTTAAGCCCGCTAAGTGCGAAGTAAATTATGTCCTTTTTTAGTATGTTCTCTTCGTTTTAAAGCTGCAATACACAGCGTTGGAATATTAGTTCTTGGGGTTAAATTTTATGTAGAAGAGTTCATTTATTCAGGGTATGTTTCAGGATACATGTTTGAATGTAATGTGGATAAGTAGCAGTAGGTACGCTGCTTACAAAGATAACATGCAATAGCATATTTTATCTATGGATTTCACGCCATCTTTGGCGGTCACAAACCGTTTACGCATTACCGTTTGCATAGTGGATTGGGTAGGAGCCACCACGAATATGGTGCTGTAGATGAAAGAAATGTATTGCGAAATAAATTCGAAATAAATGTTGTACTTGTTGTGAATTGAATAAATAGCTGTGCTTCTTATTTATAGCTGGCACATTAACTAAAGATTACGTATGCGATTCTAGAAAAGAACGCGAGATGTATGATGGAGCTGTTTGCAACTGGCTACAATGAACTATCGTCAGTAATACGATAAACCGGAAAAGTAAAGCCTTAGTTTCAGTGATTGTTCTCAAGTATTCTTTAGAATTTACGCAATGTACGTCATATTGGAATTAAAAGTTGTTGAAATTGATAAATGCCATAGGCTTAGGTGAAAAAGAGTAAGGTTACAATAGCATGGAAAGATGCGAGAGCTGCTTTGTTCTCAGGTGGGGGTAGACAAGTGCAGCAAGTGGTGGGCGGTAGGCAGTGCGGTGTAGGTCCCCTTACAGATCAAGACGTGCTCGGCGCTCGGAGATCGGACCGGTTTTCCGGTTCATGGCTTAAGCCGATCACGTCCCCAGGAACTGCTCGTCCCTCACAAGACGTGCCCTGATAATATCTTTCAATATTACACCAGAAATTGTTTCCACGGGAAGATATGGCGCGTAACATCGTTTGCTTTGGTGGAGGCGAGCTTATTCAAGAGGCACACAGTACCCGCAGCCACTCGCCGTTGCCGATGGGCGTCTGCGACACCACTCCCCAAACGCTTCCTCCACTACCCCTCACCCTTTCCCGGCGTCAGGCGATGATAACACACTGACAGACATAACCTATAAAGCTCATGTGTTGAGGCACGGCCAACTATGTTACATGTAGCAGGAGCAGACAGTGAACCTTTTGTTAACAGCACTCTTATTTCCCAGTCGCCGGGCACACGAACTGTATCGCAACCGGTTTCGATTTGTTAGAAGGTCGTCGGCAGATAAAGAACCAACTTGTACACGATATCCGAGCAGCCTGTGAGAGTGTATGGTGAATACGGCAATAAGCCTCCAGAAACCCCCGACCTATGTCACACCCATTGCCTTCCCGTGACTTTTTATTACTTACCATAAACCAATTACATCTTTCACCGCTGGTATCTCGCCAGAAAGGGAAGTACAGTTTGTTGCTTAGAGCTCTTGATCGCCAAACTTCGCTCCAGCGTCCTGAGTTAAATTCCAGACCTCTCCGCAGTGTTCCACGGAACAAAGGCTTGTTAAAGTGCGCATCATTTATGTTGGCGGCCGAGTTTAGGTTCGTTCTGCGCATCTGACGTCAAAAAATACAGTCAGCCAATGAACAGAGAACGACGTTGCCAGATCTCGACTGCAGAGCAGAGCACGGACGAGTGTCTTCAGTTTTAGAAACGTACAGTCATAAATAAACTAATAGAACAAAAGCAATGTCTTGATAGCAGACTTTGTTTTTTGAAAGTTTGGAAAAACCATTCTTTATACCAATTGCTTCATTTTCTATTAATTAATTAAACCAAACAAGCAATAACACTCTTAATTCAGGCGATAGCAAGGAAAGGTGTTCGTATCAATGAACCGCTTTTTCGCAATGAAGAACAGCGGTAATTGTTTATTTCCTATTGTACTTCGACGAAATGCGAGTAATTCATAGGCATACCAACAGTGTTTGTCAGAATTTTGCGTCACCTGTTAGACTCCTTATGGAGAAACATTGTAGGACGAGCTGCGCTAGCGCAACGGTTAAGGTGTTGGGTTAGTAAGGTAAAGAGTTCAAACCTTGTGCGATGCTAAATATTTTTTTTATTTATAAACAATATCGAAGTGTCTTACTTCACGAATTTTATTCGTTTGAGTGCAATTTTTTGAAATTTCTAGTGCTTTGTCTCTCCATTAATCCTTTCGCTGCTGCAGTCACGTGCTCCCCGCATTCCGCGATGTGCGCGATTTTGTCATCACTGCACTGCTCGCCTGTGCAGACACATGGTGTTCCCACTGCTTTGCCACACTTATCATTCGATTTCACAAAAACTATTTGGCCCAAAAATTAGGTTTTTACACATCTTCTTGACTGATACCTTCCCCCCATAAATGACTTAATTTTGTTTCGATGTTCAACCCAGTTGTTGTGCAGCATTAAATGTAGTAAACCATTGCACGAAATTTTGAAGAGTTTGCAGAGGTAAAAGTCCATAGCGTATACTTTCCGTATGGTCGATTTTAGTTGCCACAATGTTGAGAATGAAATGTGGACAACGTACCTAAATTTCATATAAAATTTACTGTATAACAATATCTCATTTAATTTAAGTACCACATAGGTGTCGTTTGTAATATTGAGAAATATTCCGTCTTTCGCGACTGTAATAAAAGTTTTATTTACAACGGACGCGTTTGGCTTTATTTTAAAGCACTTCAATCAGTCAAAGGAAGTGGGGGGAAGATATCAGTCAAGAAGATGTGTAAAAATCTAATTTTTGGGCCAAGTAGTTTTTGTGGAATCGAATGATAAGTGTGTCAAAGCAGTCGGAAACACCATGTGTCAGCACAGGCGAGCAGTGCAGTGACAAAATCGCGCACAGCGCGGAATGCGGGGAGCACGTCTCTGTAGCATCGAAAGGGTTAATGAGGCCGTGGTGGCTTTACTTCATAAACTGCGCGCTCCCCCCTAAACGTAAGCTCGCGAACTGTACTATACTATGGCGTTGCTTCTCTTGGCGCGTGCGTCGTGTGCAACTGGCAACGCAGCAATCTCCCGGGTCTAGGCGGGCATGCGCGAGCCGCCAAGATAAAAGAATTCAACTATAGTTGATGGTGGTCCGTCTGTTGAGATATAATTTAAACAACGGTCGTAGAATACGGAAGTAATCCAAAGTAACAGACTCTGTGACTTTAACCAGTATGCGTGCGACATCTTGTGCTACCTAATATGTTCCAAAGCACCATACATAAGAACCGGGTTCTTCAGGGGTTCATAGGGGATTCTATTGGTGATACAAAAGTACAGTCAAGTGTTTCAGATAATCCGTGAGATAGGAACCAAATGTATGCTCAACAGAAGAATCGTCCTTTTAGAGTCTTGTACCGTAAGGAAGCAAGGGGCAGAATGTTGTTATGCATTTCTGGTCTCCCTATAAAAAATATGCACACATGGATTAATACGGTTCTTTATTTGCATGAACTGGAAACATTTACTTAACTTGAATAGAGTCCATCTTTTGTGGTACAATCTCTTTAGTAATACACTACTGGCCATTAAAATCGCTACACCAAGAAGAAATGCAGATGATAAACGGGTATTCAAAGACAAATATATTACACTATAACTGACATGTGATTACATTTTCACGCAATTTAGATGCATAGATCCTGAGAAATCAGTACCCAGAACAACCACCTCTGGACGTAATAACTGCCTTGATACGCCTGCGCATTGAGTCAAACAGAGCTTGGATGGCGTGTACAGGTACAGCTGCCCATGCAGCTCCAACATGATACCACAGTTCATCACGAGTAGTGACTGGCGTATTGTGACGAGCCAGTTGCTCGGCCACCATTGACCAGACGTTTTCAACTGGTGAGAGATCTAGAGAATGTGCTGTCCAGGGCAGCAGTCGAACATTTTCTGTATCCAGAAAGGCCCGTACAGGACCTGCAACATGCGGTAGTGCATTATCCTGCTGAAATGTAGGGTTTCGCAGGGATCGTATGAAGGGTGGGTCGTAACACATCTGAAATGTAACGTACACTGTTCAAAGTGCCGTCAATGCGAACAAGAGGTGACCCAGACGTGTAACCAATGGCACCCCACACCATGACGCCGGGTGATACGCCAGTATGACGATGACGAATACACGCTTCCAATGTGCGTTTACCGCGATGACGGCAAACACGGATGCGACCATCATGATGCTGTAAACAGAACCTGGATTCACGCGAAAAAATGACGTTTTGCCATTCGTGCACCCAGGTTCGTGGTTGAGTACACCATCGCAGGCGCTCCTGTCTGTGATGCAGCGTCAAGGGTAACCACAGCCATGGTCTCCGAGCTGATAGTCCATGCTGCTGCAAACGTCGTCGAACTGTTCGTGCAGATGGTGTAAACGTCCCCATCTGTTGGCTCAGGGATCGAGACGTGGCTGCACGATCCGTTACAGCCATGCGGAAAAGATGACAGGCATCTCGAGTGCTAGTGATACGAGGCCGTTGGGATCCAGCACGGCGTTCCGTGTTACCCTCCTGAACCCACCGATTCCATATTCTGCTAACAGTCATTGGATCTCGATTCACGCGAGCAGCAATGTCGCGATACGATAAACCGCAATCGTTTTAGGCTACAATCCGACCTTTATCAAAGTTGGAAACGTGATGGTACGCATTTCTCCTCCTTACACGAGGCACCACAACAACGTTTGACCAGGCAACGCCGGTCAACTGCTGTTTGTGTATGAGAAATCGGTCGGAAACTTTCCTCATGTCAGCGCGTTGTAGGTGTCGCCACGGGCGCCAACCTTGTGTGAATGCTCTGAAATGGCTCTGAGCACTATGGGACTCAACTGCTGTGGTCATAAGTCCCCTGGAACTTAGAACTACTTAAACCTAAGTAACCTAAGGACATCACACATATCCATGCCCGAGGCAGGATTCGAACCTGCGACCGTAGCGGTCGTGCGGTTCCAGACTGAAGCGCCTTTAACCGCGCGGCCACTCCGGCCGGCTGAATGCTCTGAAAAGCTAATCATTTGCATATCACAGCATCGTCTTCCTGTCGGTTAAATTTGGCGTTTGTAGCACGTCATCTTCGTGGTGTAGTAATTTTAACTTTAATGAACTTTAGTGTAGTTGCCTTTCAGACTGATGTCATGTCGATATCGCTAATTTTGCTGTACGAACTTTAGTTTCTTACTGCTAGTAACGTACAGTTCTGGTTGAGATATAGCTAGTAATATGACGCGTACTGTCGTAGCGAAAATACACTCCTGGAAATTGAAATAAGAACACCGTGAATTCATTGTCCCAGGAAGGGGAAACTTTATTGACACATTCCTGGGGTCAGATACATCACATGATCACACTGACAGAACCACAGGCACATAGACACAGGCAACTGAGCATGCACAATGTCGGCACTAGTACAGTGTATATCCACCTTTCGCAGCAACGCAGGCTGCATTTCTCCCATGGAGACGATCGTAGAGATGCTGGATGTAGTCCTGTGGAACGGCTTGCCATGCCATTTCCACCTGGCGCCTCAGTTGGACCAGCGTTCGTGCTGGACGTGCAGACCGCGTGAGACGACGCTTCATCCAGTCCCAAACATGCTCAATGGGGGACAGATCCGGAGATCTTGCTGGCCAGGGTAGTTGACTTACACCTTCTAGAGCACGTTGGGTGGCACGGGATACATGCGGACGTGCATTGTCCTGTTGGAACAGCAAGTTCCCTTGCCGGTCTAGGAATGGTAGAACGATGGGTTCGATGACGGTTTGGATGTACCGTGCACTATTCAGTGTCCCCTCGACGATCACCAGTGGTGTACGGCCAGTGTAGGAGATCGCTCCCCACACCATGATGCCGGGTGTTGGCCCTGTGTGCCTCGGTCGTATGCAGTCCTGATTGTGGCGCTCACCTGCACGGCGCCAAACACGCATACGACCATCATTGGCACCAAGGCAGAAGCGACTCTCATCGCTGAAGACGACACGTCTCCATTCGTCCTTCCATTCACGCCTGTCGCGACACCACTGGAGGCGGGCTGCACGATGTTGGGGCGTGAGCGGAAGACGGCCTAACGGTGTGCGGGACCGTAGCCCAGCTTCATGGAGACGGTTTCGAATGGTCCTCGCCGATACCCCAGGAGCAACAGTGTCCCTAATTTGCTGGGAAGTGGCGGTGCGGTCCCCTACGGCACTGCGTAGGATCCTACGGTCTTGGCGTGCATCCGTGCGTCGCTGCGGTCCGGTCCCAGGTCGACGGGCACGTGCACCTTCCGCCGACCACTGGCGACAACATCGATGTACTGTGGAGACCTCACGCCCCACGTGTTGAGCAATTCGGCGGTACGTCCACCCGGCCTCCCGCATGCCCACTATACGCCCTCGCTCAAAGTCCGTCAACTGCACATACGGTTCACGTCCACGCTGTCGCGGCATGCTACCAGTGTTAAAGACTGCGATGGAGCTCCGTATGCCACGGCAAACTGGCTGACACTGACGGCGGCGGCGCACAAATGCTGCGCAGCTAGCGCCATTCGACGGCCAACACCGCGGTTCCTGGTGTGTCCGCTGTGCCGTGCGTGTGATCATTGCTTGTACAGCCCTCTCGCAGTGTCCGGAGCAAGTATGGTGGGTCTGACACACCGGTGTCAATGTGTTCTTTTTTCCATTTCCAGGAGTGTATTTTGTTGACACCGACCTACGTAGGGAGAAACGATCGCCACGATAAAATAAGGGAAATCATAGCTCGTACGGGAAGATATAGGTGTTCGTTCTTTCCGCGCGTTATACGAGATTGGAATAATAGAGAACTGTGAAGGATGTTCGAGGAACCCTCTGCCAGGCACTTCAATGTGATTTGCAGGCTATCCATATAGATGTAGCCTGTGACGAACTAAACCCGCTATGCGAGTAAACTGACAGATGCTAAACTTTGTAATTGAGTGAGGCCCTCTGGTCAGTACCGGCGGCCTAAATACCGGGTGATCAAAAAGTCAGTATAAATTTGAAAACTTAATAAACCACGGAATAATGTAGATAGAGAGGTAAAAATTGACACACGTGCTTGGAATGACATGGGGTTTTATTAGAACAAAAAAAAGAAACGAAGTTCACAAAATGTCCGACAGATGGCGCTGGACAGCAGGTAAGTGCTACCGTGACGGGTGAGAGGTACGCCGATATGTTACAGAATCGCATCATCCACAGCCTGGCTGATAGACACCTGCTGGAACGTACGATGTTTATGCAGGATGGCGCTCCAACCCATATTGCTAGAAGCGTGAAAGATCTCTTGCGCGCGTCGTTTGGTGACGATCGTGTGCTCAGCCGCCACTTTCGTCATGCTTGGCCTCCCAGGTCCCCAGACCTCAGTCCGTGAGATTATTGGCTTTGGGGTTACCTGAAGTCGCAAGTGTATCGTGATCGACCGGCATCTCTAGGGATGCTGAAAGACAACATCCGACGCCAATGCCTCACCGTAACTGCGGACATGCTTTACAGTGCTGTTCAGAACATTATTCCTCGACTACAGCTATTGTTGAGGAATTATGGTGAACATATTGAGCTTTTCCTGTAAGGAACATCACCTTTGCTTTGTCTTACTTTGTTATGCTTGTTATTCCTATTCTGTTCAGATGAAGCGCCATCTGTCGGACATTTTTTGAACCTTTGTATTTTCGGTTCTAATAAAACCCCATGTCATTCCAACCATGTGTGTCAATTTTTACCTCTCTATCTACATTATTCTGTGATTTATTCAGTTTTCAAATTTATACTGACTTTTTGATCACCCTGTACATGCTGTCGAGAGGGCGTTGGTGGCATGTTGCTTGTGGGTTTGTCTTGGGCCTCTTTGATAATAGGTGTACTTGATCCAGCGCCTACTAATCGATCTTCGTACATCATCTTTGCCGACCGGTGTGCTGGCGACAGGATACGCGAGCGCATTCTTCTCCCCTCCCCCCCCCCCCCCCCGCCCCGGAAATGCCGCACCGTTGTCGTGTAGAGAAGATGTGAACGACAATGGTGGGAGAAGGGAGGGAGGCAGGAAGCTGGACATAGAGATGAGCAGGGAACCGTAGCTGTGAAGGACGGCTTACTCCTGGCCGTACCCCGCCATTTGGCTTGTGAGAGCAGAGGAACGTCCTCCCGAAAACACTGCTCAGGATACACGTCTAGTCCTGACGGCGTCTCCTGGGGCGATGACGGCGACGGCGACGGTGACGGCGATGGTAGATCCAGGTCCATCGCGTCGGAGAGCAGCGATGGCTGAGGCGAGGACGCGATGCCCATTGATTCGTGCTGGGGTGTCGTGGCGGCAACAGCGGGCGGATGCGAAGGCCGCGTGGTCCCGTGAGGCCGTGAGTCTGGGGGAAGAAAAGCGGCAGAATCATGGGGCAAACGACAAATGAGAATTTGATTCTGATGACAGCGCTGCACACCGTCGGGACCAGCAATCAAACACGTAAAAAAGCCAATGCGTTTCCTAAGGCCCACGGTCGCCAGAAAAAAAAAAGAGGAGATCGCGCGGCGCAAAACCATACTTGCGGACCACTGGCGGCGACGGTGCTGTACGGTGGATGTAGCAAATGTAGCATAGCACCGTCCGATGGCGACGGCCATGCAGAAGTTACGCCGGTGATGGTCCGTCTCGTGGGTGGGAGCGGTAGGAGGCGAGAAAGAGTTGCGGCGCCTGTTCCCGTGAGTGGCTGGCTGCGAAGCTCGGCCATCTGTTGTTTAAAAGTGCGTACGAAGCGTTCTACTCCTCTGTTGGACTAGCGTTGAAACGGAGCACTTGTTAGATGACGAATGCCATTTCATTCAGAAAACTGTTGAGAGTCATGTGACGTGGACTGAGGTCCGTTGTCTCCAACAGTGACTTCAGCCCATCACCTGGTGATGGGATATGCCCGAAGCGCGTTATGAAAATAAAGGAGTTGCAGTAACATCAAGTGCCGGCCACTGTGGCCGAGCGGTTCTAGGCGCTTCATTCCGGAACCGCGCTGCTGCTACGGTCGCAGGTTCGAATCCTGCCTCGGGCATGGATGCGTGTGATGCCCTTAGGTTAGTTAGGTTCAAGTAGTTCGAAGTTCTAGGGGACTGATGGCCTCAGATGTTGAGTCCCATAGTGCTCAGAGCCATTTGAACCATTTTGAAGTAACATCAAGTGAACACTTTTCCGACCTGTCAGCTTTTCAGAGTCACAATAAACATAATATCAATGAAATACTAAACATGATATTACTTTTTCCGTAACAGTAAACATTGCAGACTTGCAAAATATGATAGCAGTCTTGGATTCAGCACATAAATTCCTTTAAGATGAGACTTTTTACACACCGTTTGGCAGTTGTTTTAAATTCTCTGAAAATTACATTTATTTCTATTTCCTAAGATGGCGGAACGAGCAATAGAAAGAATAGCGAAAACAAGTATTGTTACTATGCCATTAATATACGTTCCAACTAGTTTATTATAAAAAGGATGAATTCTTTTGAGTTGATAATACTATTTTTTAAACCTTTTGTGGCCGGCTGAAGTGGCCGTGCGGTTCTAGGCGCTGCAGTCTGGAACCGCGAGACTTCTACGGTCGCATGTTCGAGTCCTGCGTCGGGCATGGATGTGTGTAATGTCCTTAGGTTAGTTAGGTTTAACTAGTTCTGAGTTCTAGGGGACTAATGACCTCAGAAGTTGATTCCCATAGTGCTCAGAGCCATTTGAACCATTTAAACCTTTTGTCTACCGCAGGCTTAGAGATCATCATACTATCGGATGGAGATGTTGAACTCAGCGGGCTTCTTCGTGTTGTGCGACAGGAATAAACGATGTATCTGTACCTATTTTCACCCTTTGCATTGTCTCATGATCGTACACACAATACTTTCACACTTCACGAGGGAGTAGTGCCAATGCGCATGAAGGAAAAAAAGAAAGAAAGAAAAACTTTCGAATTGCATCTACCGCCTTGTGCCTCCCATCCAACGTGCCAAACAAATTTACAGGAAAACAAATCAGTGGATCAGAGAACAGACTTAAAGTGGCAGATGTAATCTTGCTTGTAACGAAAATGAAGAGAAGGTGTATTGAACATGTCGCTCAGTGACTGGATGATGAATGGACCAAGGAAATTTTTTGCTTAATGTCTCCGAGCCTCCGTCAAAACCGCAACTTCCGAAGCAACTGGAATCTCTTGCAGACAGCTGCCTTGCAGAAATCGTCGACTATTTTTTCCCTCAAGTCATTAGTCGTTCAGCTAGTTTAGTGCTGTCCGCGAAGTTTGAGATTGCGCTAACGTGTTCATCCCTACGTAGCTATTACAAACATCACTTCCAATAACACGTACGCATGTTCTACTCTTATTTTTCCTTCTACCCCTCCCAGCGTCAGGTTAACTATTTCTGAATGACGCAGCACATGTCCCCCTAGCCTACACCTTATTCTGGTAAGTCAGTTCATTATTTCGATCTTTATCTGTCCATTTGACTTTAGTAATTCTTCGAGAATAGCATTTTACAAATTCTTCCAGTTACGTCTCCTAAGGTAGAAAAAGTAAGTTTACTGGCAAATTCTGGCAATCACACAATCCTGATTTAATTCTTATTGAACAAATGCAGTTCCAGTATTCACCCTTGTTTATGAAGCAGCAGCCAGTGGAGATTTTTGTCACCATATAATGGTGGTTTTTATTTATTAGTTTTTTAATTTTTTTATTATTTTCGCTTCAGCTAATTGAACCTTCAATTAAATAAAGAAAAATTACTTACTTGAAAAATCATGTAATAATTTTTTTTTTAAATATTGGAATTTAATTACCACCATCATGTTCCATATTTTTTTTTAGCTAGGCTCCTCTACCGGGATTGTCTGTTGGCGAATACAATTTTGGGACGTGATTTACGCCTAAAAGCTATCGGACTTGGTTTTGTGAAAAGTGAAACTTTAGATGCAGGTTCTATTCTGAAAACAAACCAGACGTATTGTTCTGGTTGGTGACGTTAATACGCGACAGTTCACTAACAGACATCCTCACACAAAGTAAGCCACATTTAACTATCAAATTCATGGAAAAAGCTGAGAAAAAAAGGTATGATTAGTCGTAATAACAAACACGATGAAATTAAATAGTTATTATTGTGCAAAACGAGCACAAACAACGAAATCTCTACGTAACATAAACCCACGTAATCTTGTTATGATCGTACCAGACAATGGCTGACCAGGAAGAGAGAGAACAAAAAGATGCGAGTCGTTGTTCGCTTAAAATTACATAGATAATACCTTTACAGAGGTATTAATTTCGTTGTAATCGCAGTGTCTATTAAGCAGCGATGAAATCGTCTCAGCGCTACTGCGCGAAAACACAGTCACGAAATCCGCTAACACCTTACAACCGCCGGCCGGAGTGGCCGTGCGGTTATAGGCGCTACAGTCTGGAACCGCGTGACCGCTACGGTCGCAGGTTCGAATCCTGCCTCGGGCATGGATGTGTGTGATGTCCTTAGGTTAGTTAGGTTTAAGTAGTTCCCAAGTTCTAGGGGACTGATGACCACAGTAGTTAAGTCCCATAGTGCTCAGAGCCATTTGAACCATTTTGAACCTTACAACGATAAAATGATACTTTCCCAATCTCCACACTGCATTGCATTCTTCTCCTCTCTTCCGTCTGCCATTTGTTGCTCATCGACCTCACTAAACTTTGTATTTTGGCCATATATCATAGTAGTAATAGTAGTCTAAGCCACTACTTGGTGTACTGTTTTGCCCTTTATAATCATATACTTGAGTACACTCTGACCTGAGGGTCATTTGCACATACCTTCCTTGTGTGTATTTCAATACGCCTCTGACAGTTTAACAGCGTAGTTCAGACACATTAACTAATCAGAATGAGATTTTCACTCTGCAGTGGAGTGTGCGCTGATATGAAACTTCCTGGCAGATTAAAACTGTGTGCCCGACCGAGACTCGAACTCGGGACCTTTGCCTTTCGCGGGCAAGTGCTCTACCAAACTGAGCTGCCGAAGCACGACTCACGCCCGGTACTCACAGCTTTACTTCTGCCAGTACCTCGTCTCCTACCTTCCAAACTTTACAGAAGCTCTCCTGCGAACCTTGCAGAACTAACACTCCTGAAAGAAAGGATATTGCGGAGACATGGCTTAGCCACAGCCTGGGGGATGTTTCCAGAATGAGATTTTCACTCTGCAGCGGAGTGTGCGCTGATATGAAACTTCCTGGCAGATTAAAACTGTGTGCCCGACCGAGACTCGAACTCGGGAAGGTAGGTTCAATGGTTCAAATGGCTCTGAGCACTATGGGACTCAACTGCTGAGGTTATTAGTCCCCTAGAACTTAGAACTAGTTAAACCTAACTAACCTAAGGACATCACAAACATCCATGCCCGAGGCAGGATTCGAACCTGCGACCGTAGCGGTCCTGCGGTTCCAGACTGCAGCGCCTTTAACCGCACGGCCACTTCGGCCGGCGGGAAGGTAGGAGACGAGGTACTGGCAGAAGTAAAGCTGTGAGTACCGGGCGTGAGTCGTGCTTCGGTTGGTAGAGCACTTGCCCGCGAAAGGCAAAGGTCCCGAGTTCGAGTCTCGGTCGGGCACACAGTTTTAATCTGCCAGGAAGTTTCACATTAACTAATGTCTACATAATTTTTGATGTAAACTACGTTTACGTCAGTCAGTCAGTGAGTTAAGTCTATGGTCCAGTTCAGGGTCTAAAACACTCAGTAGATCATTAAATACTATTTCCTGTCTTGTATCCATCTCAAATAAACATTGAAATTTGTGTTTTTCGTATATAAGCATAATCTTCAAATCGCGACTCACGTTTGGAATCAGCAGTCATTGTATAGCTAGAGGCTGTCGATGTAGTGTGGACTGCTACTCCAGCCTTGAGCTGTCTGACGGTGGCCTAGAAAGCCGAGGACCAGCTATCAACAAAATGAATATTATTATGGAACATCAACACCCTGTGTTTAATTTTTTAGTTTCCAAGAACTTCTTCCTCATTTTCTTATTAGCATCACAGATTTTAATTTTGTTGCACGACTAAGGACAGTGTCGGTCTTACTGAGTGGATACTCCTGGTCAGACTCACACATGCCTTCTGAGAGCACTATCAGGCAAGTGTCTATACAGTCTTGCAATAAGTCTGCATGACACGTGTAACACCCATGAGACTCTCTTCAGCTCTGTCCAGGACTCAATGTTGTAAAAAGCTTCCAGGCGTCGACTTAGGTATACGAAGTATCGACGACATACTACTCACAATGAAACTGCATAGGTACATCGTTTCCGTTCGACTCATGCATATATACGAAATAAGGATTAATCTTTTTCAATAGCAGTAGCATAAATACACTTTATAGCGAAATCGGTCGTTTGCGGTGATTTATGACGTTTTATTTTCTCTCCACATTTACAATTTTCCAGATGCTGCCAAACGTTTGGACAGCATTGCATACTGACTGAACATGGAGAGCGGTAGTACTCTTCAGCGATCTTATGTAAGGAACCATTCACATTCAGCTGAACTAGTCTAGTACAACACCTTCGTCACTTTGAAAGACGTGCCCCAGTAGCTGGTTGTCACAATCTGAGCTGGACGATGTGGCCGTGCGGTTCTAGGCGCTTCAGTCTGGAACGGCGTGACCGCTACGGTCGCAGGTTCGAATCTTGCCTCGGGCATGGATGTGTGTGATGTCCTTAGGTTAGTTAGGTTTAAGTAGTTCTAAGTTCTAGGGGACTGATGACCACAGATGTTAAGTCCCATAGTGCTGAGAGCCATTTGAACCATTTTGTAACAATCTGACATACACGTGAGGGCTGTAACGGGAAATGTATATCAGGCAGGCAGCACAATGTATCCATCTCTCAACTGGTACCTTCTTAGATAATGATGTCCACTTCGTTGCAGAAACGCTTGGCCATGAGTTCGTTTATGAATTGTTGCTGTAAGTGCTATGATCATAGGAAAAACGAGTCTACTATTGGGTAAAGAACAATTCAATATAATTTAAGGGGCACCTTGTTGTATTCCATGCCGTAAGTCTTGCCACAGCATCGTTACCACCAAGTGATTACACGGTCTGCCACAGTTGAGAACTGCTGACACAAAATCCTTAATTGCTTGATAATACTTTATCATAAATATTCTAAGCAGTGCCCCAAGTT
Source organism: Schistocerca nitens (assembly GCF_023898315.1). Taxonomy (NCBI): domain Eukaryota; kingdom Metazoa; phylum Arthropoda; class Insecta; order Orthoptera; family Acrididae; genus Schistocerca; species Schistocerca nitens. The sequence continues at coordinate 964,351,099 of NC_064617.1, forward strand.
ATGCCACTGTCGCTCCTATTAACAAAACTTCACGCTCATGAGCGTAATTGGCTTTGGCCTTCACATATCCAGGAAAATGACCCCTACACAACTCTTATAATACACCCTCATGATGCAGTTATCACTCTGAATGGAAATAATCAAACACATGCAACAGGAATCGGCCATGTCCACCGCATACGCGGCGGTTAACTTCGGCGTTCAACATCCCTCTCTAATAACGTAATATTTCTCAGCACTGACAAGCGCGAGCATACTCAATGCCAGCCCGCACCAGACACTAACCAGCACTGACAATGGAGGTGCTGTCTCAGACCTTACGGCCAATCAGCTACCAGGAAAATCCTCGCTACCTTATAAGGGTCGGTTTCTCTCAGGCATCAGGAAGTGGTCATACTGTGCATTCTGACGTCATAACCCGCCAGGACTTGAACGAAAGTCTCCTTGCTTACAAGGAGCAGGATAGTTAACACAGCTGCTTGGCCTATCCTAGTCCAGTGCCCTCCTTAACACAAGGGGAAAAATAAGCTGAAGACATGAAGTGAAGTACAAAAGTTATTACAAATGATTGAAGCGATTTCACAGCTCTACAATAACTTTATTATTTGAGATATTTTCACAATGCTTTGCACACACATACAAAAACTCAAAAAGTTTTTTTTGGCATTCACAAATGTTCGATATGTGCCCCTTTAGTGATTCGGCAGACATCAAGCCGATAATCAAGTTCCTCCCACACTCGGTGCAGCATGTCCCCATCAATGAGTTCGAAAGCATCGTTGATGCGAGCTGGCAGTTCTGGCACGTTTCTTGGTAGAGGAGGTTTAAACACTGCATCTTTCACATAACCCCACAGAAAGAAATCGCATGGGGTTAAGTCGGGAGGGCGTGGAGGCCATGAAATGAATTGCTGATCATGATCTCCACCACGACCGATCCATCGGTTTTCCAATCTCCTGTTTAAGAAATGCCGAACATCATGATGGAAGTGCGGTGGAGCACCATCCTGCTGAAAGATGAAGTCGGCACTGTCGGTCTCCAGTTGTGGCATGAGCCAATTTTCCAGCATGTCCAGATACACGTGTCCTGTAACGTTTTTTTTCGCAGAAGAAAAAGGGGCCGTAAACTTTAAACCGTGAGATTGCACAAAACACGTTAACTTTTGGCGAATTGCGAATTTGCTGCACGAATGCGTGAGGATTCTCTACCGCCCAGATTCGCACATTGTGTCTGTTCACTTCACCATTAAGAAAAAATGTTGCTTCATCACTGAAAACAAGTTTCGCACTGAACGCATCCTCTTCCATGAGCTGTTGCAACCGCGCCGAAAATTCAAAGCGTTTGACTTTGTCATCGGGTGTCAGGGCTTGAAGCAATTGTAAACGGTAAGGCTTCTGCTTTAGCCTTTCCGTAAGATTTTCCAAACCGTCGGAAGTGGTACGTTTAGCTCCCTGCTTGCTTCATTCGTCGACTTCCGCGGGCTACGCGTGAAACTTGCCCGCACGCGTTCAACCGTTTCTTCGCTCACTGCAGGCCGACCCGTTGATTTCTCCTTACAGACGCATCCAGAAGCTTTAAACTGCGCATACCATCGCCGAATGGAGTTAGCAGTTGGTGGATCTTTGTTGAACTTCGTCCTGAAGTGTCGTTGCAATGTTACGACTGACTGATGTGAGTGCATTTCAAGCACGACTTACGCTTTCTCGGCTCCTGTCGCCATTTTGTCTCACTGCGATCTAGAGCGCTCTGGCGGCAGAAACCTGAAGTGCGGCTTCAGCCGAACAAAACTTTATGAGTTTTTCTACGTATCTGTGGTGTGTCGTGACCATATGCCAATGAATGGAGCTACAGTGAATTTACGAAATCGCTTCAATCATTTGTAATAGCCCTGTACGTGTAGCTGTATTAACTGTGATGCTAAGGGAGTCTGATGTCTAGCACACCTACCCACTAAGCGAGGGAACCTCGGTTCAAGTCTCAGTGGTGGCACAAATTTTAATTCATTTATTCAGCTTATATCATTGTTGTAGAATGAGAAATGTCTATATGTACAACTGCATGTCAGAATTCGACAGCAGCAGAATAGTTTTGTGGCTCATCGTACTACTTGCATCGTCAGAATTTCACGACTGTCATTCGAAAATGGAATCAGTCGGTTCAGTAGGGCCATACCCAACTTCACTGGCTCAAGCTGAATGGTGTCCAAGAGGACAAGCACATTTTTTGCTCGGCTGTAAGTGTTCGCACACTCACGTCGTTACATTGCCGCAGGAAATGCCTTTGTTTGCAGTTAGACAAGTGTCCACACAGACAGTGCGACGATGGGTGGAGCACCACGGACTGTCAGCATGGCGACCATTGTTGGGGCTTGCTTTGCCATAACAACAGAGACTGGCACACCAACAACGATATGCCAATCAACAACAGTGAACGGAGGAGAGGACCCGGATCGTCTATTCAGCAGTCCCGGTTCTGCGTAGTGTCCTGATGGACATATTGATGTACGAAGAATGTCTCTGAGCACTATGGGACTTAACATCTATGGTCATCAGTCCCCTAGAACTTAGAACTACTTAAACCTAACTAATCTAAGGACAGCACACAACACCCAGCCATCACGAGGCAGAGAAAATCCCTGACCCCGCCGGGAATCGAACCCGGGAACCCGGGTGTGGGAAGCGAGAACGCTACCGCACGACCACGAGATGCGGGCGATGTACGAAGATTTGAGGGGAATTAACAGTGTCAGGTTGCATTTTTCATCCTTATACAGGATCAGCACCTTACTTGATAGTAAGGGTGCCCTTCGTTGCACAGTGCACAGTCCGTCTTGCGTAGCTGGTAATCTGGACATCAGCAGTAGAATCTCCGACGTGTTGAAACCCATGTCTGCATCCTGCCTTCGAGGATTTCGTATCACCTTTCAACAAGACAACACGTAGCGCGTGCTGCCCTGACCTGTCTCGATACGGGTCGTCTTCGAAATGGTCAGCACGTTCCCCACATCTCTGACGTACTGAAAACATCTGGTCAAAGGTTTCCCAAGGGCTGGGCTCGGCACTACTCGCCAGCATCTACGACTAATGGACTCTGGCACTGAATTTACACCATATCGGCAAACGTCCACGTCACTGTCATCAGGTTGGTTCAAATGGCTCTGAGCACTATGGGACTTAACATCTATGGTCATCAGTCCCCGAGAACTTAGAACTACTTAAACCTAACTAACCTAAGGACATCACACAACACCCAGCCATCACGAGGTAGAGAAAATCCCTGACCACGCCGGGAATCGAACCCGGGAACCCGGGCGTGGGTAGCGAGAACGCTACCGCAAGACCACGAGATGCGGGCTGTCATCAGGTGCCCTGATGAAACCATCTGACGGGGGTCGGCGCCATGCTTTTATCTCCTCCCCCTCTCCCTCTGACTGGCTGCACCATTGGCTGTCCTCAACCAGCAGCCTTACACCCACTACTCTCACTGACACAGTAATCCATCCTAGACTAAATAGCGCCCAGGTAAGTGTGCTGCGCACGGTCACGGGCGGCCTATGGAGGGGCCAATCAGTGGGAGCGGGAGAGGAGATAAAAGCGTGTGGTCGGCCCTCTACATCTTTATATTAAATTTGTCTTTTAAGTGAAGTAACCTATTATATTTTTAACGTGCAATATTTGTGGTTTACTTGTTCTCGGACTGAAGACAACTGTGTAAGTTGAAATGACATGTTTAATGTCGCAATATTAGCACAAAAATACACGCTTTTACACAGTTTTCAATGTGACAACAAAAAACAGTTGTCAGGATAACGCATCTTGTCAACATCAAAAAGCGAAATAATGCTAAACACAACAATATTAAATATTAACTCCTAGAAGGTTAATTTTTCCTGAACACGACAATATTAAAGTTTAACTAGAAGTTGCTTTACAAAATTGTTCCTACACTTACGTTATGATGTTGGTCAGTACTGCGAAAATCGTCCGATTCCAGTTCAAAGTTCGGTACTATTTTTAGGATGAAAATCAAGTCTACGGTGGATGGTTAGTTATGTGACAAATTGGGCAAAAGATTACCCAAGGTCGCTCGAGTTTACAGTGGACACAAGCTGGTGAACCAACAAGTTTACGCCTCTGCATGCGGTATTTACCTTTAGCTGCGATGAGCTGTCGTTTGGTAGGCCGCTCTCTTCCACTGAAATTCCTATAAAACTAATTACATGTTTGCTGAATTTTGCAGCAGAAACTTTCCCTATGTTTCTCGTTAGGCGAGGGAACATCTACCCATCCCTACTCTTAGAGCCGGCCGGAGTGGCCGAGCGGTTAAAGGCGCTACAGTCTGGAACCGCACGACCGCTACGGTCGCAGGTTCGAATCCTGCCTCGGGCATGGATGTGTGTGATGTCCTTAGGTTAGTTAGGTTTAAGTAGTTCTAAGTTCTAGGGGACTTATGACCACAGCGGTTGAGTCCCATAGTGCTCAGGGTCATTTGAACTCATCCCTAGTCTTAGAATGTGGCGATATACATGTGCATGGTTGGAGCAGCGTGCATATTATAATGCCCTCTCAGTTCTTGCAACTACTTGGCTGGTTCGATTGTCCACAGTTGGAGCTAAACGATGCTGCAGCTAATTTCTAGCTGGATATCAGCCACTGTGAACTCAGTGTTCACATAAATTACTCCTCTGCGTTGTATACAGCGTTATGCGCTCTGTTCTGCACTTGACGCCAGTTCAGAGAAGAGTCCACGAAAATTTCTGTCTTGTCTTACTCATAGCCAGACTGTCTCCCCACCTGGGTTCTTTTGTTCTTCACGTCACAGCTTTCTTCGACAAATAGGAGCATTTCTCTTATTTTGTGGAGACTCTCTCTACCAATGGCAAGGTGCCTACCATTAAATTGCGTTGAAACGTTGGCTCTTTTCTCCTTCCTAGCGTGTTTCCGCCAATCGGACGTTTTGTGCCCGTGCCAGATGCCTAAATGCGTACATTGACTCTCTCACGTGTGTACCGCTCGCTGGACACGTGATCGAAAATGCATCACTGGTCTTGTTTTGCATCCATTTGGAATTCCAAAATGCAGTTTCTTAAAAGCTTTCTTTCCTGTCCTCCCTAAGATTGGCCGTTATACTCACTCTCCCCATCTGAGCCACCTGGTCGGTCGTTGAATTTCCGCTTGGGACACCCCTTTAAGTGGTTTCCGTGGTACACCTGTAGTGCGGCCTTGCCTCTGCTCTCGTTCCTCTGAATTCCAAAACTAAAATGCCTCTCGCTGCTTGTTTCACCTTTCTCTCAAACTTGCATTATAGGAATTGTGTGTTAATTGCCATCAATTGAGCATAATCCCTTTTTGCATTTCCTAGTGATAGGCAAATTTGCTCATTACCACCGAATTAAGTTAGGTGTTCAAAATGGCTCTGAGCACTATGGGACTCAACTGCTGAGGTCATAAGTCCCCTAGAACTTAGAACTACTTAAACCTAACTAACCTAAGGACAACACACACATCTATGCCCGAGGCAGGATTCGAACCTGCGACCGTAGCGGTCGCGCGGTTCCAGACTGTAGCGCCAGAACCGCTCGGCCACCAGCGGCCGGCGAACTTAGGTGTCGTATTCACCTTCCTGTTGTGATGTATAAAGCTCTCATGTAAGGTGCGAATCTGACCTTCATTTATTCTGCCTCCTTGCATATTATACGAAAATTCACAATGTCGCAATGAATAAACAGCACTTCTTGAAGTCATATGAAAAATGAAGAATAAAAATAAAATGTGAAAACAGTAATGCAGAGTAACTTAGCAAGCTCTAGAGTAGCTCACTCTTCCTTCCTCAGGGTTAGAGAACTGAAAAGTGCCTAAAAATATAACAGTAAAACAATAAAAAGAAAACACCGGTGCATTCATCAGTGCACCTGATGGTCGCAACATTGCCGTTTGCCGAAATACTGTGCCCGTTGGACAGTGACACCCGGTAATTCACCCGTGAACTTTTTCAGCACTTATATATTAGTCATCTATTCTTCTTGCTAAACTGTATAACTACAATAAGTAAAATTTCACATTTTCCTGATGTTGCAGTTTTAAGGCCAGCAGTGCAGTTCACGTCCAGGAATTGTATGCACGACTGTTCGCTGTGGTACACTGAGGTTCGTCTCCTTGTGGTGTTGTATGACAGTTTCATGCTACGTTATGGAGTTCTTTTAATGCTGTTATCAATGAGAGTGTGATAACGAAATTAGTTCCACGAGCGACTTACGAAAGCGACGTCGACTCTCTCCAACACTATAATTTTCTAAGCATTGAGCGACAGACAAATGGCTCTGAGCACTATGGGACTAAACTTCTGAGGTCATCAGTTCCCTAGAACTTAGAACTACTTAAACCTAACTAACCTAAGGACATCACACACATCCATGCCCGAAGCAGGATTCGAACCTACGACCGTAGCGGTCGCGCGGCTCCAGACTGAACCGCCTAGAACCGCTCGGCGAGCGACAGACAGAATTCCATTTAGTGGGATGGCATCGACACGTAGAAGAAGGGAACATTATTCAAAAGGTTCATAGTATTAATTTGTATTACTACAGTGAATATTTTAATTGTGCTTTCCATTAGTTTACTGAACACAACAGTGATCATCAGAGAGAAATCAATCAGTGACAGCATATTCTTTCACAATATTTGAAACACTCTGACAACTCTAAAGTAGTTCACGAATTCTACGCTTGTAGAAACCTACTGGTTTCAACGATGTGAATAAACCAGTGTAGTTTGAAGAGCATTTTCGTCTAGAAATGAATTGCCTTGACGGTTGACCGATCAAGAGCGGGAAAGGTAAAATCTTATGAGTATACGATAACTTCCCTATCAGTCTCCTTGTTGGTTTAGTTTCTCAAATCAACAGAGTGCGTTACCATGCAGTAGCACACATAATGTAGTTTTGTCGGTCGATTTTCTTACAATGTGACCGAAATGTGTCTCAGTTGCTGGCAACAGATTACTGCTGTGATGGACATAGCCTTGGGGAAGAATTCGTAGTGCAAAACACACTTTCGGAGCTATCAGACGGAAAATATTATGTTCACACTACTCTTTGCTCTAGTTTACTTCTTTTGGTAACATTTCTTCTTAGGAAGTTAACGATAAAGGCATCATAACTCGTCACCAGTAACAGAATTGGATAGGATTGCTCAATGAGATAATGACGTTGAAAGGTGGCTACACAGAGTCACAGCGCCAGAGATCGCGCCAGGGAGTATTATTCCGCCGCCTCCACTGGCAGTGCTTGTTCAGAAGTTGTGGTGGTTAGTGCTTTGCTGAGAGGATGTTGATAGCTGTACTATTTGAGGCCATGTCGTGTGCAGTTGTTTTGATGGGCTAGACACCAGATGTTGTTCGAATGGAGATGTTGTAATGATCAGAGTGTATTTTTAGTCAATATATATGAAGGTAAAAAACATTTTATTTATTTATTTATTTTTTATTTCCTAATTAACAATGCCTCTTGGTCACAGGTTCAGTCAACAAAGCATCTGGCTTGTGTTCATATATTAGACTGTAATTCGGGTTTCTATGTGCAATTATAGTATTTCAGTTTTATTTAATTAATTCAGTGTAAATGGTATTTAAAATATCTTGTCTTATTGAGGAAGAACCGTGCCAGATGTGTATTTTGAATCACACTTCCACACACACAACGGTTACACTTGTGCTTTGTTGTTTCGTAGCTTTTATAGCTGCTGGGGACTTAATTCATTAATTGTGTTAACGGAAGTTTCCTTTCATTCTTTGTTGTTATTCTATGCAGTCAGATTGCGTGCTAATACTAGTCAGGGGCAACCGGTTACGAGACAGCGTAACCGAACAGACAGCTACTAAATCAAAAAATTAAAATTATTTGCATTATATTTAATTAAGCCCCCATGCAACGTTCAAGAAAAACTGCAATAATAGTCCATTGACTTTTGTTGTTTGGAATTGGAGCATGCAGTACTCGCACACCAGACTTCTGAAAATGCCTGTTGAATGCAAATGTCGCATGATGGTTAAATGGTAATACATCACTTTTATCAGTAGTCGAGACTTGTTTAATGTGGAAAATCATTCATGCTACAACTATCTGTGTCGAAACAAGAATATCTTTTTCTGGCGCATTTTTCCCAAAGGCACTCGTTCGACACGCACAATTCAAATATTTCGAGATACCTCCTCTGCATTCACGCCTGTATTGTACCAAAAGTAAATATTGTGTTGCAGATGTTACACCTTTTTTCCACTTGCGCCCAGTTTAACCGTAGTGAATGATTTTCAAGTATGCAAAATCCAGTGCTTAACTGCAAAATGATAACTAGAACTCCAAATCCGAAAATGACGGTTGATAAACTGACAGCGTCGCGCCGTGTTCATCTGGACGGCGCCCGATTTCAGGCGGCGGGTGGCGTCTGGCCGGTGGCCGGTAGCCGCTGCAGCGCGAGGAAACGCTCGAGCGTCAGCTGTTCTGATCGCGACGCAGCCACGAGCTGTCCTGCGGAATTGTTTCTGGAAGTATTTGTTACTGCTGGTGGGTAGAACGTGAAGCGAATTATCTTCTATGTTCAACCAGACTCATAACTTTAGACGACGGCCGAATCGTGATTAAAAAAAAAAAAAAAAAAAAGTTTAGAATGCACGACGATTACTACTAGAACACGGGTTCACGACACCATCTCGGAAGTAGACAACACTTCCTCCTGAAAATTCCGCATCTTACAGTGTTGTGCATATGGCCAAACTTGGCGTTGTCAGGGCGGTCGGCTTTATTGGCCACCGTAAGTGAACGACTCGGACTTAGTCTCTGTGGCGGCCGGCCGGCGGTCAGTTTTTATGTCCAAGACTGTACATAGAACGCCAGGAACTCAGAGGGTTAAGAAAGGGAGAAGGAGAAAGACTGACCCAGAATAACATGGCTTGGAGATTCATAGGAGGATCTCAAAGCAATGGGAGTCAGGAATGGGACAAGGAAAGCGATGGACGGAGAAGAATGGAGGCAGGTGACAAAGAAGGCCAAGGTTCTACAAGGACAGTAAGTTGGTAACTTAGGTTGTGCGGGCGGTTTAATGGATGGGAGCATTATTGGAACCCAGTGGGCGGCGGCCTTTGTCATGTTCAATATTTCGTCCAAGATTTTGAAAACTGATCGATGACTGATATTTCAGTTCTTCCGATATAGCCTTGATTGTGATTCGTTGGTCTTTGAACACCATGGACGCCACTTCTCTTGCGATTCCCTGTGCCTCGCAAAGGGACGGTCTGCCACTTCATTCTTCGTCATTCAGACTTGTCTGAGCACACAGGAGGTGTGTGCGCCGCCCTACCGCTGTTACATGATGGTGTGGTGATGCCGTAAACTTCCAACTGAGCATGGATCGTTATAATACAATAAACGATTTACGCATAATAGTCCTATTTGTACCTACCGCTTTGCCATTTTTCGTTGCAGCTATGCCAGTCTTTACTTCTTCCATTATGATGGTTGGTCCTCTCTCGTCATCACTTGTGTGATTCAAGTTCCAGAGTTTCTGGTTTGCTATTTGTGTCATATAGCTCTTTTAGATATTTTTCCCATCTCTGGAGAATATCGTCACGATCTTTGTACACTAAGAAAAGGAGAATTTTCTGCAGTAGTTTGGACAGAGAACTCAGGAAGAGACTCATAAAATGTCTTGTATGGAATGTTGTTCTATATGGCGCTGAAACATGGACTATGAGGAAGAAAGACAGAGAAAAGTTGGAGGCTTTTGAGAGCTGGACATGGCGGAAGATGGCAAGAATAAGTTGGATGGACAGAGCAGAAATTGAAGAGGTACTGAGAAGAGTTGGGGAGAGAAGACATTTACTAGATGTAATAAAGAGAAGAAAAATAATTTGGATTCGGCGTATATCAAGAAATAATGACGCACTGATAAAAACAGTTTTAGAAGGTTGTGTAGAAGGGAAAAGGAAGCGAGGAAGGAAGAGATTCCTGATACTGTATGACATGATGGACGGTACAACATACAGCAGCAGCCTTAAGAAGGAAACAATGGATCGCAGAAAATGGAGAGGCAAAGGGCCTGCTAATATAGCAGATAACTGATGATGAGTCCTCTTTGTCAGTGGGCTGTGCCATTCCATTTTGGCTCCTCTAGTGGCGCGCTGTGTCATGCTGGTACAAACATGGCAATGTCCAGCGAAACTTGGCGGATATACTAATGCGTTAATGCGGAACCGATTTACTCTGGAAAAAAATAATTCCTATTTTTGCCACCAGGTGCAGATCAGGCGCTGTGAATTCAAGAAATGCGTATAGAATTTCCATATCTAGTGGATTAGGAACGGGACATCGGCGGCAAAGGTCAAACCATTGAGGAAGTCAATATGTTGGTGTTATTATTAGCTGCCGCTTACACAATCTGTTCAGTATGAGCACCGGAGGCGTCCACCATATGCTGCATCCGTGAAACGACGTGGTCAACAGTTGCTAGCAGCAGTCCGGCGGAATCTGAGCAACATGTTCCTGTATACTGGCAGAGACCGAAGTGTCCCAGGTAAACGCATTCTTTTATACATGCTCGCCCGCCCGGTTGGCCGTGCGGTCCAACGCACGGCTTTCCGGAGCGGAAAGGAGCGCCTGGTCCCCGGCACGAATCCGCCCGGCGAATTTGTGTCGAGGTCCGGTGAACCGGCCAGTCTGTGGATAGCTTTTAGGCGGTTTTCCATCTGCCTCGGAGAATGCGGACTGGTTGCCCTTATTCCGCCTCAGTTACATTATGTCGGCGATTGCTGCGCAAACAAGTTCTCCGCGTACGCGTACACCACCATTACTCTACCACGCAAACATAGGGGTTACACTCGTCTGGTGTGAGACGTTCCCTGGGGGGTCCACTGGGGGCCGAACCCCACAATAATCCTTGGTTCGGTGTGGGGCGGCGGAGGGGTGAAGTGGACTGCGGTAGTCGTCGTGGGGCTGTGGACCACTGCGGCTGCGGCGGGGACGGAGCCTCTCCGTCGTTTCTAGGTCCCCGGTTAACATACAATACAATACAATGTAATAGATATGCTCAGAGCCAAAACTCAAATGGATTCAGATCAAGTTATCTTGCAGACCAACCATCTGGAGATAACACGATCGTGCAATTAGTGAATATTAGCCGAATACGACGTATCCATCTAACGTGCCATTGACATTAAATACCATTCGACGGTTTCGCAATACATCACTAACAGGAACGGTAAGACTGGTATCGTCGAATCAAACGAATGTCAATGATGTATTCCTTCGAAGAACAAGTCGATATCCTTCTCATTTTCGGAAAATGCCAACGAAATTTAATAAGAGCAAGAGACTTATACGCTGAAAGATATCCTCAACGTACTCACCCTACAGGTCGCACTTTTAAATATTTGTATGATAAAATGAGAACAACTGGATCTTTAACGCATCGGTAACATATCTGCCTAATGAAAGTTACTAACCAGGAAACAGAAATTGGTACTCTTGCACTGCGGTTCGAGATGCTTGTGTTAGTTCGCGTCAAAATCGCAAGGGATTCTGGCATGAGCCAGAGTAAGTGTTGTTCGTGTTCTGCATCGCCATAAGCCGGCCGCAGTGACCGAGCGGTTCTAGGCGCTACAGTCTGGAACCGCGCCACCGCTGCGGTCGCAGATTCGAATCCTGCCTCGGGCATGGATGTGTGTGACGTCCTTAGGTTAGTTAGGATTAAGTAGTTCTAAGTTCTAGGGGACTGATGACCACAGATGTTAAGTCCCATAGTGCTCAGAGCCACACCAAAAACCGTGGTCGGTGAATGTATGGTTTGGGTTCTGGAGGACAGAGTAATGGGGCCCTGTTTCATCGAAGGAAATCTTATTGGTATGAAGTACCACATTCCTGCAAGAAACATTAGGTCTGTTATTGGAAGAAATACCTTTAGGAACAAGGAACAGAATGTGGGATCGACACGATGGGTGTCCAGCACATTTTTCGCTGATGGCTAGAAATGAGTTGCAGAGACAATTCCCAAATCGTTGGATTGGACGCGGAGGAGATGTGCCGTGGCCGGCTCGTTCACCAGATTTGACGCTACTGGATTTTTTCTTGTGAGGATTCGTGAAAGACATTGTTTATAAAGACGTTCCAACTACACCTGACGTTATGCGAAAAGGAATTGTCAGTGCATGTACTAAGATAAGTGTCGACGTGATAAGGAATACCATTCAATCCATGATAAGGAGATTGCAGCTCTGCATTGCTACCAATGGCCATCAATCACTTCGAACACCTTCTGTAAATGGACGTTCAAGCCACCTTTTTTGACCTTAGCTGACCTTCAAAGACCTTTCTGTTACACATCATTGGATTCGTCTCGATTGACGCTATCAGAGAATAAGTACCAAACTATAGCATCCCATTTAAAAAAAAAAGTTGACCTTCATATCTCTGACGCGATCCCAACTAGCCACAAAAAACCAACGTCATATTATGGCCCCCGTTGTCCAATGCAACTTTTGTCCCACAAACTTTCAGCTCCAAACATACTTTCGGAGTTGTTCTTGGTGGCAATAGTTAGTGACTCACCCTATAGATCCTCTGCTGACCCTAATCTAAGTGAACCATTTGGGAGTGCAAATGATGTTGTCATTTACGGTCTAGTGATGTCATTATAAGATCAACAGCGATTGCAAAACGTTTTAGAGATGATATCTGTAGGGTGTGAAAAGTGGCAGTTGACCCTAAACAATGAAAAGTGTGAGCTCATCCACATGAGTACTGAAGGGAATCCGTTAAATTTCGTTTACACGATAAATCACAAAAATCTGAAGGCTGCGAATTCAACTGATACTTAGTGATTACAATTTCCGATTACTGAAATTGGAGCGTTCATGGTGTGGGTTCCTGTAGTCATGTCCTAGTTCATGAACCACGGGCAAAGTATGAGTGGCCAAGTAAGTGGTCCCGACAGTCTGGGTACCAGTTACTTTGGAATAAGGCTGGGCATCACGGACATATTCTGAGTCGTGGTCACCTTTGTGCTCATACGGCAAAGACTACCAAATCCACCGGTTAGTCCGTCAACCGTTAGGGGTAAAACCCAATGGGACCCGGGGCAAGTAAGGCTAGCAACCTGCTTCCCTGGTACTTTAAATATGATCCTGGCAACAATCAGAGCAAAATGCCTCGGACCTTTGGAAGTGACGGAGTCCCACCTCTAACTGACAAACCAGGGACTCCTAAGACACGACTTGGCAAACAAATGGTAATGAGATGGGGAGCTATTAATATCAATGGGGGCTACTCTGGGAAGAAGGTAGAGCTGGCAGAGGCTGCAAGTAAGATGGGGTTGGCCGTTTTAGCTGTTAGTGACATTCGGGTAAGGGGTGAGAAAGAAGAGGAAGTGGGAGAATACAAGGTCTACCTGTCAGCAGTGAAAGCAGGAATAGCACAATGGGGTGTAGGGCTTTACATCAGGAAAGAAATGGAACCCAGCGTAATTGCAATAAGGTATGTAAACGAACGACTGATGTGGATAGATTTGACAGTGTCTAGCAAGAAAATTAGGATTGTGTCAGTATATTCGCATTGTGAAGGGACAGATCAAGATAAGATGGATAGTTTTTATGAGGCACTCAGTGATGTAGTTGTTAGAGTAAAGGACAAGGACAGTGTTCTGCTCATGGGTGATTTTAATGCTAGGATTGGAAATCGAACAGATGGGTATGAAAAGGTAATGGGTAAATTTGGAGAGGATATGGAGGCCAACAGAAACGGGAAACAGCTCTTGGATTTCTGTGCCAGTATGGGCTTAGTAATCTCCTTTTTTAAACATAAGAACATTCACCGGTATACTTGGGAAGGCAGGGGAACCAGATCTGTCATTGACTATACAATAACAGATCAGGAATTCAGGAAGGCTGTGAGGGACACACGTGTATTCAGGGTATTCTTTGATGACACTGATCATTATTTAATCTGCAGTGAAATTGGGATTGTGAGGCCGAAAGTGGAGAAGGTCAGGTCCATATGTAGGAGGATAAGAGTGGAGAAACTTCAGGATAAGGAAATCAGGCACAAGTACATAACAGCGATCTCAGAAAGGTACCAGTTAGTTGAATGTAGTCAATTACAGTCATTGGAAAAGGAATGGACAAGGTACAGGGACACAGTACCATAGGTGGTTAAAGAATGTCTTGGAACAGTAGTGTGTAAAAGTAGGACAAAGCAAACAGCTTGGTGGAATGACACAGTCAAGGCAGCCTGTAAAAGGAAAAGGAAGGCGTATCAAAAATGGCTACATAGTAGAACTCAGGTAGACAGAGAAAGTTATGTTGTCTGCAGCTCGTGGTCGTGCGGTAGCGTTCTCGCTTCCCACGCCCGGGTTCCCGGGTTCGATTCCCGGCGGGGTCAGGGATTTTCTCTGCCTCGTGATGACTGGGTGTTGTGTGCTGTCCTTAGGTTAGTTAGGTTTAAGTAGTTCTAAGTTCTAGGGGACTGATGACCGTAGCTGTTAAGTCCCATAGTGCTCAGAGCCATTTGAACCATTTTTTGAAAGTTATGTTGAAGAAAGAAACAAAGCCAAACAGATAATTGCAGCATCCAAGAAGAAATCTTGGGAAGACTTTGGAAACAGGTTGGAGACTATGTTTCAAGCTGCTGGAAAACCATTCTAGAGTGTAATTAGCAGTCTTAGAAATGGAGGTAAGAAGGAAATGACAAGTATTTTGGACAGGTCAGGAAAACTGCTGGTGAATCCTGTGGATGCCTTGGGCAGATGGAGGGAATATTTTGAAGAGTTGCTCAATGTAGGTGAAAATACGATCAGTAATGTTTCAGATTTCGAGGTAGAATGGGATAGGAATGATGATAGAAATAGGATCACAGTTGAGGAAGTGGAGAAAATGGTCAATAGATTGCAGTGCAATAAAGCAGCTGGGGTGGATGACATTAAGTCGGAACTCATCAAATACAGTGGAATATCAGGTCTTAAATGGCTACACAGGATAATTGAAATGGCCTGGGAGTCGGGACAGGTTCCATCAGACTGGACAAAAGCAGTAATCACACCAATCTTTAAACATGGAAACAGAAATTGTAACAACTACAGAGCTATCTCTCTAATCAGCGTTGTGGGTAAAATCTTCTCAGGTATTGTTGAAAGGAAAGTGCGAGTATTAGTTGAGGACCAATTGGAAGAAAATCAGTGTGGGTTTAGGCCTCTTAGAGGTTTTCAGGACCAGATCTTTAGCTTACGGCAAATAATGGAGAAGTGTTATGCGTGGAACAGGGAATTGTATCTATGCTTTATAGATCTAGAAAAGGCATATGACCGGGTTCCTAGGAGGAAGTTATTGTCTGTTCTGCGAGATTATGGAATAGGAGGCAATCTTTTGCATGCAATTAAAGGTCTTTACATGGATAGTCAGGCAGCAATTAGTGTTGACGGTAAATTGAGTTCATGGTTCAGAGTAGTTTCAGGGGTAAGACAAGACTGCAACCTGTCTCCACTGTTGTTCATATTATTTATGGATCATATGTTGAAAACAATAGACTGGCTGGGTGAGATTAAGATATGTGAACACAAAATAAGCAGTCTTGCATATGCGGATGACTTAGTTGTGATGGCAGATTCGACTGAAAGTTTGCAAAGTAATATTTGAGAGTTAGATCAGAAATGTAAGGACTACGGTATGAAGATTAGCATCTCTAAAACGAACGTAATGTCAGTGGTAAAGAGATATAAACGGATTGAGTGCCAAATAGGAGGAACAAAGTTAGAACAGGTGGACGGTTTCAAGTACTTAGGACGCATATTCTCACAGGATGACAACATAGTGAAAGAACTGGAAGCGAGGTGTAGCAAAGCTAATGCAGTGAGCGCTCAGCTACGATCTACTCTCTTCTGCAAGAAGGAAGTCAGTACCACGACTAAGCAATCTGTGCACCTTTCAATCTTTCGACCATCTTTGTTGTATGGGGGCGAAAGCTGGGTGGATTCAGGTTACCTTATCAACAAGGTTGAGGTTACGGATATGAAAGTAGCTAGGATGATTGCAGGTACTAGTAGATGGGAACAATGGCAGGAGGGTGTCCACAATGAGGAAATCAAAGAAAAACTGGGAATGTATAGATGTAGCAGTCAGGGCGAACAGGCTTAGATGGTGGAGTCATGTTACACGCATGGAAGAAGCAAGGTTACCCAAGAGACTCATGGGTTCAGCAGTAGAGGGTAGGAGGAGTCGGGGCAGACCAAGGAGAAGGTACCTGGATCCGGTTAAGAATGATTTTGAAGTAACAGGTTTAACATCAGAAGAGGCACCAATGTTAGCACTGAATAGGGGATCATCGAGGAATTTTATAAGGGGGCTATGCTCCAGACAACGCTGAAAGGCATAATCAGTCTTAAATGATGATGATGATGAAATTGGAGCGCTTACATACATAAAGTTTTGGTGAAAGTAAATCAGAGACTGCGTTTTGTTTGTAGAATACATTAAAGATACATCAGGTCTACTAAAGAGACTGCCTACACTACGCTTTTCTGTCCTCTTCTGGAGTATTGCCTCTCGGTATGGGATCGTTATCATGAGATAGAAATGGCGGAGGATATAAAAATGTTCAATGAAGGGCAGTTTCACGGATATGATACGCGATTTTGGGTGGCAGTCATTAAAACAAAAGCTTTTCTCGTTGCGGCGGCATCTTTTTACGAAATTTCAGTCACCGTCTTTCTGCTCCGAATGTGAAAATATATTGTTGGCGCCCACCTACATAGGAATAAATGTCATCTTATTAAAATAAGAGAAACTGGAACTTGTACGGAACGATTTAAGTGTTCGGTTTTCCCTCGCGCTGTTAGTGTGTAACAGCAGAGAAATAGCTTGAACCCGATTCGTTGAGCCCTCTGCCAGGCATTTAATTGTGAGTTGCAGAGTACTCATCTATATGTAGATGTAGATCAATCAGTGTTAGTGACGACGAGGCAAAGTCACCCTGAGACAGTGAGTTTGCAAGGAGATAATTGTCTCAACACAAAGGAGGTGCTTCTCTGCCTTTTCTATGCTTTTGTACATTTTTCTACATTCTAGTTGGCGGTCTCAGTGAAGGCTGGGAAGTGGAATGCGGCCCAGGCGCAAAGTAAATGTTGACGCAAACTCGAAAAGTGGTGGGTGGGTTGCTCGTTCGCGGCTAACATTCTAGAGGCTGCTCAGCGCAAACGCGCTCCGTAATCACTAATCTGCAGGCAACTGGGTCATGACTCGTTAAACTGCGAGGAAAAGTAATAAGTCCGATCCAAGGTCTGCAGACGTGAATCATGCAACACTGTATTGCTGGAAAGGCGATCTGAGAGACCAGTTACGGCACGCCAATTTGCGATTACGTGTGCTGCAATAACAGCCTCTGTCCGCTCTGTGTATAATGCGCGCCACATTCTGCGATTGCAGACACCCCATTCTATTACACTGTACTTGATGTAGACAAAAGAAATGAGCGCCACGAGATTCCAATATGTATACGAGCAATGTGTAACTCTCGTTGCAGAGGAATCGTTCTGTGACAATGTACAAGTTGAATTTCAACTAATTTCTGGAGTGGCTGCGTGAAAACAGTATACTTAGTTTTTAGGACGCACAGCGAGTCCAAAAACTATTTGTCTAGTTGTAATTTTTCTTTTAACTAAGTATATGTCACGTGAAAGGAGGGGAACATAAAATGTGAACAGCCAGTCATATGCAACGAGCTTGGTAAGTCACTTTTATTGATGGACAAGCAAATAAATACATCCATAACGATAACGATTCTGATAAAATGGAGAAGTTATTCAAGGGCTACTTAACGTATTCGTCCACTCATTTTTTAATTACAGTCTGGAAATATGATTTCAATTACAAAAATTAATATTTAGTGGGCTCCAAATGGCTCTGAGCACTAAGGGACTCAACTGCTGAGGTCATCAGTCCCCTAGAACTTAGAACTACTAACCTAACTAACCTAAGGACATCACACACATACATGCCCGAGATAGGATTGGAACCTGCGACCGTAGCGGTCGCGCGGTTCCAGACGGAAGCGCCTAGAACCGCTCGGCCAGTCGGGCCAGCTGTTTAGTGGTGTTTCCCTTTGCAGCTATTACCGCTTGTTGTCATCTGGGCATCGCCTTGATCAAGTTTGCCGTAGGCTGGAATTTTGTCTCATTCGTCTTGAAGTGCTTCGTTTAGGTTTCTCTTGTTAGAAATGAGTTTTCTCCAGATGCTATCATCCAGTACTTTCCAAAGGTGTTCAATAGGATTAATGTGTGGGCTCTGAGGACAGGTGTTAACTTGTTTTGGGATATTGTACAGGAGCCACAGACTTGTATTTAGAGTCATATGCTTTGGGCCGTTATTTTGTTGAAAAATGTAATTTCCTTGCAGACTTAACTTTTCGGCGCTAGGATTCAGATTGTCATTTAAAACGTTGCTATACTTACGGTGATCCATTGTAGCTTCTTTGAAATGTAATTTTCCAACACCTGCAGCACTCATACAGCCCCACACCATCAGGGAGCCATCACTGTGTTTAATCTTTGGCACAAGATTGCGTGGCAGCATCTCCGTATTCTTCTTTCGCCACACCATTCGCCTGTCATCCGACCGGTGAGATTTATCATGAGGGTAATGGAGAAGAAACCTAAAATCAGCGCTCCTAAGTTAGCTGGGGAGTTAGAGTCTGGGAGAAAGAAGGTACGTGCCAACACAATCAGAAACACCATCAAAACGTATGGGTATCACGGCCGGGTAGCGCGTAAGAAATTTTGGGTCAGTGCACAAAATCGAAAGAAGCGCCTTCATTTTGGGATGGAACATAGATTCAAAAAGGAAGACTTCTGGAATAGAGTCATATTTTCTGATGAGAGTAAATATAACAATGACAGCAACAAAATCATTCTGCTGTCTACTTTCTTTTTCTGCCTCTTTTTCCGCAGTTGCACATATACAAGCTGTTATGTCAATTTCCATCTTTAGCAGCTGTTGATGTGTTGTTGTTGTGGTCTTCAGTCCTGAAACTTGTTTGATGAAGCTCTCCATGCTACTCTATCCTGTGCAAGCCTCTTCATCTCCCAGTACCTACCGCAACCTACATCCTTCTGAATCTGCTTAGTGTATTCATCTCTTGGTCTCCCTCTACGATTTTTACCCTCCACGCTGCCCTCCAATACTAAATTGGTGATCCCTTGATGCCTCAGAACATGTCCTACCAACTGATCCCTTCTTCTAGTCAAGTTGTGCCACAAACTTATCTTCTCCCCAATCCTATTCAATACTTCCTCATTAGTTATGTGGTCTACCCATCTAATCTTCAGCATTCTTCTGTAGCACCACACTTCGAAAGCTTCTATTCTCCTCTTGTCCAAACTATTTATCTTTCATGTTTCACTTCCATACATAGCCACACTCCATACAAATACCTTCAGAAATGACTTTCTGACACTTAAATCTATACTCGATGTTAACAAATTTCCCTTCTTCCAAAACGCTTTCCTTGCCATTGCCAGTCTACATTTTATATCCTCTCTACTTCGACCATCATCAGTTATTTTGCTCCCCAAATAGCAAAACTCCTTTACTACTTTAAGTGTCTCATTTCCTAATCTAATTCCCTCATTATCTCCCGACTTAATTCGACTACATTCCATTATCCTCGTTATGCTTTTCTCGATGTTCATCTTATATCCTCCTTTCAAGACACTATCCATTCCGTTCAACTGCTCTTCCAAGTCCTTTACTGTCTCTGACAGAATTACAATGTTATCGGCGAACCTCAAAGTTTTTATTTCTTCTCCATGGCTTTTAATACCTACTCCGAATTTTTCTTTTGTTTCCTTCACTGCTTGCTCAATATACGGATTGAATAACATCGGGGATAGGCTACAGCCCTGTCTCACTCCCTTCCCAACCACTGCTTCCCTTTCATGACCATCGATTCTTATAGCTGACATCTGGTTTCTGTACAAATTGTAAATAGACTTTCGCTCCCTGTATTTTACCCCTGCCACCTTCAGAATTTGAAAGAGAGTATTCCAGTCAACATTGTCAAAAGCTTTCTCTAAGTCTACAAATGCTAGAGACGTAGGTTTGCCCTTCCTTAATGTAGCTTCTAAGATGAGTCGTAGGGTTTCTCCATTCTTCTGTAACGAATTCGCGTTAGTATTTTGCAGCTGTGACTTATTAAGCTGATAGTTCGGTAATTTTCACATCTGTCAACAACTACTTTCTTTGAGATTGGAATTATTATATTCTTCTTGAAGTCTGAGGGTATTTCGCCTGTTTCATACATCTTGCTCACCAGATGGTAGAGTTTTGTCAGGACTGGCTCTCCCAAGGCCGTCAGTAGTTCCAATGGAATGTTGTCTACTCCGGGGTCCTTGTTTCGACTCAGGTCTTTCAGTGCTCTGTCAAACTCTTCACGCAGTATCGTATCTCCCATTTCATCTTCATCTACATCCTCTTTCATTTCCGTAATATTGTCCTCAAGTACATCCCCCTTGTATAGACCTCCTATATAATCCTTACACCTTTCTGCTTTCCCTTCTTTGCTTAGAACTGGGTTTCCATCTGAGCTCTTGATGCTCATGCAAGTGGTTCTCTTATCTCCAAATATCTTTTTAATCTTCCTGTAGGCAGTATCTATCTTACCCTTAATGAGATAAGCCTCTACATCCTTACATTTGTCCTCTAGCCATCCCTGCTTACCCATTTTGCACTTCCTGTCGATCTCATTTTTGAGACGTTTGTATTCCTTTTTGCCTGCTTCATTTACTGCATTTTTATATTTTCTCCTTTCATCAATTAAATTCAATATATCTTCTGTTACCCAAGGATTTCTTCTAGCCCTCGTCTTTTTACGTACTTGATCCTCTGCTGACTTCACTAGCTCGTCCCTCAAAGCTACCCATTCTTCTTCTACTGCATTTCTTTCCTCCATTCCTGTCAATTGTTCCCTTATGCTCTCCCTGAAACCCTGTAGAACCTCTGGTTTAGTCATTTTATCCAGGTCCCATCTCCTTAAATTCCCACCTTTTTGCAGTTTCTTGTCTGGAACCGCGCGACCGCTACGGTCGCAGGTTCGAATCCTGCCTCGGGCATGGATGTGTGTGATGTCCTGAGGTTAGTTAGGTTTAAGTAGTTCTAAGGGGCCTAATGACCTCAGATGTTAAGTCCCATAGTGCTCAGAGCAATTTGAACCATTTTTTGCAGTTTCTTTAGTTTTAATCTACAGGTCATAACCAATAGATTGTGGTCAGTGTCCACATCTGCCCCTGGAAATGTCTTACAATTTAAAACCTGGTTCCTAAATCTCTGTCTTACCATTAGAAAATCTATCTCAAATCTGTCAGCATCTCCAGGCTTCTTCCATGTAAACAGCCTTCTTTTATGATTCTTGAACCAAGTGTTAGCTATGATTAAGTTGTGCTCCGTGCATAATTCTACCAGGCGGCTTCCTCTTTCATTTCTTAGCCCCAGTCCATATTCACCTACTACGTTTCCTCATCTCCCTTTTCCTACTACCGAATTCCAGTCACCCATGACTATTAAATTTTCGTCACCCTTCACTACCTGAATAATTTCTTTTATTTCATCATACATTTCTTCAATTTCTTCGTCCTCTGCAGAGCTAGCTGGCATATAAACTTGTACTACTGTAGTAGACATGGGCTTTGTGTCTATCTTGGCCACAATAATGCGTTCACTATGCTGTTTGTAGTAGCTAACCCGCATTCCTATTTTCCTATTCATTATTAAATCTGCTCCTACATTACCCCTATTTGATTTTGTGTTTATAACCCTGTAGTCACCTGACCAGAAGTCTTGTTCCTCCTGCCACCGAACTTCACTAATTCCCACTTTATCTAACTTTAACCTATCCATTTCCCTTTTTAAATTTTCTGACCTACTTGCCCGATTAAGGGATCTGTCATTCCACGCTCCGATCCGTAGAACGCCAGTTTTCTTTCTCCTGATAACGACGTCCTCTTGAGTAGTCCCCGCCCGGAGATCCGAATGGGGGACTATTTTACCTCCGGAATATTTTACCCAAGAGGATGCCATCATCATTTAACCATACAGTAAAGCTGCATGCCCTCGGGAAAAATTACGGCTGTAGTTTCCCCTTGCTTTCAGCAGTTCGCAGTACCAGCACAGCAAGGCCGTTTTGGTTAGTGTTACAAGGCCAGATCAGTCAATCATCCAGACTGTTGCCCTTGCAACTACTGAAAAGGCTGCTGCCCCTCTTCAGGAGCCACACGTTTGTCTGGCATCTCAACAGATACCCCTCCGTTGTGGTTGCGCCTACGGTACGGCTATCTGTGTCGCTGAGGCACGCAAGCCTCCCCACCATCGGCAAGGTCCATGGTTCATGGGGGGAGGGGGGGGGCAGCTGTTGATAAAGAGGGAAATTAACCTGTACAACTTGTAAAATCATTCTGGCTCATTTCCTTTGTAATGAAAGGTATACCTAAAAGCATCAGATATTACAATCTTCCATTCATAGATAATAATGACTTCCATCACTCTTCCTTTATTCTCGGTTAATGCAGAAGTACGGTCCCAAGGCAGAAAACTATGCCCCGAAACAAAAAAATTACGCTCTACTGTTCTAAAATATCCCGTGGAAACAAGATAGTTGTACAAAAGTGTCATTCTCTAGTTGTTTTTTGGGCAAATCAACGGCCAGACGAAGCAAATTATTGTAGTAGAGATTTTCTGCGTTACAGTGATATATAACGTTCTTATATGTACCATTTTTATGTTATTTCTTCTAGTCTTTATCAGCTGTAGAAATATAGGATTTTCCAATGTTCCTCCCATTTTTCTTGACATTAGGCATGCAATTCGATGGATCTATTTTCCTTTATGTGCTTTTATTTAACGATTGGACTGAAGCATATATCACTTACGTTCGCCATTTTCATTGGTATACAACGTTCATCCAGGATGGTCAATTTTACAACTACAAATAGCTCAGCTTGTTAAAACATCTGTTGCTACGTTAGCATGTCAGATGTGATGTACCACTCTGCTCCTGTAAAAACTCAAGTTTGCAAGAAACGTGATATACGGCCTTCGTGAGAGAGGTCTTCAGTTCTGGGACATCAGCCCATGTCGCGTCCTAAGCACTTTAAGGTATTTGCGCAGACGGACGTGTTGCCACCTTCAGGTTGTTCATGACGACTGCTGTTGTGCTTGTGTCGGCGACCTATGTACGTTGGAAATTACCCCTCTCCCCCCCCCCCCACTCCCCACCCCCAACAGTCCGCCCCTGTACCATCCGTGCAGCTGCCGCAGTGGGTGGTGAAAATGGTGGGCGTGGCAACAGTCGAACCGCAGTCCCCAATCTCTGCACTCTCGCCTCTTGGTACAGGCTGCACAGTACACGAATGCAATGCTTTTACTCGGCTCAGTATAGAATTTCACGCCTGACTTAGTTGTAGGCCGCTGTCTTTATTAATTATACTGTCAAAGACACCTGTAGGGTGCATCTGCTTCATGGGTTTGTGGTGAAAAGCATCAAGGTAATCTATGAAAACTCTAACAGTAGGGCTTCCGCTCCGAAATACAAATTTGAAAGCAAAACCTAGAAAATCGAAAAACAGGCAGTCGACAGACTTTTATTCACAAATATATTTTTTCTGTTTTTCAGGTTTCCGTCCATCAATCAGTAAAAACGGAACACTTACGGGATCGCTTTATTGTCTGTCTGTCTGTTAAGAACCCTTTTTGTCAGGAACGGATACACGGATCAAATTCAAATTTATGTCAGATATTATAGTCTATCCTGCCTTGGTAGTGCAAAAATTTTGAGTTTCTGCGTTAATTGAATCAAACGATACGGCCATTTATGTCAAATATTTTGATACTCGAAAACTCACTCATCAAACCTTTAAATACTTCTCGTTGTCATTGAATCATGAAATTTGGCAAGGAGCAGGGTTTCACAGTGCAAGTAAGGGAAAAATCGGAAAACTGTACGTTTATATTTATATAACACGAAACTTTTCTTGTCGTTTTTAATCCGAATTTCTGCACGTCTGTCAAGGCCTTTTTTTCTCTTGAACAGGGTGTTATACCAATTCAGATTTGTGTCACATAGTAAGATCAATGGTCCTTAGGCGGTGTAAAAAACGGAAACTTCTAAGGCGATGGAATCAAAAGATTCGGTCATTAATGTTACATATTTTGACACTCGCAAACTCGGAGATCAAACCCTGTAGGGTACTCCCCATTGACGTAAAGGTATAAAATTTGGGAAGCAGCAAGATTTGACAGTAAAAGCAAAGTAAAAAAAATTGAAAACTGTCGAATTGCAATTATATCACATAAAAATATCTTCTGCCATTAGAGCGTATCTTGCATTTATGATCCGTCAAAATCATAACAGGCGAACACTGCTGCATGCAAAATCGAAATGTAAGTTTTGGTCATGTTTTATTAAGTATATGAAATATTCTATTGAATCTTGTATGATGTTGATGATGAGGTCCCATACTCCGAGGAGCGTAGGGGACGATGTGGGACACTCGCACCGCCGTACTAGGCAAAGTACTTGCGGAGGTGGTTTGCCTTCCTCCGACCGTAATGGGAATGAATGATGATGATGAAGACGACATTACAATACCCAGTACCTCGAGACAGGGAAAATTCTCTGACCCCGCCGGGAATCGAACCATGGACCCCGTGCGTGGGAGGAGATAACGCTAACGCAAGACCACGAGCTGCGGACATCTACATGTATAAAAAGAAGTCCTCTTCTCAGCTCTCAGTCGGCAGTATTCAGGATCGCCACCGGGGACTGAAGGGCCAGTTTAGCCAGTTAGTTCAAGCCTGTTACGTCAGTTATTTCGGGTCTGTACGCCGTAGAGTTCCAGCATGTCACAGAGACGGAGCCGCAGACTTAGCCTCTTGCACAGGGTCAAGCAGCACATAGAAACCTTACAGTGAATACAGCGGACTATACGGAACACAGCTTGTACCATACTCTAGCACAGGGTCAAGCAGCACATAGAAACCTTACAGTGAATACAGCGGACTATACGTAACACAGCTTGTACCATAGCACATGGAAACTTAAGTTAAATAGCTCCTCGTTTATGAATAAAGAACTCACTTATTACACTAAAATTACACTAAAACTATTACATTAAAATTGCTACACCAAGACGAAATGCAGACGATAAACGGGTATTCATTCGACAAATATATTATACTACAACTGACATGTGATTGTATTGTATGTATTGTATCGTATGTTAACCGGGGACATAGAAACGACGGAGAGGCTCCGTCCCCGCCGCAGCCGCCGCAGTGGTCCACAACCCCACGACGACTACCGCAGTCCACTTCACCCCGCCGCCGCTCCACACCGAACCCTAGGTTACTGTGTGGTTCGGCCCCTGGTGGACCCCCAGGGAACGTCTCACACCAGACGAGTGTAACCACTATGTTTGCGTGGCATATTAATGGTGGTGTACGCGTACGTGGAGAACTTGTTTGCACAGCAATCGCCGACATAGTGTAACTGAGGCGGAATAAGGAGAACCAAACCGCATTCGCCGAGGCAGATGGAAAACCGCCTAAAAACCGTCCACAGACTGGCCGGTTCACCGACCCTCTACACACATCCTCCGGGCGGATTCGTGCCGGGGACCAGGCGCTCCTTTCCGCCCGGAAAGACATGTGATTACATTTTCACGCAATTTGGGTCCATAGATCCTGAGAAATCAGTACCCAGAACAACCACCTCCGGCCGTAATAACGGCATTGATACGCCAGGGCATTGAGTCAAACAGAACTTGGATGGCGTGTACAGGTACAGCTGCCCATGCAGCTTCAACACGATACCACAGTTCATCAAGAGTAGTGACTGACGTATTGTGACGAGCCAGTTGCTCGGCCACCATTGACCAGACGTTTTCAATTGGTGAGAGATCTGGAGAATGTGCTGGCCAGGGCAGCAGTCGAACATTTTCTGTGTCCAGAAAGGCCCATACTTGTGCTCGTGCATTATCCTGCTGAAATTTAGGGTTTCGCAGGGATCGAATCAAGGGTACAGCCACGGGTTGTAACACATCTGAAATGTAATGTCCACTGTTCAGAGTGCCGTCAATGCGAACAAGAGGTGACCGAGACGTGTAACCAGTGGCACCTCATACCGTCACGCCGGGTGATACGCCAGTATGGCGATGACGACTACACGCTTCCAATGTGCGTTCACCGCGATATCGCCAAACACGGATGCGACCATCATGATGCTGTAAACAGAATCTGGATTCATCCGAAAAAAATGACGTTTTGCCATTCGTGCACCCAGGTTCGTCGTTGAGTACACCATCGCAGGCGCTCCTGTCTGTGATGCAGTGTCAAGGGTAACCGCAGCCACGGTCTCCGAGCTGATAGTCCATGCTGCTGCAAACGTCGTCGAACTGTTCGTGCAGATGGTTGTTGTCTTCCAAACGTCCCCATCTGTTGACTCAGGGATCGAGACGTGGCTGCACGATCCGTTACAGCCATGCGGATATGATGCCTGTCATCTCGACTGCTAGTGATACGAGGCCGCTGGGATCCAGCACGGCGTTCCGTATTACCCTCCTGAACCCACCGATCCCATATTCTGCTAAACAGTCATTGGATCTCGACCAACGCGAGCAGCAATGTCAATAGGCTACAATCCCTCCTTTATCAAATTCGGAAATGTGATGGTACGCATTTCTCCTCCTTACACGAGCTATCACAACAACGTTTCACCAGACAACGCCTGTGAACTGCTGTTTGTGTACGAGAAATCGGTTGAAAACCATCCTCATGTCAGCATGTTGTAGGTGTCGCCACCGGCGCCAACCTTGTGTGAATGCTTTGAGAAGCTATTCATTTGCATATCACAACATCGTGTCGGTTAAATTTCGCGCCTGTAGCACGTCATCTTCGTGGTGTAGCAATTTTAATGCTACAGATGGCGACGTTTGCAAGACAACAACCATCTGCACGAACAGTTCGACGACGTTGGCAGCAGCATGGACTATCAACTCTGAGACCATGGCTGCGGTTACCCTTGACGCTGCATCACAGACAGGAGCGCCTGCGATGGTGTACTCAACGACGAACCTGGGTGCACGAATGGCAAAACGTCATTTTTTCGGATGAATCCAAGTTCTGTTTACAGCATCATGATGGTCGCATCCGTGTGTGGCGACATCGCGGTGAACGCACATTGGAAGTGTGTATTCGTCATCGCCATACTGGCGTATCACCCGGCGTGACGGTATGGGGTGCCATTGGTTACACGTCTCGGTCACCTCTTGTTCGCATTGACGGTACTTTGAACAGTGGACGTTACATTTCAGATGTGTTACGACCCGTGGCTCTACCCTTCATTCTATCCCTGCGAAACCCTAAATTTCAGCAGGATGCACGATCGCATGTTGCATATCCTGTCCTCTGCCTTTCTGGATACAGAAAATGTTCGACTGCTGCCCTGGCCAGCACATTCTCCAGATCTCTCAGCAATTGAAAACGCCTGGTCAATGGTGGCCTAGCTACTGGCTCGTCACAATGCGCCAGTCACTACTCTTCATGAACTGTGGTATCGTGTTGAAGCTGCATGGGCTGCTGTACCTGTACACGCCATCCTAGCTCTGTTTGCCTCAATGCTCAGACGTATAAAGACCGTTATTACGGCCGTAGGTGGTTGTTCTGGGTGCTGATTTCCAAGGATCTATGCACCCAAATTGCGTGATAATGTAATCACATGTCAGTTCTAGTATAATATATTTGTCCAGTGAATACCAGTTTATGATCTGCATTTCTTCTTGGTGTAGCAATTTGAATGGCCAGTAGTGTATTTCGCAACACCCGAGGCAAGTACGCTGCGGCCTGATGGGAGCTCATCACTAGGCAGCGAGAGACATCCGCGTCTGCAAAGCGCCAGGCCGTTCGTCTCCCATCTAGCCCGGCGCTGACGCCTGCGCTAACAGACGGGCGCAGAGCGTGTGACGTATCGTGAATGCTGATCAGCGCCGCGCGTTACCCAGCCACAAAGGCGTAATGGGAACTGGCCGGCGTCGTGTCGGGCAGTCCGCGAAGGCGCATGCACACACACACACACACACACACACACACACACACAGACAGCAACCCAGACCTCGCGGCAGCCTGCTGCTTTTTCACCGCGCCCGGTATGTACTCGGACACGCAGCTGTTATGGCCGCCTTTATTCATTCCCGGCTTTTCTATAAAGCCTTTCCGCGGCATTCAGCTTTCCGCTGAGTAACTGCCCGGCTATTACGCCGGCGAGGAGGGCTCCGCGCAGAAGAGAGGTTCATTAACCCTGACGACATTTGGCAGCCGCGGCTTTTTGTTCTCTGCCCCCGGCAGCGCGTATTAAAAGGCTCTTAGTATAAATAAATACCGGGTACCGGCAGCATCTCTTCCTTACGTCCGTGCCGACCGCCGTGTCCTCGCGGCACTCAAATGTTCCTGCTTCTATCGCCCGAGCGCGTCAAAGGCTTTTACTCTAATTCATTTCTTAAGTATTACCACTGTAATATTTTAAACATAGCTGCACAACAGCAACGGTTTCACGTGATAAAATTATAAACAGCCTGCCAGTTGCAATGGATAAAGAAATTCTTTACGTAGGTTTCTACAAATATAAATTTGTCTTCTTCAGAAGGTGACAATTTTACATTTGTAAGGACTAATGTACCATCGCCGTTGTTAAAATTGTCGGCATAGATCCATGTTTGTGAGCTCTGCAAGATCCGTGAGCTATTTTAAATTAACGTGACAAACCCTAATTCTAGGGCTAATCTTATTTTTGACACATGGATCTATGCCGACAGCTGTAATAACGGCGATGGTACATTAGTCCTTACTAATGTAAAATTGTTACCTTCTGAAGGAGACAAATTTATATTTGTAGAAACCTAGGTAAAGAATTTCTTTATCCATTGCAACTGGTCGGCTGTTTATAATCTTATTATTACCACTGTGTTATCTAAAGTAACAGCAATAGGAAATTAGCAATTATAATTACAGATGGGGGATTACACGCATACAACAAGGCTAAAGTGAAATTCGTGCGAAAATTCTTGGACTTGAACAAGTCGCCTCCGTAGCCATTTATCACCTGTTAATACGGAATCAGTCAGCTCTGCAAGGTCGTCGAGGACGTGACCCAGAGGTTACGTTGCCGTCGGTTTGGCGCACAGTTCATCAGTTATATTTCACCATTGAAACGAGTGCCAAGTGGTGCATCGTCGTTTCCGATAAATATCAGACGGGACACAAAATCCATGCCATCTCCTGGCAGATACCTCTCTCGGCCTGAGGTGTAATATTGACAACACGGATGAACACCGTCACTTCTGCGGTGCGGCCACGGACGTATGGTTCTTTCTCCAGCAATTACTGGCCCAATATCTCCAGGTGCCAAGTCGGGCTCCTTCGCTTAAAAAGAAAAAAGAAAAAAAAGAATAATTCCAATCCCAAAGGAAGCAGGTGCTGGCAGGTGTCAAAATACTATCAGTTCAATAAGTCACGGCTGCAAAATAGTAACACGAATTTCTTTACAGAGGGATGCAAAGACTGGTAGAAGCCGACCTCGGGAAAGATCAGTTTGGATTCCGTAGGAATGTTGGAACACGTGAGGCAATACTGACCCTACGACTTATCTTAGAAGATAGATTAAGGAATGGCAAACCTACGTTTCTAGCATTTGTAGACTTAGAGAGAGCTTTTGACAATGTTGACTGGAATACTCTCTTTCAAATTCTGAAGGTGGCAGCGATAAAATACAGGGAACGGAAGGCTATTTACAATTCATACAGAAACCAGATGGCAGTTATAAGAGTCGAGGGGCATGAAAGGGTAGCAGTGGTTGGGAAGGGAGTGAGACAGCGTTGTAGCCTCTCCCCGATGTTATTCAATCTGTATATTGAGCAGGCTGTAAAGGAAACAAAAGAAAAATTCGGAGTAGGTATTAAAATCCATGGAGAAGAAATAAAAACGTTGAGGTTCGCCGATGACATAGTAATTCTGTCAGGGACAGCAAAGAAGAGCAGTTGAACGGAATGGACAGTGTCTTGAAAGGAGGATATAAGATGAACGTCAACAAAAGCAAAACGAGGATAATGGAATATAGTCGAATTAAGTCTGGCGATGCTATGGGAATTACATGAGAAAATGAGACTGAGAGGCACCCACATGCCCTGCTCATACTGTGGCATCAAGCAGTCAGGCCTGCAAGATGAGTGGTCTGCCAAGCGAGTGGATTCATTCTTATTTATCGAGTAACATGAACTCTCGTACTCACAATTAAGTTACAAATTATACTCCTATATGAATAATACGCAACGGAAACGCACATCTGACTATCAGTAATTTACAGAACTCTTGACTGTTCACTACGCACTGGCAATACCACATTTTTTTTATTTTTTTATTTAACGGCTTTTATCAACACGTGGCCATCGCACTGAATATGAGTGGCGCACACATTATAAATTATGGATATCATGACAACATACAATTCGAAGGAAAAGGCCACCAATCTTTTTCTTTTCACTATCTTACTTATTCTGATAAATTCTATAACCTAAACACACAAATTCTATAACCTACCACAATAACACATGAGAAATTCCGCCCAGTGGGCATGGCTTTACATTGGTGATTCTCTATCTTATGGTCTCGTAATTATTTAACGCTACAGTGCACTTTCTGGATAGGATGGTGGATCCTTTATTATATCTCACACTTCGACTCTCACAATCATCATCACGAAACTTTCCTCCAGACCGAGCAGTACAAAAGGAACACGCATAACCCACTACCTCTGAAACTACCTTGCTACTCTCCCATGCAAACCACACATACTTAAATTACATGACATACACCACACTACAACATGAAATACTACACAGGGAATAGTCACAACATTATCACTTTCACCTTTCCCACTTCAATTAATATTTATCCCAGTTTCACACGACACTGCCCCACTTCGTAATTCTACTTTCCTACTGTGAACTCTGGAGATAGATGCACGTCTTCCTGTGCAATGCAAGCCAAGTGGCGTTGCTGGATAGACGGCTGTTTCTCTCTCAGAGTGTTATAGTTTGAATCAAGCGTCACACGGAAACATATCTCGCAAAGTAATGTTAAGAACATATTCATCACACACACGAGTCCTCAACTGATACCATGGACGAGTACTTCTCTTTATCCTTTGTCTCATACAGATTGAGACTCACACAGTACTCACCACGTGGAAGTACTCGCCTCTAATTTCAAGTCCTGCACACGCTATTCCTTAAATATTTCAACTTATAGTACACACGCTAGTAATTCAGCTTAACTTAAGCACACCGAAGTATTTCAACTTATTGCTACACGTGGTTTCATTGTGACCGTTGGTCACTTCCGAAGATTACTACGATCCCATTAATATTACCTGCCTGACATTTAATTCTCCCCACGAAAGTTCCTGAAATAGAGAAATTATTATTTCAAACTACTCTTAAATATTCCACATGCATACCATGTCTCCACTCTTTTGTCTTTATGGAGCACAACTAAGAAGGTCTTAACAGCACAAGATCCAGCGGCAGAGTGCTGAAACATGGCCGTTCTTCAGGTTCTCTCCACCTCTGCCGAAGTGGGGGAGCACCTTGCTACCGTATTGGTCAGCCACATTTCAGGTGCTCAAAGTTCAGGTAAATTTCATCTCTTTGGTCCCACCAAAGGTGGCCAAAGGATCGTCTCAAAGATGATCATATATTCACATTCACTATCTGCGGTTAGCAGACGACCATACATTCATTCATTTTACCAAACTGGATGTAGGGATTTATTTTGTGGGAGTGCACATGTGTTCAATTAAATAAATAAAATGTCATTCTTTCCTACACTGGTATCCGGCTTCACTGTATTAATTGAAATTGAGTTATTTTACAAAAAAAATGTGTTGTTCTGACAAAAATAATGAAGTATGTTGTACCTATTTTCAATGTCGGGCGGTACTGTACCCTTTCAAGACACTTAAAGTAATAGATAAGTTTTGCTATTTGGGGGACAAAACAACTGATGATGGTCGAAGTAGAGAGGATATAAAATGTAGACTGGCAGTGGCAAGGAAAGACTTTCTGAAGAAGAGAAATTTATTAACATCGACAGTAGATTTAAGTGTCAGGAAGCTTTTTCTGAAAGTATTGGTATGGAGTGTAGCCATATATGGCAGTGAACCGTGGGCGATAAATAGTTTGGACAAGAAGGGAACAAAAACTTTCTAAATGTGGTGCTACAGAAGAATGCTGAAGGTTAAATGGGTAAATCAGTAATTAATGAGAAGGTACTTAATAGAATTGGGAAGAGAGGAATTTGTGGCACAAATTGAACAGAAGAAGGGAAAGGTTGGTAGGACATGTCCTGAGGCATCAAGTGATTACCAATTTTGTATTGGAGGGTAAAAATCGTAGAGGGAGACCAAGAGATGAATACAAAAAGTACATTCGGAAGGATGTAGGTTGCAGTACGTACTTGGAGACGAAAAGATAGAGTAGCATAGAGAGCTGCATGAAACCATTCACTGTACTTAAGACCACAACAACAACACATACCGATATCGAAACGTCTACATCGCGTGCCCATATTTCTATTTTATATTATACGTTTTTCGCAATTTTCGATGAATATTTGAAGTTGTTCTTTTGAAGTTTTAGTAGGACATAACTTTACTTTCACTGTGTGAAAGTGTCTTACTACTTTTTGAGCTTTCATCGCGTGCATTCTTTCTCTTTGACTGTGTGAAGCAAGTATAGATGGGACAAATAAGAAGTCCGATTGCACTGCGGGGTCGCGGTGTGAATGGATTAACAAGATATTCAACGTGAAGAAATAGCACAATAGTTGTGTTTAAAAAAAAAGAAAAAAAACCTACTTTTAACGCACCTAGTGTGCTATTTCTTCTCATCGGCATTCTTCAAAAACAGTTGCTGAAAATGATGAACAAAAATCTAGAAGACAAGATTGGCTTTTGCGGTGTGCGGAGACGTGTGAAGGGTAATGCTGAAGTAAGCGACGCTCGGCGCTACCAACAGAAACTGCAGCGTTTAACTTCACCACACAGTATAGACTCAGAAATTTGAAACGTCGTGCTCCTGTACGCGAGTACGGTGCGCCAACCACTGCGCCATCTCGCTCGATGAGGAATACTAAGTATTTACGGAGGTAGTACGAGGTGCATTCAAGTTCTTCTAAGGCCTCCGATTTTTTTTTCTCCGGATTGGAAAGAGATAGAAACATGCACTTTGTTTTAAAATGAGGCCGCGTTCATTGTCAATACGTCGCAGAGATGGCAGCACCGTACAGCAGATGGAATTTTACCGCCGGCGGTGAGAATGAGAACTGTTTTAAATACTTAAAATGGCGACGTTTTCCTTACATGAACAGCGTGAAATCATTCGTTTTCTGAATTTGCGTGGTGTGAAACCAATTGAAATTCATCGACAGTTGAAGGAGACATGTGGTGATGGAGTTATGGATGTGTCGAAAGTGCGTTCGTGGGTGCGACAGTTTAATGAAGGCAGAACATCGTGTGACAACAAACCTAAACAACCACAGGCTCGCACAAGCCGGTCTGACGACATGATAGAGAAAGTGGATAGAATTGTTTTGGGTGATCGCCGAAAGACTGTTGAACAGATCGCGTCCAGAGTTGGCATTTCTGTGGGTTCTGTGCACACAATCCTACATGACGACCTGAAAATGCGAAAAGTGTCATCCAGGTGGGTGCCACGAATGCTGACGGACGACCACATGGCTGCCCGTGTGGCATGTTGCCAAGCAATGTTGACGTGCAACGACAGCATGAATGGGACTTTCTTTTCGTCGGTGCGTTACTGAGACGCGGATGCCATTTTTCAATCCAGAAACAAAGCGCCAGTCAGCTCAATGGAAGCACACAGATTCACCGCTACCAAAAAAATTTCAGGTAACCGCCAGTGCTGAAAAAATGATGGTGTCCATGTTCTGGGACAGCGAGGGCGTAATCCTTACCCATTGCGTTGCAAAGGGCACTACGGTAACAGGTGCATCCTACGAAAATGTTTTGAAGAACAAATTCCTTCCTGCACTGCAACAAAAACGTCCGGGAAGGGCTGCGCGTGTGCTGTTTCACAAAGACAATGCACCTGCACATCGAGCTAACGTTACGCAACAGTTTCTTCGTGATAACAGCTTTGAAGTGATTCCTCATGCTCCCTACTCACCTGACCTGGCTCCTAGTGACTTTTGGCTTTTTCCAATAATGAAAGACACTCTCCGTGGCCGCACATTCACCAGCCGTGCTGCTATTGCCTCAGCGATTTTCCAGTGGTCAAAACAGACTCCTAAAGAAGCCTTCGCCGCTGCCACGGAATCATGGCGTCAGCGTTGTGAAAAATGTGTACGTCTGCAGGGCGATTACGTCGAGAAGTAACGCCAGTTTCATCGATTTCGGGTGAGTGGTTAATTAGAAAAAAAATCGGAGGGCTTAGAACTTGAATGCACCTCGTACTACAGACTCATTCGAAGAAGGCTTTCCACATATACCCTAACACACTCCACCCCACCCCCCCTCCTCCCACAAAAAAAAAAGAAAAGAAAAAGGCACCACGAAGGAATCATCCGAATGCGACGGAAATCGGTAGACGTGGTTTACAAGTGCTGTACAAGCAAACAAACAAATGTTCACAATTTCGGAAATGTGGGATGGTTTATTCAAGAGAACGAGCTTCACAAATTAAGTACATTTGGCCCTTACGGAAGCCGTTATTCGGCTTGCCATTGGTTGATAGAGTTATTGGATGTCCTGAGAGACATCGTGCCAAACAGTGTCCAATTGGAGCATTGGATCGTAAAAATCCCGGGCTGTTTGTTTGGAGGGCGCACCACTAATGCTGCAACCATTCTCAACTGGGGCGACATCAGGCGACCTTTCTAGCCAAGGTAGGATTTGGAAGCAAGCCAAGCAGCAGAAACTCTCGTCATGTACGGACGGGCATTATCTTGCTAAAATTTAAGCCCAGGATTGCTTGCCATGAAGGGCAACAGAGCAATGCACAGTATATCGCCGACGCTCCGCTGCGTTGTAAGAGTGCTGCGGATGACAACAAAAGGGGTCCTCCTATGAAAAGACAGGGCGCCCCAGACCACCATTCCTTATCGCTGATTCGTATGGCGGGCTACAGTCAGTTTGGTATCCCGCCGCCGTCCGGGCCGTCTCCAGACACGTCAAGGGTAATCGGGGCTCCTTTCCAAGTGGGATTCATCACTGAAGACAGTTCCGCTCCATTCAATGAGATTCTCCGCCGAAGAAATGTTTGTAGACGCCCCGAAGAGTGGTGGACCCGGTATCGCCCGCTATACAGCACTAAAACCAGGAGTGATCGTCTGGGATGCCATTTCTTTTCACAGCAGGATCCCTTCGATTATCTTGCATTAGCACGAGATGGAATTACGAATACCCTTCGGTTGGGATTTTCTCTGCCTCGTGATGACTGGGTGTTGTGTGATGCCCTCATGTTAGTTAGGTTTAAGTAGTTCTAAGTTCTAGGGGACTGATCACCATAGATGTTAAGTCCCATAGTGCTCAGAGCCATCTGAACCATTTTGAACCTTCGGTTGGCTTCCGCAGCACCCTTACAGAACAGCGGAACGTCTACGATATTTTACGTCCTGTTTTGTTGCTCTTCATGGCTAACCATCCAGGGTTTACATTTCTGCTAGATAATGCCCGCCTACACAGGGCGAGAGATTCTACTGCTATTTCTTTTTTCATGCTTGTGAAATCTTACCTTGACCAGCAAGATCACCGGATCTCTCGCCAACCGAGAACATTTGCAGCATTATTGGCAGGACCCTCCAACCATCTCCAATTTTGACGATCTAACGTGCCAGTATACAGAAAATGGCACGATATCCCTCAGGAATACATCCAAAAACTCTATTAGCGCCGAGCCGAAAAACTGCTTGCATCAGATCCAGAGGTGAGCCAACGTGTTATCGTTTGTCTGGCTGGACATGTACATCACATCTTCCGATTTCCGTACCCTCCGTATGATTCCTTCGTGGTGCGTCTATTAGAACGTAACGCAAAGAATACTCACAAAAGACGTTCAAAATGGTTGAAATGGCTCTGAGCACAATGGGACTTAGTATCTGAGGTCATCTGTCTCCTAGAACTTAGAACTACTTAAACCTAACTAACCTGAGGACATCACACACATCCATGCCCGAGGCAGCATTCTAACCTGCGACCGTAGCGGTCGCGACAAAAGATGTTAAGCAGAGGCAAATGATTAAGTTGGATTTTCATAAATTCCACGTCCGATTTCAGTGCACTTTCGAATTCTTTCAGCAACACTATATGTAGCCATTCTGTGGTCATCTTGGCGTTCTTTTATGAGGGCAGCACCATTCATAATGCGAACGATTATTTCATCTCTTATGTTTATTTCGTTTCGCAGATTTCGCCTTTCAGCCGCCTCCATAGGCAAATACACTGCTGGCCACCGTAAATGCAACACCCCGAAGGAAGCATCCGAATCAAGTTAAATTGACACCATGGGTTTGCAGCGATGAGATATGCAACTGATTAGAATTTCAGCGCAGACGCACATCACGCGCGCCTGTGGCGCCACCTCATAGCGCCATTTAAGGCTTGGCGATTTCGACGAGTGTACGTTCGGTACGTGTGTTTACCTTGTGGTTGTTTCACAAGACGATCAGTTATGCCTCGTAGACAACAGTGAACATCGTTTGATCAAGTATCCGAGTTCGACAGAGGAAGGATAGTGGCTTACCGAGATTGTGGATTATCATACAGAGAAATCGCTAGTCGTGTTGGACGAAACCAAACAACTGTAATGCGGATATGTGACCGTTGGATGCAGGAGGGTACGACGGACCGACGTGGTCGATCGCATTCACCTCGGTGCACCACTGCACGTGCTGATAGGCAAATTGTGCGCACGGCAGTGACGGATCGCTCAGTGACATCCCGAACCGTAGCACAGCACATTGCGTCTGTAACGCATCATCCAGTGTCTGCGCGTACCATTCGACGCCGTTTACAGCAGAGTGGTCTGTCCGCAAGACGTCAATTGCTTCGTCTACCATTGACGCAGAACCACAGACGTCTCCGTCGCCAATGGTGTGATGACAGACGGCTGTGGACGGCAGAATGGAATGACGTTGTCTTTACTGACGAGGCACGCTTCTGTCTGCAGCACCACGATGGTCGGATTCGAGTGTGGAGTCACCGTGGAGAGAGGATGCTGGACAGCTGCATTATGCACCGCCACACTGGTCTTGCAGCGGGTATTATGGTATGGGGCGGTATTGGATATTACTCTCGCACGCCTCTAGTACGCATTGCCGGTACTTTAAATAGCCGGCGCTACAGATCCGAGGTGCTGGAGCCAGTTGTCCTTCCTTATCTTCAGGGCTCGGCCACAGCCATATTTGAACAGGATAATGCGCGACCACACGTGGCACGCATTGTCCAAAGGTTCTTCGTCAATAACCAGATTGAATTGCTTCCCTGGCCGGCTCGCTCTCCGGAGCTTTCGCCGATAGAAAACATGTGGTCCATGGTTGCTCAACGAGTGACCCAGATTACATCCCCAGCTGCCACACCAGATGATCTTTGGCAACGTGTGGAAGCTGCTTGGGCTGCTGTACCCCAGGAACACATCCAACGTCTCTTTGACTCAATGCCGAGACGTGTGGCAGCGGTGATCTCCAACAATGGCGGCTACTCTGGCTACTGATTCTGGCAGGAACCACATGTCACAGACGTCTGTAAACGTAATCATTTGATACTTGGTCAACATGTTATCTACAAAATAAATCTTGTTGTGCTACCTCTTGTCTTTCTTGGTGTTGCATTTACGGTGGGCAGCAGTGTATTTAAAGTGGTAAGCTTCGATGATAGTGGCCAAGAAATGCGACCATTTCTGCAGGAACGTCTTCCTGAGAAAAATTTAGATGGTGTGTCATCTGGTCACGTGATAACTAGAATGCGCAAGGGCCCCGTCATGCTGGAAGAACTTACCCGTCGTTGTAGACAAAGGAACCTCTTTCCATAACGCCTGGGGGGTCGTTTTAAAGTAAGTCTGAATAATGGGGCCATGTAAGACGATGTGGTATCACAAAAGACCCAACCAACTGATGGTCTGTCGAATGTTTTCCTTCCTTTCATTAAGGACATCACTGACCGAAAAGGAAAAATCTTGAAAAAGAGGAACGTCACGGTAGACTAGAGACCCACCCGGAAGATACGAGATCACTTAAAATCGGCCAATAATGCTCGTCATCTGCTGGAAAATGTAGGAGTTTAAACGATTCTGTGCAGTTGTGGGGAAATTTACGTGGGTATTACAAAAATAAGGGTCAAAAAACGGCTTGAAGAGCACAAGGAGGATGGGAGATTGACAGGTCGACCGTTGGGTAACACGCTTTACAGCCAGGACAACACCACATTCATTTTCATAGGGCTCAAGTACCGGTAGCCATAAGCGGAGACCACGAAAGGCTATGCAGTGAGATTTTATGACATCCCAGGAATTTCAGTAGGAAGGAGGAGGGCGTGAAATTGAATGACATCTGGATTCCGGTGCCGAAGAAGATGTGTACCAGTCTTACACCATGGGGTGATAGCAACAGTAGTCGACGGCAGTCGACAACGGTCAATTGTGCTCGAGCATTCAAAACGTGACGTCACGCCACTGCACGGAAGGGCGCGGGAGCGGAAATTTGCTATTGTCAGTAGCCAGCCAGGGTATGAATCGGACATTGGAAGAAGCTGCGATCCCCCTGGAAAATGTCCTCCGCAAATGTGGACAAAGCGTTGCGTTCCAAAGTGAATAGCCATGAACATTTTATTAATTGTGACAGTTCTGGCCGTGAAAGTTTACATTTTGCGCAGTAACCTACACATTTTTAGAAAAGCTTCCATGGAAAGGTGTCCCCACAAAGTCGTGAGGGCTTATGAAAATCAACTTTGAACTTAAATACTTGCCTTTGTCTGGCATCATCTGAGTAGTACTGAATCTCTGGGGATGCACCTTCTTGCAACAAACACAGTATTTTATTTTGTTTAATCTCCAGTCTTTCACTACTGTTGTGGTTTCTTCAGTAGATGTTTTTCCTTTTGTTACTTCAGAAATATATACGTACAAATATTATGTAGGTTAGGAATATGTGACATCATGGTTCATTGTTTTGTTTAGATTACAGTGTACTTTATCTTACATTGTGTGTGTCCTGTGGTTGCTAAGAGAAATCAGCCACATGTATATGTTAATACAGCATATCATCTGCAACAAAGGGACTCTAACCGCAGTACGTAGTTAAGAGGTTATATTCTGAATAAAATCTCAATCATAGGTTGCCCAATATCTCTGTGTTGCAGACGAAATGCTGTGTTAATATATTCTTGTGGCTGATATCTCTTATTAGTCGTAGGACACACATAACGTAAAAACGGATTTGTATGTGTATAGTTCAGAAATTAAAAAAAAAAAAAAAAAAAAAAACAACGGCGAAAATACCAGAACTGCGGTGAAACTTGTTCGGGAATTTAAAAAAAATAGAGTTTTTGCACGAAGATGTAACACACTTTAACTCCTTATTACTTTCTGGAAGCACTGGAACAGATATTAAAATTCTGCTATGACAATCTTCTGCGATTATTTCTTTGGGATATATTGAAAGGTGGCTACACTGAGCCACAGCGCCAGAGATCGCGCTAGAGAGTATTGTTTCGCCGCCTCCACTGGCAGTTCTTGTCGAGACGAGGGAGTAGGCAGTGATTATTGAGATGTCGTAGTGGGCAGTGCTTTGGGAGAACTCGTGGTAGTCAGTGCTGAGATGTCGTAGTGAGGAGTGTTTGTTGAGATGAGCTAGTAGAGAGTGCTTGCTGAGATGTGATACTGAAAAGTTCTTGTTGAGATGTGGTAATAGCGAGTCGGTGTGGAGATATATTGTAATGATTAAAGTGATTTTGGTCAATATATGAAGGTAACGAAACTTGATTTATTTTTCATTATTTAATGTCGTAAATAATGCTTCATTACAGGTTCAGTCAACAAAGCATCTGGCTTGTGTTCTTCGATTAGAGTGTAATTCTGGTTTTCTTGAGTAATTATGGTATTTCTATTTTCTTTAATTAATTCAGTATAAATGTTATTTAAAATTTCTTGTGTTATTGAAGAAGAACCGTGCCATATGCGTACGTTGAGTCATACTTCCACACACAGAACAGTTATACTTGTGCTTTGGTTTCGTAGGTTTTATAGTTGCTGGGGACTTAATTAATTAATTGTGTTAATGAAAATTTCCATTTCGTTCTTTGTTATTGTTCTATGCAGTCAGATAGCGTAATAATACTAGTCAGGGCCAACCGTTTACGAGACTTCGTAATCGGACATACAGCTACTAAAGCAAAAAATTAAAAATTATTTGCATTATATTTTAATTAAGCCCCCATGCACGTTGTAAATTTAACTCTGAAAATTTTTGTACTATCACGCGATCTCTTTCTTCCTGTTGTCTATCCTGTTCCCTTTGTCTAATCTCTACTGCAATTAATCTATTATTGTGAGCATTCAAAATCGGTTGTACTTCCTCTCTAATCTCTTTCTTTAATTCATCCTTCATGTTTTTGAAACATGTCCCTATTCCCGAATCTAACCGTGTTTCCATTGTTTTTAATTCAGATCCTAACTGTGATCCCAGTGAGTCAAAACGTGTTTCCATTGTTCCCATATCAGTTTTAATTGTTCCTATTTGTGATCCCACTGTTTTTAATTCAGATCCCAAAGTTCCCATCTCGGTTTTAATTGTTCCTATTTGTGATCACAGTGAGTCAAACCGTGTTTCCATTGTTCCCATATGTGTTTTAAATTCAGATGCCAAATTTAATATTACACCCATCAACTGCTCCGTATTAACTTGTTCGAAATTCCTTTCGCCCCTAACATTTCCCGCAAAACCAGTTTCTTTCGTCATGGGTGTAAAGCTATCTGTGTTCGATACTATTCCAGAATCTTCTATCGTTAATCTCGTATTCTGTGAATTTTCTGATTGAGAAAAATTTTGAAATGGTTCCGGACTATTTTCCCGACTTATTACATTGTTTTCAACTCCATTATTCATCATACTGTTGTCCTGTGTTGGCGAGTTCGCCATGACAACAATTTCGTCATTCTCACTGTCCATCATTTTTGCCTTTTTCATCGACCGCGTAATCATTTACAAAACATACAAAACTCGTCACTGTACGAATTACACACAATGACTCCTCATCTCCAACAATACCATTCACACGAAATGCTTCCCTCAATCACGATCATCGAACAATTGAAATAATTGCACTAAATTGTCAAACCCATAGACAAGACAACAAAAATTAAATTTTAAAAAATACCATTAGAAAAATGCCAATTACCAAATCTACACATGCAATATAGACTACAATTACTAAACTACAAATTACTACAACAATCCTACTGTCTACTATTTCTACAATCAGAAGAATTCCAAGGGACGATCCGAAGCAGCGGTCGCCACGTGCATGGGGGCTTAATTAAAATATAATGCAAATAATTTTTAATTTTTTGCTTTAGTAGCTGTATGTCCGATTACGAAGTCTCGTAAACGGTTGGCCCTGACTAGTATTATTACGCTATCTGACTGCATAGAACAATAACAAAGAACGAAATGGAAATTTTCATTAACACAATTAATTAATTAAGTCCCCAGCAACTATAAAACCTACGAAACCAAAGCACAAGTATAACTGTTCTGTGTGTGGAAGTATGACTCAACGTACGCATCTGGCACGGTTCTTCTTCAATAACACAAGAAATTTTAAATAACATTTATACTGAATTAATTAAAGAAAATAGAAATACCATAATTACTCAAGAAAACCAGAATTACACTCTAATACAAGAACACAAGCCAGATGCTTTGTTGACTGAACCTGTAATGAAGCATTATTTACGACATTAAATAATGAAAAATAAATCAAGTTTCGTTACCTTCATATATTGACCAAAATCACTCTAATCATTACAATATATCTCCACACCGACTCGCTATTACCACATCTCAACAAGAACTTTTCAGTATCACATCTCAGCAAGCACTCTCTACTGGCTCATCTCAACAAACACTCCTCACTACGACATCTCAGCACTGACTACCACGAGTTCTCCCAAAGCACTGCCCACTACGACATCTCAATAATCACTGCCTACTCCCTCGTCTCGACAAGAACTGCCAGTGGAGGCGGCGAAACAATACTCTCTAGCGCGATCTCTGGCACTGTGGCTCAGTGTAGCCACCTTTCAATATTCTAACAGCTGTAGCTCTGTACCCAATAAAAATTGGACACATGTTGTATGCTTGTTTTATTTGAGTTAGTCTATAGCACCATCTACTGAAACATTTAATATTGCTTCTGAAACATGACCTTGGACAAGTGTCGAAATTCTGGGTGGCTAGTTGTCGTTGAGTTCCAACTAGATTTTTGCGCAACGATTACCCAACCCGCAATGAGCTGGTTCTACTACCATAAACTGATGTAAGCCGATAGGAAAACACCGCTACATTACCGATATTATCTTCAGAATTGGCAGGAATAAACTCAAGGTATCTTTGTTACGGTTATTATTTATTTTGTCTAACGGTACCCTTGCTAGTAGCTGCACGTAAACCGGGCGAGGTGGCGCAGTGGTTCCTTTGAAAGGGCACGGCTGATTTCCTTCCCCATGCTTCCCTGATCCGAGCTTGCGCTTCGTCTCTAATGACCTCGTTGTCGACGGGACGTTAAACACTAATCTCCCTTCCGTCGCACGTAGAGCAGAATAAATTTATTACACACCAGATATTTTCTGGAGTGCGCGCAACGAGAATATTGAGCCGGCTGGAAGTAGTACTCCTATTCGCAACTTTCTTGTTTTGTTATGTTAAACAGCGATTATTAATTTCACTTTCCCTGAAACTTCTTCGTAGACTACAAGTGTGTACCAGATGGATGCCCGAACCCGGAAGCTCTGTCCGCGGTCGAATGCCCTTCTGACTGACTAAGAGGTATTCACGCGCGACCCGCCCTCGCAGCTTTACTTCTGTCAGTACCTCATCTCCTACCTTACAAACTTAGCAGAAGCTCTAGCGCATAGCTTCTGGCACTAGCACATCTGAAAGGACGACCATTGCGGGGAAATTGCCGCAGACTAGGCTATTGTGTCCAGGATGACTTTTCACTCTGCATTTGAAACTTTCTGGTGGATTGAAATAGCGCTGGAGCAGGACTCCAACCCGAAACCTCTGCCTTTCACTTCACGGCCAAGTGCTCTACCGACCGAGTTGATTCTCTTGCCCTGTTACGTAAACTTAAAACACCCTAGAGCCCGAAAATAACGCATCTGACTGAATTTTGAAAAAGTGAAATATTTCTGAAAATTACTAAAAACATGGTAAAACTGATTTTTCCGTTGGAACGTTTTAACTTGTATACTAGCTTCACCATCAGTTAGATGGATTGCGTACTTTTTTTCTTTTTTTAATTACAGTTCCTGCATTTACGAATTGATCGTTTAAGTAAACTATTTTTCTGGTATTCAAGCTCTGTTTTTCTAGGATATTCATTTCTCTTTTCATTTTTAACTTTTGGGTGTTTTTTAAGTACGCCAGTAAGACAAGATTTTTATTCAAACAAAGTGTACGATTTACTGCAAATATAGCTTACAATGTGGCGCAGCATTCTAAGTTATTGACTACAAATAAAATTTATTTTTCCATTGTCACCTTCTCCCTGCCAAACAAAAATTACATCCAGTGTGTTTCAGGCGCTCTCTGGCTGCTCTGTTCTCATTCTAAAACGACTCAGTTCTTCTTATCGCATTAGTAACTAAAAGGCTATCCACCCAATTTTGACAATATATTGTACAATGCATTGAAGGTTTGCTCTACACAGTGAAATATTGCACAAACTCCAAGCCAAATCTTGGAGGTGTAGAGGAAATGAACTGGAGCTATTGTTTATCCTTGGGGTGACTTTGTACTCGCAGTAGTGGTAAGTTCCCATGGACCCAAACTGCTGAGGTCATCGGTCTCTAGGCTTACACACTACTTGACCAAACTTTAACTTACGCTTAAGACAACACGCACCCATGCCCGAGGGAGGACTCGAACCTCCGACGGGTGGAGGCGAACCTTGGTAAGGCGTCTCAGACCGCTTTGCACTCGCAGAAAGAACAGAGGGAAGAGCAGATGGATGAAGGAGTGGTATAAGAAGAGGAGGAGACTGATGCATGAAAATTTACTAAATGGCTTGAGAAGACTTGAGCCAAAAGATTATCTGAAGTTTCATTAAAAGAAGGCACATTGCTTT
Source organism: Schistocerca nitens (assembly GCF_023898315.1). Taxonomy (NCBI): domain Eukaryota; kingdom Metazoa; phylum Arthropoda; class Insecta; order Orthoptera; family Acrididae; genus Schistocerca; species Schistocerca nitens. The sequence continues at coordinate 964,395,586 of NC_064617.1, forward strand.
GCGAGATGCTTTGCCTGCGGCTGAGGGCCTGTCAGTTGCCTTATTCCATTTGGTTAAAGGAAATTAGTGTGAAGACCTAAAATTAGTAAATGCAGTATGATTACAGTCAATAATCCAAACCATGATGGAGACGTTCACAGCTATTACAGAAAATTTGAAACTTTGTATACAGGCAATGAGAGGCGTATGTACGTGTTTAATACTGAAATTGTGGCTATACTTGAGTCAGAAACGATTTATGCCACTGCAAAAAGTTCCTGGCATCAAAAGCCCCAAAACCTATTTTTGCACTTCCCATATTAGTTCGCAAAGAATTTAACTTCTTTACTAACTGTGGCTTTTCTCTTTCAGGATAAGAGGTGTGGCTATAAAGTAATGAGACTGATTTTCTTTGCAAGATGTGGCAACCCTGCAGGCTTGTGTAGGCACAATATCTTTGACCTTGGTCTACAAGCTGCTTCTACTCCAAGCGACACATCGATCCAACTGCTCAGACGTGAGTTGTGCTGTAAAAATTTAACACGTGTTTGTGTCTCTCGTCACGGAAATGGAACCGCATAATATTGCGCAACGGTATGCCATTTATTTTGCATTAAACTGGGTGAAAACGCGACGACAACTTACAGCAAGCTTCAGAAGGCATTTGGAGAGGAGGTTGTGTCAACGGCTCAAGTTTTTCGTTGGCATAAAATGTTTAGTGAAGGCAGAACGAATGTTGAAGGTGAAGACCGCAGTGGACGACCATCAACCTCAAGGACGGATGTCAACTTGGCCAGGGTGCGTGAACTCGTACGATGTGATCGAAGATTATCCGTGAAAATGATTGCAGAAGAACTGAACATCAATCGAGAAACGGTTCGTCTAATAATAACTGAAGATGTTGGTATGAGAAAGATCTGTGCAAAAATGGTTCCCAAAAATCTCACAGCACAACAGTTACAAACACAGAAAAATGTGGCAGCCGATCAGTTAGAGCAAACGGAAATCAGTCCATAATTGTACAGCCGTGTTATCACTGGTGATGAAAGTTGGTTTTTTTCAGTACAATCCAGAGACAAAACGCCAAAGTTCGCAATGGTGCTCAAAGGTATCACCCAGACCAAAAAAAGCTCGCATGTCAAAGTCAAAAGTGAAATGCATGCTTGTGTTCTTCTTTGATTCCAAGGGCATTGTTCATAAAGAGTGGGTGCCTCCTACACAATCAGTTAACCAATATTACTACAAAGAAATTTTAGAAAGACTTCGTGAAAGAGTTCTTCGTGTCCGTGCCAACATTGCTGATAATTGGATTCTGCATCACGATAAAGCGCCATCCCATACTGCTCTGTCAGTACAGCAATTTTTAAGCTCAAAACAAATTTCAGTACTACCACAGCCACCTTATTCACCAGATATCGCTCCGTGCGACTTTTTTCTACTTCCAAGAGTCAAAACGGCGGTCAAATCAAATGGTTCAAATGGCTCTGAGCACTATGGGGCTTAACTTGTGAGGTCATCAGTCCCCTAGAACTTAGAACGCTTAAACCTAACTAACCTAAGGAGATCACACACATCCATGCCCGAGGCAGGATTCGAACCTGCGACCGTAGCGGTCGCGCGGTTCCAGACTGTAGCGCCTAGAACCGCTCGGCCATAACGGCCGGCAAATGGCGGTCAAGGGACACCATTTTCAAACGACACAATATATCGAAAAAGCTGTGATGAGGGTCTTGGAGGATATTACACTAGATGAGTTCCAGAAATGTTACCATCAATGGCAGAAGCGCTGGAAAAAGTGTGTGCAATCAGAAGGGAACTACTTTGAAGGAGACAACACTAAACTTGACTGAAACGATAAGCAACATATTTTTTCACATCAGTCTCATTACTATCTTGTCGCCCCTTGTACGTTTCCCTATACTTCGACAACAGCTAACTGTACCCGGTTTTCTTCTAACTGTTGCTACATTCGTTTTTTTTTTTTTTCACACCAGCAGACTGATGAACCCCTATAACCGTCTAATATCTCTGAACTGCATCTGTGCTACTCAGATTTCGAAGCCATTCCCACAGTTCGGTTTACGCAACATAACAAACCGCACAAAATAAACAGTTTGGCATGCGGGACTAACTGACAAAGACACACAATATTAGCCAGAGACCTCGCAGTACGACCAGTTCGCATTTCAGGAGATCGTCAATATACAGGGTGATTCAAAAAGAATACCACAACTTTAAAAATGTGTATTTAATGAAAGAAACATAATATAACCTTCTGTTATACATCATTACAAAGAGTGTTTAAAAAGGTTTTTTTTTCACTCAAAAACAAGTTCAGAGATGTTCAATATGGCCCCCTCCAGACTCACGAGCAATATCAACCCGATACTCCAACTCGTTCCACACTCTCTGTAGCATATCAGGCATAACAGTTTGGATAGCTGCTGTTATTTCTCGTTTCAAATCATCAATGGTGGCTGGGAGAGGTGGCCGAAACACCATATCCTTAACATACCCCCATAAGAAAAAATCGCAGGGGTAAGATCAGGGCTTCTTGGAGGCCAGTGATGAAGTGCTCTGTCACGGGCTGCCTGGCGGCCGATCCATCGCCTCGGGTAGTTCACGTTCAGGTTTCATAACTAACCTTTTTCGTAGGACTCTCCATACAGTTGATTGTGGAATTTGCAGCTCTCTGCTAGCTCTGCGAGTCGATTTTCCTGGGCTGCGAACAAATGCTTGCTGGATGCGTGCTACATTTTCATCACTCGTTCTCGGCCGTCCAGAACTTTTCCCTTTGCACAAACACCCATTCTCTGTGAACTGTTTATACCAACGTTTAATACACCACCTATCAGGAGGTTTAACACCATACTTCGTTCGAAATGCACGCTGAACAACTGTCGTCGATTCACTTCTGCCGTACTCAAAAACACAAAAAGCTTTCTGTTGAGCGGTCGCCATCTTAGCATCAACTGACGCTGACGCCTAGTCAACAGCGCCTCAAGCGAACAAATGTACAACTAAATGAAACTTTATAGCTCCCTTAATTCGCCGACAGATAGTGCTTAGCTCTGCCTTTTGTCGTTGCAGAGTTTTAAATTCCTAAAGTTGTGGTATTCTTTTTGAATCACCCTGTATTGTACACTATATTGCTCAACCTTCAACCATATCCTCAGACAGTCAACAATATTACAAAATACTGCACAGTGTTACCGACGGTCCAGGGGCCTTTGAAACACAAAATGACCAGAGGCTTACGTATTTATACAGTCATTTTAACTGAAGACATTGAAATATCTGGAAAACTACGCACCGGATCTAAAAAAAGTTATAATTCCAATTTGTTTGTCTCGTAGGGGGATATGCAATGATACCAAGCTCGACCCCCCCCCTCCCCCACCCCCTGCGTGGATAGTGGTGGGTGGTAGGGGGAGGCACTTTAAAATCTTCAATGGGAACCTCGTTTTTTACTGCATATTGCGATTCTACTTTAAAATATACATACTTTTGGTCTGAAGCAATTTCTTCATTTCGCCACGGAAGGCTCTGTAATCGGAGGAATAGAAATGGGTACACAATGGTAATTTATGACATACTGCTGAATGGTCCTTGAATATCCAGCGGCACGCGGGAACCCACCTCCATGCTGCGAGGGCAGAACACGCCCGTATTTCGTAATTTCTAATTGAAAACCCCTTTCGTAACGTTGTATTCCTCCGACATATCATAACAGGGCTCGACGTACCACCGTGGCCGTGCAGCGCACTACTATGTTGCAATTTTGTCAAATGATTACATGGCTGGAGACCGTGGCTGTTATTTGAAGAGAAATGTTGATGGTGTTGAGACAGCAACTAGCCACAAATTTATTTTCAGTTCCTTTATTCGAAGGATACCGTTACGTGTTTCGAATCATGCTTCATCTTCAGACGGTTTTCATGCTTTCATTACAACATGTGGTGCGTATTTTTACAGATTAATTGTCCTAAAATATAATTAATACATAATTATAAGCACGCCACACAGATGGTTGCGTTACAGATTTTCATTGGATGTGAGTTACGTGAAAAGTCGGTTTGGAGTGTTTGTTTTCATTTCATTCGTCCAACAGATGTGAATACATTCCCACTGCATTCTTGTCGTTGCACACATAAATTTTTCTCACTGAACACTTTAGATCTGTCACAGAAAAGATTTCTAACACGCACCACATGTCTGGATACATAGAAAGTGGTTACAAACATATGAGTGTCAAAGATGTTACGATATATCGTAATATTTTGAAGATGTCCCATGTTTGGAAAAAGATCATACACTCCTGGAAATTCAAATAAGAACACCGTGAATTCATTGTCCCAGGAAGGGGAAACTTTATTGACACATTCCTGGGGTCAGATACATCACATGATCACACTGACAGAACCACAGGCACATAGACACAGGCAACAGAGCATGCACAATGTCGGCACTAGTACAGTGTATATCCACCTTTCGCAGCAATGCAGGCTGCTATTCTCCCATGGAGACGATCGTAGAGATGCTGGATGTAGTCCTGTGGAACGGCTTGCCATGCCATTTCCACCTGGTGCCTCAGTTGGACCAGCGTTCGTGCTGGACGTGCAGACCGCGTGAGACGACGCTTCATCCAGTCCCAAACATGCTCAATGGGGGACAGATCCGGAGATCTTGCTGGCCAGGGTAGTTGACTTACACCTTCTAGAGCACGTTGGGTGGCACGGGATACATGCGGACGTGCATTGTCCTGTTGGAACAGCAAGTTCCCTTGCCGGTCTACTAATGGTAGAACGATGGGTTCGATGACGGTTTGGATGTACCGTGCACTATTCAGTGTCCCCTCGACGATCACCAGTGGTGTACGGCCAGTGTAGGAGATCGCTCCCCACACCATGATGCCAGGTGTTGGCCCTGTGTGCCTCGGTCGTATGCAGTCCCGATTGTGGCGCTCACCTGCACGGCGCCAAACACGCATACGACCATCATTGGCACCAAGGCAGAAGCGACTCTCATCGCTGAAGACGACACGTCTCCATTCGTCCCTCCATTCACGCCTGTCGCGACACCACTGGAGGCGGGCTGCACGATGTTGGGGCGTGAGCGGAAGACGGCCTAACGGTGTGCGGGACCGTAGCCCAGCTTCATGGAGACGGTTGCGAATGGTCCTCGCCGATACCCCAGGAGCAACAGTGTCCCTAATTTGCTGGGAAGTGGAGGTGCGGTCCCCTACGGCACTGCGTAGGATCCTACGGTCTTGGCGTGCATCCGTGCGTCGCTGCGGTCCGGTCCCAGGTCGACGGGCACGTGCACCTTCCGCCGACCACTGGCGACAACATCGATGTACTGTGGAGACCTCACGCCCCACGTGTTGAGCAATTCGGCGGTACGTCCACCCGGCCTCCCGCATGCCCACTATACGCCCTCGCTCAAAGTCCGTCAACTGCACATACGGTTCACGTCCACGCTGTCGCGGCATGCTACCAGTGTTAATGACTGCGATGGAGCTCCGTATGCCACGGCAAACTGGCTGACACTGACGGCGGCGGTGCACAAATGCTGCGCAGCTAGCGCCATTCGACGGCCAACACCGCGGTTCCTGGTGTGTCCGCTGTGCCGTGCGTGTGATCATTGCTTGTACAGCCCTCTCGCAGTGTCCGGAGCAAGTATGGTGGGTCTGACACACCGGTGTCAATGTGTTCTTTTTTCCATTTCCAGGAGTGTATATTCACTTATGCAACTGAAACACCTTTTTCACTAGTACAGAGAGACACTGATTTTGTGAGCTTTAGAGTGAATACTGTTACATTAATTATAAAGTTGTTCCTTTTTTTTTTGTATCATAACAGGCATTACACTGTGACTGGAGCTCACGTGTCGTGCAGACGTAGAACCGATAGCGGCTCTAAACATTAAAATATATGCGCAGTATTTGTTGCTTGCACACTCACCTATCATTTGGAGAACAGACGTGTAAGTGTACGATGACTGTTGCAGCCACAGAAGAAATACTGAAATGATCCTGATTTAGGGAGAATATAGGAGAGATGTTGAGGCTGCTGTCGCCTTTTGTATGTCGAGCACTTTCCAGAAAAAGCTCGCTCTCGTTCGTTCTTTTGTAAGGTAGTTAGGCCCTTTCTGTCTGAACGTACAGACTGGCAAAAGGAAACGAAGCAAACGTGTTACAGGAAATGCTAATGAAATAGCTGTACTAGCCAACGAATAAGTGCCCGGCAATTACACTGCTATTCCGGTATGCCCGTAGGTAGCATTGTCGCAATACTGCATCGTCATAAGCGTCACTGCATCAAGAACTTCATGGGGCAGATTTCCATAACCGGGTGGGGTTTTGTGAATGAGCAGTCAACAAATGCAAACGACCCCCACGTCCTTTGCAGAGATATTATTTTACGATGATTCTACATTCTCAAACCATGGCAGTGTTAACTGGGGTAGCGTGTGCTGCTGGAGTGTACACAATCCCCACTGGCAAGGGCAAGTTGACCATCAGCGTCCTTGGTGGGTTAACGTATACGAGATGCGGCTAGAAAAAAAACCGGACTGATGCTGGAAAAAACATTTATTTACAATTATTTACAATTTCATGTTATCTCCTTCAACGTACTCTCCTCCTCGGTCTCTACACCGCTCCATACGAATTTTCCACTGTTCATAGCAATGCTGCAGATCATTTTCGGTAAGTCCATACATTACTTCCGTCGCTTTTTCTTTTACTGCTTCAACAGTCTCAAATCTAGTTCCTTTCAAAGCTGACTTGACTTTAGGGAAAAGAAAAAAGTCACAGGGGGCCAAATCAGGTGAGTAGGGTGGATGATCTAAGATGGGAATGTTGTGTTTTGCCAAAAACGTCTTCACTGACAACGCACTGTGAGCTGGGGCATTGTCTTGGTGAAGGATCCATGACTTTTTTCTCCACAAATCGTTCCGTTTTCTCCGTACTCGCTTACGTAGGGTAGCCAGGACGCTAATGTAGTAATGCTGATTCACTGTTTGTCCCTCTGGTACCCAATCAATGTGCACAATCCCTTTGATGTCAAAAAAAACAATCACCATTGCCTTGAATTTCGATTTTGACATTCGTGCTTTTTTTTTGTCGTGGAGAACCAGGAGTTTTCCAATGCATCGATTGGCGTTTAGTTTCGGGATAGTAAGTAAAAAACCACGATTCATCGCAAGTAATAACATTTTGTAAGAAGGTGGGATCACTTTCAATGTTTTCCAGGATGTCAGAACAAATCATTCTTCGGCGTTCCTTCTGTTCAATTGTGAGACACTTTGGAACCATTTTTGAACACACTTTGTTCATGTTGAAACTTTCATGAAGAATCTGCCTAACACTTTCCTTGTCAACTCCTGTTAACTCAGACACTGCTCAGATTGTTAAACGGCGATCTTGTCGAACAAGTTTACCGATTTTTTCAATGTTTGCATCAGTTTTTGCTGACAATGGTCTGCCAGTGCGAGTGTCATCACTGGTGTCTTCGCGGCCATCTTTAAATCGTTTAAACCACTCAAACACTTGTGTTCGCGATAAGCAATCATCGCTGTACACTTGTTGTAACATTACAAACGTTTCACTTGCAGATTTTCCTAGTTTGAAACAAAATTTGATGTTAACACGCTGTTCTTTCTGTACACTCAACATTTTCCGACGCACAGACAAAACGTCAACTACTTAAAACAGGCGCCACGGGCAGACTGAGTGCAGGAGGCAGATGAAACTCGAGCAGTAGGCGGAGCGAGAGTCACGTGACAGGCCACGCGACTTTCAGCCTTATTGCATTCGTTTTATTGTTTCACCAGTACTAGTCCGGTTTCTTTCTAGCCACACCTTGCATTGTGACATCGTGGGGAACAAGCTCACTGGTGAATACATTATCTACAGCACGTTGACTAGACACAAATGTCGAACGTTTTTGGAACGTGAACTACCGGTACTACTGCAGGACGTTGCTCTGCACGTTCGACAACGTATGTGGTTTCAGCACGACAGCTCCCCAGCGCATTACGCAATTGGAGCACGAGAGGTATTAGGCCGTGCTTACACTGGTCGGCGGGTCGGCAGAGGTGGCCCTATTAATTGACCCACTAGATCACCGGATCTGACGTCGCCAGATTTCTTCCAGTGGGAACATTTAAAAGATAAAATGCACCAGCAAGTACCAACAGGATGCAAGGACATGGTCGACCGCATCAGAAATGCCTGTGCGGACATTACTGCAGATATGGTTCTGTCCTGTGCACGGCCATTTACAGGGTGTTTCAAAAATGACCGGTATATTTGAAACGGCAATAAAAACTAAACAAGCAGCGATAGAACTACACCGTTTGGTGCAATATGCTTGGAACAACAGTACATTTTCAGGCAGACAAACTTTCGAAATTACAGTAGTTACAATTTTCAACAACAGATGGCGCTGTGGTCTGGGAAACTCTATAGTACGATATTTTCCACATATCCACCATGCGTAGCAATAATATGGCGTAGCCTCTGAATGAAATTACCCGAAACCTTTGACAACGTGTCTGGCGGAATGGCTTCACATGCAGATGAGATGTACTGCTTCAGCTGTTCAATTGTTTCTGGATTCTGGCGGTACACCTGGTCTTTCAAGTGTCCCCACAGAAAGAAGTCACAGGGGTTCATGTCTGGCGAATAGGGAGGCCAATCCACGCCGCCTCCTGTATGTTTCGGATAGCCCAAAGCAATCACACGATCATCGAAATATTCATTCAGGAAATTAAAACATCGGCCGTGCGATGTGGCCGGGCACCATCTTGCATAAACCACGAGGTGTTTGCAGTGTCGTCTAAGGCAGTTTGTACCGCCACAAATTCACGAAGAATGTCCAGATAGCGTGATGCAGTAATCGTTTCGGATCTGAAAAATGGGCCAATGATTCCTTTGGAAGAAATGGCGGCCCCGACCAGTACTTTTTGAGGATGCAGGGACGATGGGACTGCAACATGGGGCTTTTCGGTTCCCCATATGCGCCAGTTCTGTTTATTGACGAAGCCGTCCAGGTAAAAATAAGCTTCGTCAGTAAACCAAATGCTGCCCACATGCATATCGCCGTCATCAATCCTGTGGACTATATCGTTAGCGAATGTCTCTCGTGCAGCAATGGTAGCGGCGCTGAGGGGTTGCCGCGTTTGAATTTTGTATGGATAGAGGTGTAAACTCTGGCGCATGAGACGATACGTGGACGTTGGCGTCATTTGGACCGCAGCTGCAACACGGCGAACGGAAACCCGAGGCCGCTGTCGGATCACCTGCTGCACTAGCTGCGCGTTGCCCTCTGTGGTTGACTTACGCGGTCGCCCTACCTTTCCAGCACGTTCATCCGTCACGTTCCCAGTCCGTAGAAATTTTTCAAACAGATCCTTTATTGTATCGCTTTTCGGTCCTTTGGTTACATTAAACCTCCGTTGAAAACTTCGTCTTGTTGCAACAACACTGTGTTCTAGGCGGTGGAATTCCAACACCAGAAAAATCCTCTGTTCTAAGGAATAAACCATGTTGTCTACAGTACACTTGCACGTTGTGAACAGCACACGCTTACAGCAGAAAGACGACGTACAGAATGGCGCACCCACAGACTGCGTTGTCTTCTATATCTTTCACATCACTTGCAGCGCCATCTGTTGTTGAAAATTGTAACTACTGTAATTTCGAAAGTTTGTCCACCTGAAAATGTACTGTTGTCCCAAGCATATTGCAACAAACGGTGTATTTCTATCGCTGCTCGTTTAGTTTTTATTGCCGTTTCAAATATACCGGTCATTTTTGAAACACCCTGTAAGATGCGGATCACTAAGTGTACTGACGTTGGCGGTAATACGTTTGAACACTTTCTCGAATTGGAAACGTGAAGTAGCGTCCGCCTCGAGCCACGGCCGCAGTGATGCGTCGATTAGCCACTTGAAACACAAATGGGGGTGGGCGACCCTTAAAGTGGTTGTCGTTCTTTGACCGTGCGCCCTGTCCACACCACGTACCTGATAATCCCCCGGCGGTCGTGTTGTTCTGCTCCATACTGCTGCTGGCTTGCCTGAAGTTACCACTGTCCTACGTCTGGTATGGTCAACTATATTCTGAGACGATTAAAGGAAATCGCAGGTTGCACTGTTTACATTGTAATTCATAAGTGTTTATCCCAATTAATGGATGATTACCAGTCCACAATATCATTCAGACGAGCGTACGCGTAACCGACACGACGCGGGTGATTGTTGATGATACGAAAGCCGAATAATCGAACGAAAGTCCTACGCTCGCCATGCATACGCAGATCTCTTTTGTAACCAGTCCTCCTTGACATTAGTAATGATATAACGCTCTTCGTAAAGTTAATTTTTTGAGTTCTCAGTTCTCACTTGTACGAGCGTGCGCGTAACCGTCGCGGCGCGGCTGATTGTTGATAATGCGGAACGCGATGACCGAATGCACGTCCTCACGCTCGCTACAAGACACTGGCACTTGACTGCACTCTTTTATGGTAACTAATTTTTACTGATTCACATTCGTTCATTCTGGGAGACCGAACACAGCGCGGATGATTGATACTGTGCGACACGCAACGAGAGGGTACACAAATACGTTATCGGCGGCCCTGCTCATTTTTAATTTCATCTTGACGCACTTTCCTCTGAATCACTTCATATTTCATCACTTTTCTGTAATAGCACTTGTAGCAACACTTCAACCTGAATACTAACAGTGCTTCTTACATGCAGAACTACACACAACATAACAGTTCCGTGTCCTGCGCTCGACTCTGCAGACGTCGCTGCTCGCAAAGATACTCCACAACTAAGCCAGCGATATGACAATATGCTTACACCCTGTTCGATATTTCGGTGGAGGCGGGGGGGAGGGGATTAGTGTTTAACGTCCCGTCGACAACGAGGTCATTAGAGACGGAGCGCAAGCTCGCGTGAGGGAAGGATGGAGAAGGAAATCGGCCGTGCCCTTTCAAAGGAACCATCGCGGCATTTGCCTGAAGCGATTTAGGGAAATCACGGAAAACCTAAATCAGGATGGCCGGAGACAGGATTGAACCGTCGTCCTTCCGAATGCGAGTCCAGTGTGCTAACCACTGCGCCACCTCGCTCGGTTTATGTCGGAGGAATACTATGTTGCGAGTGGGGTTTCTAATTAAAGGTTACGGAATACTGATTTGTTCCACCCTCCCAGCCTGGGGTGCGGTTCCACGTGTCACTGAATATTCAAGGACCATTGAGCTGTACGTCGTAAATTACCATTGTGAACCCATTTATATTCTTCCTATTACAGCGCCTTCTGTGGCGAAAAGAAGAAAACGCTTCATACAAAACGTATGTAGATTTTGCCGTAGAATCATAATCTGCAATGAAAACCCGGGTTCCCATTGATGATTTCGAAATTGCCACCCACTCACAGGGTGGGTTGGGAGGTCGAGTGTGGTACCATCGGATGTCCCTCTCCGAGAGAAACAAATAGGAATTATAACTTTTCTTTAGTTAAAATGAACAACTCATATAAATAAGCATTAATCAAGCTTTATACATTCTCGTTTCAGTGTTGACTAAGACTGGCACAAAAAAAGAAGACTGAAAGCGACCTAACAAAACATAAAAAAATGAGAATTGGATGTTACAGTGTGACACTACTACGTTCCCTATAGACAGTCCAACGAATGGCGTCATTATGGGTCGCCGCGAAAGTCGAAAGTGCGTCAGAGCCCCATTATGGGAAAGTTATGGTGATTCTCGTGTACTACTGTGATGGTGTTATCCTAACGCATTACGTTCCCCCACGGCAGACCGTCAATGCACAATATTACTGTTCATTTTTGGATATCACCTGCGACCAACTTTGCGAAAGAAGCGGCGACACTTTCTGCGCAACCCACCCATCATTTCGCACGACAATGTGCGGGTGCATACAGCGCAAGCTGTGGCTGCTCTGTTGGGTCCATGGGACTGGGAAGTACGGTAGCATCCACCATACTCCTCCGACTTAAGTGTTTGTGATATGGATTTGATTCCGAAGATGAAGGGACCACTTGGTGGCATTCGCTTCAGAACTGTAACTCTTTTGTCTCGGTTGTGAATAAATAGTTGCCACTATTTAAGTTCCAACCCTCATATGAAAGGCATCATCGAGCCTGACCAACTGAATCAGTGATTCATTATCGCTCAACTCAAACTATTGACTACAGAAACATAAAATTTGGAGAGGGTGTTAATCTTGTACACTTTATTTCATTGAAAAGGGATTCTTCGATATTATGTCCCTAATGGGGTGGTAAGTCGGATGAAACATTTTTTGAAAATATGTCACTATTAAAGCAATTTTGAAGCTAGATCAACGAAAATTGGTATTTGGTTTAGGTCATAAATAAAGAAATATGTGTTTCAGCATTTTTGGAAATTTAGCCCTTATGGACGTGAGATAGAGGGTCAAATTTTTCCAAAAAATAAATCATTCGTAAAGAGCTAATAATGCATTTCTGAAGCAACTTTTATGGAAACATATTTGTCTTTCCGATTACAAGTAAAAAAGTAGTGTTTTAATGTTTTTGAAAATGTTACCGTAAGGGTTCGAAATAGGGAAAGAAATGTCTTATGAAAACATTTCATTATGAAAACATCTTTGAAGCTAAAAATATGAAACTTGGAATTTGGTTTCTCGGCTGAAAATAAAAAAATACATTATAGGGTGTAGAAAAATTTCCGCTACCAGTCACAATAAAAGGTTATTTATTTGTCACACGACCGGTTTCGGCCTTGTGCCCATCCTCAGGTGTTTATACACTCACGTACATGTTTATATTGCTGGGTATCAATAAAGATGAAGCATCATTATTATAATTACGCTGTGGCGATATTTTTTCCATTTAGTTGCACACCTGTTATCGTTTTCACGTCCATATTTCAGTTTTAAAAAGTTTAGCTGCATATTTCACTATTGGACTGATGGAATACACTGTGACTGGTAGCGGAAATTTTTCTACACCCTTTAAAGGAACAGCCACGGAGTTCAACAGAATCCACTGTGGATAACATTCATTAAAAAACAATGTGTTTCACTCTTTTTGGAAATTCAACCTCTATAGAGGTGAAACACAGGGTGAATGGTTTTATGGAAATTTTTCATTAAACACGCATTTTTAAGCTAAATCTATGAAAATTTGTATGTGGTTTTTCTGCAAGAAATAAAATAATACGCGTTCCACTGTTGTTGGAGATTCAACCCCTAAGGAGGTGAAATAGGGGTGAAATGTTTTACGAAAATATTTCATTGAGAAGCATTTTTAAAGGTAAGTCGTTGAAATCTGGTGTTTGTCTTCTCGGTTGGAAATGGAAAAAAACGCGTTTCTCTGTTTATTGCAGTTTAAACACCTAAGGGGGTATAATAGGACTGATCACCCAGCCCAAAACGCTAATGACAGAAACTTGATATTTGGAGTGGGTATGGAAGTTACACTGTAGGCGTCGTTCAAGAAGGGACTGCCCGAAATTCCACTATTAAGGGGGTCAAATAGGGGATGTAAGCCTTTCGAAAATATGTCGCTATTAAGGCAATTTTGAAATCATAACTACGAAGCGGTGTTTGCTTTCTCAGTCAGAAATTAAGAAAAAAGTATTTCAACATTTTTGGAAATTCAACCACTAGTGGGGTGATATAGCGGATGCAATTTTTTAAGAAAATATTTCATTATATTAAAAAACATTTACAGCTAAATCTATAAAAACTGGTTTTTCACATCTAGGTTAGACATATATAAAGAAGTATGTGCCAGGTGCTGAAAACTTCTATGGAAATACCTCTACAAGAACGCAAAAGGCACGATTAAAAAAACCCTTCGTCTCTAACGACCAGAATTGATTTTTGGTCAAAAGTTCATTCGGAAAAGACCATGCGTGAAACGTTAAGAAGGTGTTGCAATTTGTAAACTACGTGTAAGTCAATTAAAGAAAAAAAATGTCTACAGAACATAGTCTACACGCTACACAATCATATATATATATTGGTGACTAGCTTTCTATAAACTTCGTAGGCTGATACAAAATTCTACTTTAATGAAGACGTAGCGGTTCGGGATTGACGAACGTGAGTCGTTGCACTACAACAACAAAGCGACATCTGAAACAGGATGCCGAAAAGGATGACAATCCCATACCGCTTTGCAGCTGTGACTGAAACAAATAATCTGTTCAGAGTCATCAACAATTGCTGTAAGTCTTGAGGAAAATGTATTTGCAATTGTGTGTTTTTTTTTATATTTGTGGGTGAGTAATAGTGGTCCAGTAGTAGATGGCTGAACCATACTGCCCTGTGGTAAGCTGGTTTCTGACGATGTCTGCACTCAAGAATCTCTTACTGAATTCCGTTTATTAGAAAGTCGACTATCCAATCGGATATCTGTTCGTCTATTCGTTATGGTCGCATTTGGTTTACTAGGTAACCGGACGGAATTGTATCGAAGAGTTCCTGGAAGTCAAGAAACATTTTATTAATTTTCTTAACGATGGTATTGGTAGAGTTAGGACCGGGTTGAGCTGTGAGTGGTCATATACTTTTCATCATTTATTTGCTAATCACACAAAATCTCATTTTACGACAATTCACTAGAAATGGTTTCAATTTTGAATCAATCACCTGAATAGCCAAAACAACAACAATAATCTATTGACAAAATTCAGATCAGGTGTAGAGACAGTTGCAAGTAACTTAACCTCCCAGTGATTGTGCAACGACAAAAAATAGAAGCAGTAATAACGAAAAATATTAAAGTCAGGTACTGCCTTTTAAAAAAAATGCAATACAGAAAGCCAAACAGAATTCCGCTATACAAAATATGGAATACGCAGTAACAATTAAAATATTAAAAGCAGGAAATAGATTTACACTATAATGCAAATGAAAACAGAAAACTGAATGAAATTGGTCTATAAAATACACGGGAATTCCAGCATCGGTTATGAGAGCCCGCAGCCCTGATGACTCATATAATGCGAATTACTCAGAATTACCACTGTGCCGGACATATGTCGACCAGTTTATTACTCAGAAACATATGCAACAACAAGAGAAACGCCATTTAATTCACTGAGCACCGTTACTTCAATCTAAAATGCACCGTAAAGCTTCTACTCAGAATCAGTCCCATAAACATTTAACAACAGAGTAAATTAATATACATAGTTTACGGAACTTTCAAGCAGTAAAATCCAGATGTTAAAATGGCTAACACTAAACAACATATCACTGAATAAAGGCTCGTTAATCCACTGTATCTGTGTTTGTTGTAGACGTGAACTTCCGGATCCGCAACATTTTCAGTTGCATGGTCTGGTACATCTATTTATAATATCACCAATAACATTATAGCCCGCATCTCGTGGTCGTGCGGTAGCGTTCTCGCTTCACACGCCCGGGTTCCCGGGTTCGATTCCCGGCGGGGTCAGGGATTTTCTCTGCCTCGTGATGGCTTGGTGTTGTGTGCTGTCCTTAGGTTAGTTAGGTTTAAGTAGTTCTAAGTTCTAGGGGACTGATGACCGTAGATGTTAAGTCCCATAGTGCTCAGAGCCATTTGAACCATTTTTTTAATAACATTATAACAGCGAATAACTAATTACATAGTCTGAATAATTTATTTGTGAATTGACTAATTTAAAAAAAAAAGTGTGAAATTTGATCAGCATTACGCAGTGTACCAGTCTGCTAAATGTTAAACGTAAAGCAGTTGCATTATGGCCCTCCTCAATGGGCCAGCTTTGCATATTGATTTCGAACTGTGTCGGCGTATTGCGTACCTACTTAATTTGCTGTTACATGACAGGGTGAAATGATCGACGCCGATCCGCAATACCCTCGGAAATTGTAAAAATTAAAACTTACGAGACCATCTTTGGCGCGTATCGTATCGGCAGGAATCCGTACGAAAGTGATAAAACAGACTTATGCCGAGGTAAAAACATGCCCGAAAATTATTGAAACTAAATTTAAAGCTGTAAATGATTCATCCGGTCAAAGTGAGTGGCCCTATAACAAAACTTCTATTGTAAGATGGTAACTATAGTGGATAATGTGCTATCCGAGTCTTGGAACACGAGCAATATTACAACCATCAGATTGTTGCCGGTAAGGCACACAGCCAAGGCGGTCACACAAGTCTTAATTTTCCGATTGCTGAGGATATTGCGGAATGGCATCGACCATTACACCCTGTCAACTGTAAATAATAGCTACTACATCTAGCGGCCACGTAGGTAAGTTCCTAACATGCCAATGTACGTTCAAAATCAATATGCAAATCAAACGACTTACAGATTCTCATAATCCAACTACTTTACGTTTAACTTTAGGCGGATTCGTACTCTGATTAATCCAGATCCAGTTTAATATGGTTTTTTTTTTTTTCAAATTACCCAATCCACAAATGAATTATTCCGATTATGTATTACTTATTCGCTGTAATAATAATAATGGTACTTTCATACCTCGATGGACCAAAAGGTACGAGGGCCATTCAGAAAGTAACATCCGGTTGATTTAAAAAAATACACCAAGTAAAATAAAAATATTTCAATATATACATCTTACAACTACATCCTTGCACTATTTTTCTACATAGTCTCCATAGCGATTGAGGCACTTATCGTATCTCTTCACAAGCTTTGAAATTCCTTCTGCATAAAAATCACCCGCTTGTGCCTGGAGCCAGCCTGTGACCGCATCTTTGAGCTCTTCATCGTCATCAAACCGCTGTGACCCGAGCCATTTCTTCAAATGCATGAAGAGGTGCTAATCACTTGGCGCCAGGTCTGGGCTGTAAGGTGGATGGTTGATAACGTCCCACTTGAAGGACTCAAGAAGGGCCGTTGTTCTGCGAGCAGAATGAGGACTTTTAAATAAACGTACCCATTCACGGACAACTCCTTCACTCATAACTCTTGGTCCGTACACGGCACAAAGCTCACGATGAATAGCTGCTGCAGAATATCCTTTGGCTGTAAAAAACCTTATGACAGCATGCACTTCACATTTGGCGGGGTTTTCTATTGCAGCACACATTTCAAACTGCCACAAAAACTAAACTAGCGCAGGTACGACGTTCACTCGACCACGGCTTGATGCCGACTGACCTGTTGAGTGCGTGAACGCACAGATGGCGTCGCTACTCCCCCCACAACCCGTACTGTGACCAATCGGAGGTTACTTTCTGAACCGCCCTCGTACAACTAGCAATGTTACGAAACCGGTATTCCGAGTCTACAAGAATTTACTGAATACAGCTATAGTAGATTCAGTTGTATGCTCATCAGCTGTATGTTCATCAGATTTACCAATTTTAACGTCTGGATTTTATTGCTTGAAAGTTGCATAAACTATGCATAAGTATTTGAGCTGTGGTTGCCCTTTGTTTAAAATTATCTTGCTCCATTAATATAGTCAAACTCAAGCAGAGCGACTGCTTATTACCGCGACACATTTCTGCCGTTCTGGCTTCTGCTTCCTGGAAATACGACTCTGTCGGAGCAACAGGCGGGCTTAGAACATCCACCGGAGTCTGGAGAGAGCTGCATGCCCAATTATATACATACACTCACACCTCAAAACATAACCCTAGCTCTACGTCTAAATCTACATCTACATGGATAATCTCCAAATCACACTTAAGTGCTTTTTTTAACCAGTGAGGTTTTTCCAATGAATGGGGAGTTGGCCCATCGCATTAACCCCCAACCTGGAGGACCAGGTAATTTTTGCTCAAGGTTTTCTTCCTTTAGCCTTTGGTAATCCAATACCTAAACTACAAGGCAGTAGTTGCTAGTTTTGGTCCACCCCGGGTATTTTATTTCCCCGGTACCCTCCATATCTGGTGGGCACTCCCCTATCCGCCACCTGGGGAGGCGCCCGATGGGAGACTAGCAACTCCACACGGTTCAGAAGTGTGGACAACAAAATGGCAACTGAAATCAAAATTATTAGCCACAGAAATGGATTTCTGGAGACGTTCAGCAAGAATATCAAGACGAGAAAGAATAAGAAATGAAGTAATCAGAGACAAGATGAAATGTAAAAATTCAATTATTGATTTCATCGAGCACAAACAACTTAAATGGTATGGACACATCAGACGAATGGAACAGGAAAGGTTACCAAAATGCATAATCGACTGGGTACCAATTGGAAGAAGAAAAAGGGGACGACCACCTGATACATGGATACAGGGAGTTCAGTCAGCAATGAGGAAGAACAACATTCCTGAAGATTTATGGACAAATAGAGAAGAGTGGAGAACAATAATTAGTGACTTACTGTAATCTAGAATAGGTGCTGGAAAAATGTACTCACATTGTAAATCCAGAATAATAATAACACTTAAGTGCATGGCAGATAGTTCATCGAACCACCTTCCCAATAATTCTCTATCATTCGAATCTCGAACAGCGTGCAGAAAAAACGAACACCAATTTCTTTCCGCGTGAGCTCTGATTTCCCTTATTCTATTACGACGGTGGTTTCTCCAGGAGTAGGTCGGCGTCAACAAATTATTTTCGCATTCGGAGAAGAAATTTGGTGTTTGAAATTTCTGGAGAAGATTCCGCAACAACGAAAAACGCCTTTATTTTAGTGGTGCACACCCCAAATCCTGTATCGCGTCTGTGATAGTCTCTCCCCAATTTATCGATAATACAGAACGTGCTACTCTTCTTTGAACTTTTTCGATGTACTCGTTAATCCTATCTGGTAAGGATCCCACACTGGGCGGCAGTACTCTAAAAGAAGACGGACAAGCATAGTGTGTGTAGGCAGTCTCTTTAGTAGATCTGTTACATTTTCTAAGTTTCTAAGTGTTCTGCCAATAAAAGGTAGTTAGTTCTTGGCTCGCCTTCCCCACAACGTTTTCTATGCATTCTTTTCAGTTTAAGTTGTTCGTAATTGTAGTTACTAGGAATTTAGTTGAATTTACGGCCTTTAGGTTTGACATATTTATCGTGTAACTGAAGTTTAATGGCTTCCCTTTAGTACTCATCTGGATACCTTTCATAAATCGTTTTGCAGTTGGTTTGGATCTTTTGATGAGTTTAATAGACCATAAACGATAGCATCTTCTGCAAACAACCTAAGACGGCTGCTCAGATTGTCTCATAAACCGTATATACGAGAAGGAACATGCAGACTGGCAATGGCAAGGAAAGCGTTTCTGAAGAAGAGAAATTTGTTAACATCGAGTGTAGATTTAAGTGTCAGGAAGTCGAAGTATTTGTATGGAGTGTAGCCATGTATGGAAGTGAAACATGGACGATAAATAGTTTGGACAAGAAGAGAATAGAAGCTTTCGAAATGTGGTGCTACAGAAGAATGCTGAAGATTAGATGGGTAGATCACATAACTAATGAGGAGGTATCCAATAGAACTGGGAAAAGAGGAGTTTGTGCCACAACTTGACTAGAAGAAGGGATCGGTTGGTAGGACATGTTCTGAGGCATCAAGGGATCACCAACTTCGTATTGGAGGACAGCGTGGAGGGTAAAAATCGTAGAGGGAGACCAAGAGATGAATAACACTAACCAGATTCAGAAGGATGTAGGCTGCACTACGTACTGGGAGATGAAGCAGCTTGCTAAGGATAGAGTAACATGGAGAGCTGCATCAAACCAGTCCCTGCAATGAAGACCACAACAACAACAGATACGGAACAGCAGAGCTCCTATAACAATACCTTGGGGAACACCAAAAATCGTTTCTCTTTTACTCGATGACTTTCAGTCAACTACTGCGAACTGTGACCGCACTGACAGGAAATCACGAATCCAGTCACTTTACTTGACGATATGCCATTTACACACTTTCACTAAGAATGATTCAAATGGCTCTGAGCACTATGGGACTTAACATCTGTGGTCATCAGTCCCGTAGAACTTAGAACTACTTAAACCTAACTAACCTAAGGACACCAGACACATCCATGCCCGAGGCAGGATTCGAACCTGCGACCGTAGCGGTCGCGCGGTTCCAGACTGAAGCGCCTAGAACCGCTCGGCCGCACAGGCCGGCACACTTTCACTATAAGGCGCTTGTGTGGTACCGTCTCAAAAGCTTTTTGTAAATCTAGGAACACGGAATCAATTTGAAATCCCTTGTCAATACCACTCAACACTTCGTGTGTGTAAAGAACTAGTTGTGTTTCGCAAGAACGATTTTTTTTTTAAATCCTTGTTGAATGTCTGCCAATAGACCGTTCTCTCTGAGGTAATTCGTAGTGTTCGACCACAATATACGTTCCAAAATCCTACTGCATATCGACATTAATGATATGAGCCTGTAATTTAGTGGATTACTCCTACTACCTCTGCCGGCCGTTGTGGCCGAGCGGTTCTAGGCGCGTCAGTCTGGAACCGTGCAACCGCTACGGTTGCAGGTTCGAATCCTGACTCGGGCATGGATATTTGTGATGTCCTTAGGTTAGTTAGGTTTAAGTAGTTCTAAGTTCTAGGGGATTGATGACCTCAGATGTTAAGTCCCATAGTGCTCAGAGCCATTTCTGAACCTACTACCTTTCTTGAATATTGTTGTGACCTGCGCAGCGTTCCTGTCTTTGGGTACAGACATTTCGTCCAACGAGCAGTTGTATAATGATCGTTAAGTATGCACCTATTGCTTCAGCGTACTCTAAAGGGAACCTAATCGGTATATAGACGGGACAAAAAACTTTTAGTGATTTAAGTTGTCTCACTACTCAGAGCATGTCTGAGTTACCCACTCCAATAAGCGCACAGCAGACTGGTTTATTGAAACCACACCGGATATGCCGCACTTGATCCCATCAGACATCACGTTCATCTTCGCAGCAATCCGACAGCCACCCAAGTACATCTATCAACGCTTCCTGTTAGGCCGTTCCGCTCTGCCTTCTGGTGGTCAACGTTCTTCTTTCTGTGGTATCCGACGTTCTGTCTGTGGTACACAGCGGCATCGCATATTACGTCGGGACACTTGCTGCGCCCACGCACGCTGTTCTACTCGTACGGCCCTTTAAATTGCCGCGGACGTATAACGTCTAGTAACGACGCAGGTTTTATAATAAATTAAAGGCACAACCTGGGTTTATTCGATCCGTTCTAGCGGAAATCACGTTGATTTCTGCAGAGGTTACGTTCCCTCACCAGGAAAATCGTCATACTCAAGTATTACATATTGACGTCAACGAATTAGGTTTACAATTCTGTGTCTCTGTTATGCAATCATTACTATAGACTGAGAGGGTTGCACGTTTTTCTTATTCTCGGCACGCATCATTTTGACAATGTCCACCATTTCCCACGAGCTACTCGTTTTTCCTTTAATTTATCTACACTCCTGGAAATTGAAATAAGAACACCGTGAATTCGTTGTCCCAGGAAGGGGAAACTTTATTGACACATTCCTGGGGTCAGATACATCACATGATCACACTGACAGAACCACAGGCACATAGACACAGGCAACAGAGCTTGCACAATGTCGGCACTAGTACAGTGTATATCCACCTTTCGCAGCAATGCAGGCTGCTATTCTCCCATGGAGACGATCGTAGAGATGCTGGATGTAGTCCTGGGGAACGGCTTGCCATGCCATTTCCACCTGGCGCCTCAGTTGGACCAGCGTTCGTGCCGGACGTGCAGACCGCGTGAGACGACGCTTCATCCAGTCCCAAACATGCTCAATGGGGGACAGATCCGGAGATCTTGCTGGCCAGGGTAGTTGACTTACACCTTCTACAGCACGTTGGGTGGCACGGGATACATGCGGACATGCATTGTCCTGTTGCAACAGCAAGTTCCCTTGCCGGTCTAGGAATGGAAGAACGATGGGTTCGATGACGGTTTGGATGTACCGTGCACTATTCAGTGTCCCCTCGACGATCACCAGTGGTGTACGGCCAGTGTAGGAGATCGCTCCCCACACCATGATGCGGAAATACGTTTAATATACGAGGCCTGTTCAGAAAGTAAGCTCCGATTGATTGCCAAATTGAAACCACAGTGAACATCAGAAATGTTTTACTTGTAACAATTAGCTACACCTTTCAGCTACTTCTCTACGTAGTCGCCGTTCTGACTTAGACTTTTGTCATAGCGTTGTACCAACTTTTCAATAGCCTCATCATAGAAGGCAGCCGCCAGTGCTTTCCGCTAATTCTCCACGCTGGCCTACACCTCGTTGTCTGTGTCAAAATGTTGTCTTCAAAGACAGCGGTTCATGTGACCAAAGATGAAACTCAGGGGGAGACAATTGCGGACTGTATTGTGGGTAATCTCACATTTCCATTTGAAAACGATGCAGGAGCATCTTCATTGCCCCTGCAGAATGCGGCTGAGAATTGTATTGAAGAAGAAACAGCACGACAGTTATGTAATGTTAGCTGCATAGCTTCAGGCGAAATTTCTCACCAGGCCCTCGTACTTGGCGGCAGACACTATTTTCTAGACATCTTTACGCACTCACTGCGAGCTCAGAAATGAGAAGAGCGACGTGATGCTAACTGGGGTTATACTAGAGACACTACCCAACACATCTGTGCAAAGCTTCATCGGATTTTCATAGTCGTTTCCATTTCGCGACCGATCGGAGCTTACTTTCTGAACGCCCCTCGTACTACTTCATCGAACTCTTTAAAGAGTGTCGAAATCCTTTTGACACACAACAGCATGAAGCTTAAGGTTTCCGAAAATAAAGTTTCGTTTCTAATTGACTGCTCTATTCCGAAATGGCATAATATATACTTTATAAACACTAACAAACAATGAAATAAAGCACACTATTCGCATTCAAAATAATAAAAGTGTGAAAAACATTCAGTTAAAATACACATCTCCTATAACATATGCTTATCTGTTGATGTACAGTAATCATATTAAAAAACGCAAGTAAACCTACAACATTTTGAATTAGAAAAGGCGTAGCGTGGCAGTTTTTAGGCATATACGTAAATTGGACGCACTTGAAAAGCAATATGATTGACGGATCATTGAAGGTGTAATGGTGAACTGGAAGGTCATTTATTCGAATTATGTGGCTTTATATGTGAGTCTACAGTCAATGTGCCTATTCTCCACAATGATTTCTTTTGTGTGCATGGATATTAGCAGGCCGGGTATATACACTCCTGGAAATGGAAAACAGAACACATTGACACCGGTGTGTCAGACCCACCATACTTGCTCCGGACACTGCGAGAGGGCTGTACAAGCAATGATCACACGCACGGCACAGCGGACACACCAGGAACCGCGGTGTTGGCCGTCGAATGGCGCTAGCTGCGCAGCATTTGTGCACCGCCGCCGTCAGTGTCAGCCAGTTTGCCGTGGCATACGGAGCTCCATCGCAGTCTTTAACACTGGTAGCATGCCGCGACAGCGTGGACGTGAACCGTATGTGCAGTTGACGGACTTTGAGCGAGGGCGTATAGTGGGCATGCGGGAGGCCGGGTGGACGTACCGCCGAATTGCTCAACACGTGGGGCGTGAGGTCTCCACAGTACATCGATGTTGTCGCCAGTGGTCGGCGGAAGGTGCACGTGCCCGTCGACCTGGGACCGGACCGCAGCGACGCACGGATGCACGCCAAGACCGTAGGGTCCTACGGAGTGCCGTAGGGGACCGCACCGCCACTTGCCAGCAAATTAGGGACACTGTTGCTCCTGGGGTATCGGCGAGGACCATTCGCAACCGTCTCCATGAAGCTGGGCTACGGTCCCGCACACCGTTAGGCCGTCTTCCGCTCACGCCCCAACATCGTGCAGCCCGCCTCCAGTGGTGTCGCGACAGGCGTGCATGGAGGGACGAATGGAGACGTGTCGTCTTCAGCGATGAGAGTCGCTTCTGCCTTGGTGCCAATGATGGTCGTATGCGTGTTTGGCGCCGTGTAGGTGAGCGCCACAATCAGGACTGCATACGACCGAGGCACACAGGGCCAACACCCGGCATCATGGTGTGGGGAGCGATCTCCTACACTGGCCGTACACCACTGGTGATCGTCGAGGGGACACTGAATAGTGCACGGTACATCCAAACCGTCATCGAACCGATCGTTCTACCATTCCTAGACCGGCAAGGGAACTTGCTGTTCCAACAGGACAATGCACGTCCGCATGTATCCCGTGCCACCCAACGTGCTCTAGAAGGTGTAAGTCAGCTACCCTGGCCAGCAAGATCTCCGGATCTGTCCCCCATTGAGCATGTTTGGGACTGGATGAAGCGTCGTCTCACGCGGTCTGCACGTCCAGCACGAACGCTGGTCCAACTGAGGCGCCAGGTGGAAATGGCATGGCAAGCCGTTCCACAGGACTACATCCAGCATCTCTACGATCGTCCCCATGGGAGAATAGCAGCCTGCATTGCTGCGAAAGGTGGATATACACTGTACTAGTGCCGACATTGTGCATGCTCTGTTGCCTGTGTCTATGTGCCTGTGGTTCTGTCAGTGTGATCATGTGATGTATCTGACCCCAGGAATGTGTCAATAAAGTTTCCCCTTCCTGGGACAATGAATTCACGGTGTTCTTATTTCAATTTCCAGGAGTGTATTATCCATACTAACGAAATGTGGGAATCCCAGTAGCGTATCCATTGTTCCTGCAGTTTTTTCCCGCCTCCAGTACAGTTCGTGTTGGTTCTTCTGTCTTCAGCTATGGCGTTACGACGTCCGGTGTGGGATTATTTTATGAAGATAAATCCTGAGAAAATTAAATGAAACTTGTGCTCGGCAGTGTTGTCGTTTAAAAGTAGCTCAACTTCTTGCTTAAACAGACACTTGCGACATAAGCATCCAACAGTTAATTTAAGTGAAACTCGTTCGAAATCAGTCTTTATGAATCTGGGCAGTGACGAAACCAGTTCAGTTTCCACAGCAACTTTTCGGGAATCTGCCATTCCAGTGCCTGTGCGTCAAGATGAACAATCTGTGCAAGAAATACCCAGCACTTCCACCAGTTCAGTTCTGGGTAGGTGTGGTAAACAAACAAAGATTACTGGATTTGCATCAAGACCAGTGCCTTCATCCAACCGAGCCAAAATAGACGAACAGATTTTAAGACTTGTTGTTAAAGAATAGCTTCCATTTAATGTAGTTTAGAGTGTAGAGTTTAGAAGAATGACTTATTTATTAAATGAAAACTATGTACCACCAAGTAGAAAAACACTCTCCCACGGTTTACTCTCTCATGTGTTCGACAGCACACTAGTGCGAGTAAGATCTGCAGTGCAAGCTGCATCCTACATCTGCATTACAACTGATGGATGGACATCTGTGGAAAATGAGAATTATATTGCAGTGACTGCTCACTTCATTGATGAAAACTGCAATCTGAAGTCATATTTGTTATCTAGTTTTAAATTCCATGACAAGCATACCGCAGAAAACATTTCCAGTGAATTAAAAAATGCGACTTCAACTTGGGGTATGACCAATAAAATTGTAGCTTGCACTACAGATAATGCACCTGAAATGGTGAAGGCAGTGATGATGTGCAACTGGTGGCATGTACCTTGTTTTGCACATACGCTGAATTTAATCGTGCAAGCAAGCCTTGAGCCAATTACAGACACAAGGGCAAAGGTGAAGTCAATAGTGGAATTTTTCAAAAGAAGTCCTCAAGCACTTGAGAAATTACACAATATTCAGAAGCAAATGGGCTTCCCTATTTTAACACGGAAACAAGATTGCCCTACGAGATGGAATTCCACATATGAAATGTTTGACAGGCTTTTGAAAATCAAAGAGCCTTTGCAAAGCACCCTTGCCATCCTCAGTGTGGATTCACAAACAAAACTGTCCAATGAAGACTGCATAGTTATTGAAAAATCTTGTGAAATACTATCTCCTTTTGAACAAGTCACAACAGAAATTAGCGGTGAAAGAAATGTAACCTTGTCAAAAGATGTCTTATTAAGCAAAGGTTTACAAAGTCATTGTCTGAGACTGAAAAACTCAGACCACAGCAATGAAGCCACTAATACAGTAATTGCTAAACTTGAGGACGGAATCTGTACCCGCCTCGTTCAAAAGTTTGCAGATAAAGCAATTGCTTGTGAGGCAACATTACTGGATCCTCGATTCAGGGAGCATGGTTTTCCAAAAACTGGGCATCGATTAAAAGAAACAAAAGATGCCATAATTAACAAGTGCTGTGCAACAGAAACCCACTCTGTGTTCTATAGAAAATCCGCCACCAGCCAAACCAGTGGAGGTGAGCACATTCACTTCTATCAGTGGCAAAATTTGGCAAGATTTTGACCAAGCTGTAGGTGGCTTGATGCAAAGTGTACACAATCCACGTGCTGCAAGTATAGTCGAGCTTGATAAATATATGAAGATGCCACTGATACACAGATCACATGATCCGTTGCTGTGGTGGAAAGAAAATCATGTGTTGTTTCCTACACTGTTTGAAATAACTAAACTACAACTTAGAATAGGTACAGCAGATCTACTCAGAAATGAAACAGGAACATTTCAATTGATTTTGTTCTTCTCTGGACAGAGTGCACTGAATTTATATCTGATTGTATTTTTTTTAGTCCACTAAACTGTGCATGTAGCTACCTTACAAGAACATTTTTCTCAAATTTGTCGCTCACAGAAGACACGTTTTTGCTCACCATTCAGTGAGTTTCATTTTTTTAGTATGTTATTTATTCATTTATGTGTTTGAGAATAATTATCTGATTTGTGTATGCATATGTTTGTGTGTATATTTTGTAAATGTGCTGTTTTTGGTTATTACACTATAGGCATCTTGATACTTGTGTATGATAAAAAATTCTCAGGCAAATCAACAATTGCATTTCTACAACAACGTAATTTCGTCTCTGATTTCATGGGCAAGTATATAATAAAATGGTAATACATCTGCTTGCTGTGAGTACTTGAGGGAACTCCATGTACTTGTACCTCAAACAAACTTCTTTAGTAAGAACTATAAGTGGTGTAGACGCAGATTTGCCATGATACAGGTATCACAAAGGCATTACACTGTAGGAACTGCTTTAAATTTTCGTCTGGATTTTATACTTCAAAGAAACATACGAATCTCTGCATTCCAGTTACCTTGAAATGTTTTCCTATTCTATCAAGTGTACTTTCTATGAGATGTATCCAGCTAACTTGTGAATGTTTGATGAGAAACTGCCATACTTGACCATTGCGCTATATCCTCCAGTCTGTTACGGTAATTTTTTGATCTGTGTGCATCAGTCACTTTGCATCATGCTCTGTGTGACAAACAATGGAAAATTTAACTGCGGGTAGTAAAAGTGTGAGTGGCATACTCATAAATGTTAATTCAGTGCCTCTCTTCCAGGATGTTATCTCAATAAATTATATCTCATGATATGCCTTTTCAAGAGCACATACAGATTATCACTCATAAAACCTATCAAAATTATGCACTAGAGTACAGGGAAACGAGTTTGGGAAAATCTGTTATGTGAAACATATTAAGTCTGACCTCGGCCAATTGGAAAGTATGAAAGTCACATGACACGAAAGCAGTGCATTTGCTGCTACAGGAAATATGGAACTGCAAAGACGCCTAAGTGAAAGTTTCACACTTTCTGCGGTATGATTGGCGGTCTCGCACCTCATTTGTGTTTTTATGACAATATTTATACAGTAGACACTCAAGATTATATAATGTGAAGGTCTATACTATTGTAAGACACAAACTGTTGCACTGTTTCGAAACAGCGTTTCGAAACATTACATTGTACTGTTTCATTTGTTACGAAACAGTTAGGTGTTTCAGTTTGCCCATCTCTAGTTTGAAGCAATGATAGCGACGCGACGCGACTCCCGACACAGATGGCGTGATATTCAGCGTCTGGAGAGGACTGGGGCCTTGCTTCCTCGCGCAGCGTTCTTACAGGGTGTTTCAAAAATGACCGGTATATTTGAAACCAATAAAAACTAAACGAGCAGCGATAGAAATACACCGTTTGTTGCAATATGCTTGGGACAACAGTACATTTTCAGGCGGACAAACTTTAGAAATTACAGTAGTTACAATTTTCAACAACAGATGGCGCTGCAAGTGATGTGAAAGATATAGAATACAACGCAGTCTGTGGGTGCGCCATTCTGTACGTCGTCTTTCTGCTGTAAGCGTGTGCTGTTCACAACGTGCAAGTGTGCTGTAGACAACATGGTTTATTCCTTAGAACAGAGGATTTTTCTGGTGTTGGAATTCCACCGCCTAGAACACAGTGTTGTTGCAACAAGACGAAGTTTTCAACGGAGGTTTAATGTAACCAAAGGACCAAAAAGCGATACAATAAAGGATCTGTTTGAAAAATTTCAACGGACTGGGAACGTGACGGATGAACGTGCTGGAAAGGTAGGGCGACCGCGTATGGCAACCACAGAGGGCAACACGCAGCTAGTGCAGCAGGTGATCCAACAGCGGCCTCGGGTTTCCGTTCGCCGTGTTGCAGCTGCGGTCCAAATGACGCCAACGTCCACGTATCGTCTCATGCGCCAGAGTTTACACCTCTATCCATACAAAATTCAAACGTGGCAACCCCTTAGCGCCGCTACCATTGCTGCACGAGAGACATTCGCTAACGATATAGTGCACAGGATTGATGACGGCGATATGCATGTGGGCAGCATTTGGTTTACTGACGAAGCTTATTTTTACCTGGACGGCTTCGTCAATAAACAGAACTGGCGCATATGGGGAACCGAAAAGCCCCATGTTGCAGTCCCATCGTCCCTGCATCCTCAAAAAGTACTGGTCTCGGTCGCCATTTCTTCCAAAGCAATCATTGGCCCATTTTTCAGATCCGAAACGATTACTGCATCACGCTATCTGGACATGTTTCGTGAATTTGTGGTGGTACAAACTGCCTTAGACGACACTGCGAACACCTCGTGGTTTATGCAAGATGGTGCCCGGCCACATCGCACGGCCGACGTCTTTAATTTCCTGAATGAATATTTCGATGATCGTGTGATTGCTTTGGGCTATCCGAAACATACAGGAGGCGGCGTGGATTGGCCTCCCTATTCGCCAGACATGAACCCCTGTGACTTCTTTCTGTGGGGACACTTGAAAGACCAGGTGTACCGCCAGAATCCTGAAACAATTGAACAGCTGAAGCAGTACATCTCATCTGCATGTGAAGCCATTCCGCCAGACACGTTATCAAAGGTTTCGGGTAATTTCATTCAGAGACTACGCCATATTATTGCTACGCATGGTGGATATGTGGAAAATATCGTACTATAGAGTTTCCCGGACCGCAGCGCCATCTGTTGTTGAAAATTGTAACTACTGTAATTTCGAAAGTTTGTCTGCCTGAAAATGTACTGTTGTCCCAAGCATATTGCAACAAACGGTGTATTTCTATCGCTGCTCGTTTAGTTTTTATTGCCGTTTCAAATATACCGGTCATTTTTGAAACACCCTGTATATATAAAGCCGCGGTGCGGACGGCTAAGTGAACGCCTGATCAAATTGGCTCTCCCGACTAGACGCTGGGCTAGTAATGCACCACTTTAAGTCATTGAATAAATCATAGCTTCTTTTGCTGATGGCCGATGAAGCTCTCAATTTAAATGTGCATTCAGCACACGGGTAAGTAATCATAATAAAAGTTTGACGTGGCTACGTTAAATATTTTGGGCGAGAGAATTAATGTAATTACACTGCACGCAGTAGATGAGCTCTGAACTAGCCCTTTGGAGATACGCTATCGCTATAGTTTTATAGTTATTCAAATGAAACTTCACACATCTTCATGGTTGTAGCGGATCTCCATTCTACTTAAATATAAACATCCTAGCCTTATTTATTAGCCTACTTAATCTATCTTGCTTCCTTAATTTTTAAGACAAAAACCAGAAAATATTGAATTTCAACTAAAATCTTAAATTGTGAGATCCAGAGTACAGTTTCTATTAAATAATTATGAAAAAGGAATCTAAATATAAATTTTTAACTCTCTAGCTCTTTTCTGTTGCGCCAATGATTTTTACAGAAAAATGTCCAAATTTCGAAAATGGTTAAAGTTATTGAACTGACATTCAACACATGTTAATTTAGTATTACTCCTGACATGCTAGAAATGTTTTAGGTTATTTGCTTGATTTTGAAAGTATTGCGCAACATTTATGACGTCAGAGCTAGTTACAGCGGACTGGCTGGCGCACAATGGAAAGACTGATGTCAATTTACTACAGCGTGAGTAGGCTGCTTCCCTACAGTACCTATCTTCCGGGACACAAATGCATCCATCAGCTGGACTACAATATCTCTGAATTTGGGTCGGAGATCTACTACAACCTCTTCTTCAGAGATTAATATTTTCTGCTAACTGCTTAGGTAGTTTCTAAGCGCTGGTGATGGGAAGTGTCTTTTTACTTTTCTCAACTTTCGTTCAACGTTACTGATCAGTGATGGTCTCATAACAACCTTGCGGTCTACGATCGTATCCCTACGTTCACGGATTTCAAAAGCTCGGGCCTGTTAATAGTCACCAGGTCCAATACCTCCCATCTAGGTGGTTTCTCTAAATGTATGATCTCCGGAAAACACGTTTACTACAATGTCCTCCTGGTCCTTGCTTCATATTCTAAAATCGAGTCTCTCTCACTCTACAAACGCATGTTGCCCTCTACGATTCCGATATGACAGGCAAATTTTCGAAGAAGACACCACCGTTTCCGATAGCGCAAACGAATGCCTGTGCTGTGGCGCTCAACGCGAAGATGAGCCGGCCCGATTACTGGTGATGAATGAAACATTCACTGGTAGTATTTGTCTGACTAAGGGAGGATACGGGCGGAGCAAGCTTCCTGACCACCAGACTTACCCCTCTGAACTGGATTAAATCCTATACCCCCAAGCAGTGTCTCCTGGAAAGAGAATATGCTGCACTTTTGATGATGATCCGTCCATTGGATTGGGACAATAAGCCCGTTGGTTGCTCGGCGTTAGTCGAACAGGCTATGTCGCCTGCACTGGGCTCAGCCTCTTTCTTTCATTCATCGGTAACAACACAAATAGGACGACACTTATTATAGTTTGGATTTATAGGTCTAACAGTAGCCATATTTGCAAGTTTAACCATGGAAATTCAGGTCCGCCTATTAGCAAACAACCAATCTTTTATTTACGTAAAATCTTTAATATACTACTGGGCATTAAAATTGCTACACCACGAAGATGACGTGCTACAGACGCGAAATTTAACCGACAGGAAGAAGATACTGAGATATGCAAATGATTAGCTTTTCAGAGCATTCACACAAGGTTGGCGCCGGTGGCGACAACTACAACGTCCTGACATGAGGAAACTTTCCAACCCATTTCTCATACACAAACGGCAGTTGACCGGCGCTGCCTGGTGAAACTTTTTTGTGATACCTCGTGTAAGGAGGAGAAATGTGTACCATCACGTTTCCGACTTTGATAAAGGTCGGATTGTAGCCACTCGCGATTGCGGTTTATCGTATCGCGACATTGCTGCTCGCGTTGGTCGGAATCCAATGATTGTTAGCAGAATATGGAATCGGTGGGTTCACAGGGTAATACGGAACGTTGTGCTGGATCCCAACGGCCTCGTATCACTAGCAGTCGAGATGACAGGCATTTTATCCACATGGCTGTAACGGATCGTGCAGCCACGTCTCGATCCCTGAGTCAACAGATGGGGACGTTTGCAAGACAACCACCATCTGCACGAACAGTTCGATGACGTTTGCAGCAGCATGGACTATCAGCTCGGAGACCATGGCTCGGAGACCCTTGACGCTGCATCACACACCGGAGTGCCTGCGATGGTGTACTCAGCGACGAACCTGGGTGCACGAATGGCAAAACCTCATTTTTTCGGATGAATCCAGGTTGTGTTTACAGGATCATGATGGTCGCATCCGTGTTTGGCGACATCGCGGTGAACGCACATTGGAAGCGTGTATTCGTCATCGCCATACTGGCGTATCATCCGGCGCGATGGTATGGGGTGCCATTGGTTACACGTCTCGGTCACCTCTTGTTCGCATTAACGGCACTTTTAACAGAGTAAGTTACATTTCAGATGTGTTACGACCCGTGGCTCTACCCTTCATTCCATCCCTGGGAATTCCTACATTTCAACAGGATAATGCACGATCGCACGTTGCAGGCTCTGTACGGGCCTTTCTGCATAAAGAAAATGTTCGACTGCTGCCCTGGCCAGCACATTCTCCAGATCTCTCACCAACTGAAAACGTCTGGACAATGGTGGCCATGCAACTGCCTCGTCACATTACGCCAGTCACTACCCTTGATAAACTGTGGTATCGTGTTGAAGCTGCATGGGCAGCTGTACCTGTACACGCCATCCAAGCTCTGTTTGACTCAATGCCCAGGCGTATCAAGACCGTTATTACGGCCAGAGGTAGTTGTTATGGGTACTGATTTCACAGCATCTATGCACCCAAATTCCGTGACAATGTAATCACATGTGAGTTCTAGTATAATATATTTGTCCAATCAATACTCGTTTATCATCTGCATTTCTTCTTGATGTAGTAATTTTAATGGCCAGTAGTGTATTTTGAATTGCAAAAAAATGGTTCAAATGGCTCTGAGCACTATGAGACTTAACATTTATGGTCATCAGTCCGCTAGAACTTAGAACTACTTAAACCTAACTAACCTAAGGACATCACACAACACCCAGTTTGAATTGCAAGTATGGTTCATTAAAAATATGTACTTTATTTATTAGTTTGTTTCTGCAACAGATAAGCAAGCAGATGAGGACAGGAGCGACGAGAAGAACAGTGGCAAGCTACATAATAATGTGAGCAATATCAACAACCTAACACTCTAGGGAACAAGAACTGAATAAAAGTATCCATTGATGATGGCACAAATGTGCCGAAATGTGTGACTTCGAAGGCTTTCCCGGCGCAGTAATTCTTGGCAGTCTACTACGGTTTGCTGCCGTATGGTAAAATCAGCATGATGCGATATTTCGGAGATCCAGCTGTCCCCCATCTTCAGCAGAACGCTGTTGTTGTTAAGTCCCATTCCCAGCGGGAATCAGTTGCAGCAGCGTTCTCCTGAAGATAGTGCACAGATGGATCGCCGAAATATCGCATCATGTTGATTTTAGGATTCGCCAGAAAACCCGAGTAGACTATCATGCCGAGATATGTTTGGCCAATAGAAAGATCAGATGATTTTGTTTGTTAAAATAACATTTGCTACTGCCAGTCACGATTTACTTTGGTTAGAGTGTTGATACTTGTTCACCGTCAGATTCCTTTATAACTCAGACTGCAGTCGCGCTTACTTTGCTTCTCAGACAGCGCGCAATGTCATCTGCGACTCTAATAACACCTCTGCTTCGGCCGCTCCGCATGAAAGCTGGTCGCAAAGACAGTGAGTCCGTATCGTGTAATCATCAAGTGAGCCTAGGACGAGAAAGTGGCATGGCAAGAATGTTGAAAATTTAGATTTATTGACGAAATTGATTTTACAATACGGTTTCTGATATCTTTACTGCGATATAGAAAGATTTATTCATTGATTTGGTGAAGACTTCACAATAAAGTAATAATTAATTTTCTTCAGTTGCGCGCGAGTTGCCTCCTACACGCCATTATAACAATATCCAGCACAGAACTTCCCCTTCTCCTTAATTAATCTTAGTGACAGTTCAGGAAGGATTAACTCAATTAACGCAATGTTTTGTAATCTACGATGAATATGTACGTTTTGTAGTATATCAGAGTATCAGAGTTTGTCATTTCTTTGCGGTTCTTGATTATAATGAAGAATACTTTTGTCAAGTGACTTAAATTTGTAAACACTCCTCTTAAAGGAATCGGTATTACAAAATTTACCACGTCATTATCCATTCCCCAGTCTTTGTCATTCATTAGATAAAGTTTCACAATTGAAATTTAAAATACAGACATATTGCGCGGACTCATTGCACACGTATCTCACCTGTAGTTACTTTGGCGCCCAGTAAATGTGACGCACTTTTTCAATAGCTTTCAGTAGAATCAGCAGCATTTTCCAGAGAGCAGTTACCCGAACGTTTTCGATTGCCACAGGTAAGTCAAAAGAGAAAGAAAAAAAATTGCATTTCGGATTTCAAGAGACTTCGTTTCATGCTACCAAAAATCAATTCAGGTTTTGCCAAATTTTATGTCAGAGAAGTAAAGAAGAATGAAACAGAGTGTTTTAAGATTTTTTGAAGGGAACTGAGGTAGAATCTGGTTTTTCTTTATTAGCCGACTCAGAACACTGGTTTGGAAGTCACGCGGTCAGATTAACTTCCGTTTCGAATCACTGCTAGGAATAGACGCAATTTCTCAAACCATTCAGACAATTTCCAATGAAAAATCAATAAATAAAACTATCAGTAAAACTAATAACAATTTTAAGGAACTTTCACATTTTATTTATTTCCCGCACAGAGCCATTCGGGAAATAATTCCCATTATCCAGTGCGTCTTTCATGTAGCCGACTCAGAACACTGGTTTGGAAGTCACGCAGTCAGATTAACTTCCGTTTCGAATCACTGTTAGGAATAGACGCAATTTCTCAAACCATTCAGACAATTTCCAATGAAAAATCAATAAATAAAACTATCAGTAAAACTAATAACAATTTTAAGGAACTTTCACATTTTATTTATTTCCCGCACAGAGCCATTCGGGAAATAATTCCCATTATCCAGTGCGTCTTTCATGTACTGTGGTATTTATGCAGGCATTACGCACAACGCCACCAGATAACCAGACATTTATCCGAATAAAGGGAAAACCTGCCCATTATCTTTAGGCTGGAGAAAAGCCCCGTGCCTCTTAACCGGCAAAACCGGCGATGGTGTTCACCGCTAGCCGACCGGCGCGGTCCGGAAATGATACGTTACCACGCAAGTGTCGAAACATGTTTGGTAAGGAACAAAAAAAAAGATATAACATTTTGATTTGCAGAAGACGGAAATTAAATTCTCAAACACGGCAACAGCAGCATAGCCGCGCGGGATTAGCCGATCGGTCTGAGGCGCTGCAGTCATGGCTGTGCGGCTGGTCCCGGTGGAGGTTCGAGTCCTCCTTCGGTCATGGGTGTGTGTGTTTGTCCTTAGGATAATTTGGGTTAAGTAGTTGTAAGCTTAGGGACTGACGACCTTAGCAGTTAAGTCCCATAAGATTTCACACACACACACAACAGCAGCGCAGGCGTCCACAACGCGGCAAGGGCGCGAGGGGGAAGGAGGGGCAAAACTGGGCACTTCCCCCGTTCCGAACTTTCAATTTACTACAAAATTCTCGCGCGTTGAGAGAGCCGCGACCTGCTCTTCTAATAAATCTCAAATTCATCACTCCCTAGTGCGACGGGAAATATTGTGGCTTTACCAGTCGCTCTTTAACTTGAGTGTGTTTGGCTGTCGCGCTATACGCGGGAAATTATGATGCTTTTTAGCTTATCGGCGGTTGCCGCGCTGTCCTACAGCAAAGGCGGATCTGAAGTTTTGCAGGTGCAGAGACAGAGTAAAAAGTCTTTTCTCTGACACGGCTACGTACCCGCGCTTATCGAGCTGAAGAAAAAGGACCGGTCCACCACGCTGGCGCTCTTATGCTGTGTTAGCGTACCTGTTTTCCCTGGACAAATAAGACTTCTGGCGGTTTTCTGAGACTACATTCAGATTTACAGGTTAGAGCGAACTTTCAGTAACACTGGCATGCTCTGCTGTAGCAATATTCATACACACATCAAAAAAACGTTTTGCATCACCCCTGTTCCCAGAACTCCTGAAGACAGACGTTGATTGTGGATCAACAGTCCATTTGACTGTTCAGAGATGTCACTAAACACGCCCGAAGATGTAAACAACCGTGCATGAGCGGCGCCTTTTAGACGGATGGGGCCCGACGGCCGATCAGTTCCAGTCATTCCACCAGGAAGGAGGTGCACGGCTCGT
Organism: Schistocerca nitens; assembly: GCF_023898315.1. Lineage (NCBI taxonomy): Eukaryota > Metazoa > Arthropoda > Insecta > Orthoptera > Acrididae > Schistocerca > Schistocerca nitens. Next base: position 964,431,569 of record NC_064617.1, read on the forward strand.
GTTGTCTGTAGTTCAACCACGCCTAGGCGGTCAACACCGCGGTTCGATTGCCTCCGCATTGTTACCTTGCGCCAGGAAGGGCCGTCAACAAAGGAAGTGTCCAGGCTTCTCCGAGTGAACCAATGCGCTGTTGTTGGGACATGGAGGAGATACAGAGAGACAGGATCTGCCGATAACATGCTTCGCTCAGGCCGCCCAAGGGCTGCTACTGCAGTGAATGACCGCTACCTACGCGTTATGGCTCGGAAGACATGCAACGCCACCATGTTTAATAATGCCACAGAACTTCGAGTTACGACTCAAACTGTGAGCAACAGGCTGCATCATGCACAACTTCACTCCCGACGTCGATGACGAGGACCATCTTTGCAACCACGACACCATGCAGCGCGGTACAGATGGGCCCAACATCATTCCGAATGGACCGCTCAGGATTGGTTGAAATGGTTCAAATGGCTCTGAGCACTATGGGACTTAACTTCTGGGGTCATCAGTCCCCTAGAAGAACTACTTAAACCTAACTAACCTAAGGACACCACACACATCCATGCCCGAGGCAGGATTCGAACCCGCGACCGTAGCGGTCGCTCGGCTTTTCACTGCAGCGCCCAGAACCGCACGGCCACTGCGGCCGGTCCAAAGTGGAGGTTCCCTGCTGTTTTGGGGTGGCATTGTGTGGGCCGACGTAAGCCGCTGGTGGTCATGGAAGGCGCTGTAATGGCTGTGCGATACGTGAATGCCATCCTCCGACCGATAGTGCAACCATTTCGGTAGCATATTAGCGAGGCATTCGTTTTCAGGGCCGAGAAATCGCGCCCCCATCGTGCACATCTTGTGAATGACTTCTTTCAGGATAACGACATCGCTCGACTACAGTGGCCAGCATGTTCTCCAGACATGAACCCTATCGGACATGCCTGGGATAGATTGAAAAGGGCTGTTTATGGACTACGTGACCCACCAACCACTCTGTGGGATCTACGCCGATGCGGAGTGGGTCAATCTGGACCAACAGTGCCTTGACGAACTTGTGGATAATATGCGACGACGAATACAGGCATGGAACACTGTAAGAGGGCGTGCTACTGAGTATTAGAGGTACCAAGGTGTGTACAGCAATCTGGATCACCACCTCTGAAGGCCTCGCTGTATGGTGGTACAACATGCAATGTGTGGTTTTCAGGAACAATAAAAAGGGGGCAAAATATGTTTATGTTGATCTCTACTCCATTTTCTGTACAGGTTCCGGAACTCTCGGTACCGAGGTTATGCAAAACTTTCTTTGATGTGTGTATATGGTTCATTTGCTAACTTACAGTATTATCTTGATAGAGAAAATACCATATTTAGCAGTACGGTAAGGGAAAAAAATATTGTGAAATATCAAGCTCGAGAAAGTGCTCTCAGAAAGTTGGCGTCTTATCGACTCCTTCTGCGTGTAACACATACAGTTACACAGTTACAAATTCCGCGACTCGGTTAGCACGGCTGCACAACAGTGGAGGCCAGGACCATCTTGAATCAGTCATATGCTGTTAACTGTAAACTCCACTGGCCAATCTGAGTGACGTGTTTAAGGTTTACCACAAGCGTATATTATCGAATGCCGAGTGGATTTTCCACAAGCATATATAGTCGAATGCTGAGAGTGGCTATCATTTTTCACAAAGGAGCCAAAACATATCGCTTTCAGAATATACTAGTGTATCCTTCATTATTCCAGTAAAAATTAAGAAACAGGTGATATAACAATAATGCATCATATCCATTAGTACGATCAAATCCGAAGTTTGGGAAGCAAATGGAATTTGCCATCAAAGCTGAGCAAGTGTTTGTAAAAAAATTTATTTCATGTTTCGCCGCTATGGAGAATTCTATTTTTTGCTCGTCGTTTTTGATGAAATGCACCAGGATGTTAATATTTTCAGCTTTTTTTTCTTACTCGTTGGGTAAAATGGATTTAATCACACGTAGATGTAGCTTCTGGACTTTAACTCAAACAACTGGCTTTCATAATCATATTTATTACATAAAAAATATGCTTGGTATACGGGCTTATTCCGTGAGGATACTTACTTTCAGGGATTACGAAGAAGGATACATGTATCAATCTCAGGTAAGGAACACTGGTCCGGAAGCGACCAAGTCGAAAATTATAAGTAAAAACCATTCCGACACCTCTGAAAATGGAATACATGTAGCGTAGGCAATCCCTACGAACACTTAGATGTAGAGGTTGGTCCAATACGTCAACGAATCCAATGCAGCCGGCCGGAGTGACCGAGCGGTTCTAGGCGCTTCAGTCTGGAACCGCAAGACCGCTACGGTCGCAGGTTCGAATCCTGCCTCGGGCATGGATGTGTGTGATGTCCTTACGTTAGTGAGGTTCAAGTCCCATAGTGCTCAGAGCCATTTTTTAATCCAATGCAAATGGCATGTCGTCTACTGACATCTGCAACGTTGGTGTAAAATGTCTGTGCTATAATAGACGGGAGTGTTGTAATGTTATGTGTGCCTCACTGCATTTTTTTAACTAATTTGTACCTGATTTTATTCTGAGAAGCTCAGTAATGTATGTAAATACCGTAAATGTAAATGTGTTTCAAAAGGTACTTGAAATGGAGTGAAGCGCAGCTGAACAGCAAGAAACTCTTTAGCACACAATCCCTTCAACGATAGTAGCTGTGAATCTTTGAGTATGGACTCAAAAAAAAATTTGATTTATTAAAAAAAAAAAAAAAAGAGTACTGTTAATCTGTATCTTGGTGTGTTGCTAGGCCGTCTCTCAGAACGTATTGTTTCATGTAATGAAAATTGATATTTTAGTGATGAAAGCGAGTAAAGTATGTGTAAGACATGCCAAACATTAATGTATACAAATTTTCTGGAACTGAAGAAAAGAAATATCTTATTTTTGGAAAAGGAGGCGAACTTCATTGTCGTCGCCGTCTATCAATCAACAGAATTGTAAGTGCACAAAGTTCACTAAAATACAGCAAAAGAAATGAATTCTCTACAGTTTTCATTCAATAAGTAACAACCTCTCATAATTTGTTAATTACAGTAATCGGATTATGTTCTTGTACAGCAGTATGGTGCTGAACACCACTGACCAATTTTGATGTAGCAGGACGTGCAGTTTGAAGGGAATTTGTGTGCTAAGCAATCTTCTTTTCTCCCGAAAAGCAGATTGCTGTTTGATCTTATTTACTTACAACAGTGGTCCCTTCGGTATGAAAAGCTACGAAAACTTGGGCTCAAAGCTATCCGCAATATGGCCAAGTAACTAACAGAGTCGTATTTTAAACATTAAAGAACAGTAACTTCCTCCAAATTGTAATACGTCAACAACTGGTGCAAAAAAAAAAATGGTTCAAATGGCTCTGAGCACTATGGGACTTAACTTCTGAGGTCATCAGTCCCCTAGCACTTATAACTACTTAAACGTAACTAACCTAAGGACATCACACACATCCATGCCCGAGGCAGGATTCGAACCTGTGACGGTAGCAGTCGCGCGGTTCCAGACTGAAGCGCCTAGAACCGCTCGGCCACTCCGGCCAGCCCAACTGGTGCAGAAGCTGATCATTCAAGCAGGCAGCAACCAAAATTAAGGTACCAGTTACGACTTAAAGTAAAAATCTCAATCAAAAATCAATCTCTCTATCTCTCCAAACACGTGTATAAATATTCATATTATTAAGATAAAAGTCATTTTATAGTGTGTGTTTACAAACTGATGTACTAACTACGATCAGTCCCAACGACGGAACTGGCAGTCATGATTTTCGTGAATGGGAAAACATGTGGAAGTAGCTGAGAAACGTAAATGTTGTGCGGGACTAAATATCCACGTAGAGGACATCCAACTGCCACCATGTTTCCAAGACTGTTCCAGTGATTAAGTGAAACAGGGCAGTTGGTACCAGAGTACAACGGCTGAGAAGGTCGACGAGCTACACGGACTCTCGGCTTAGAAGATGCGGTGCTTGCTCGAGCGGATGACACGCCGCTATCAGCACTCTTATCAGTTGCACGTGAAATGAATCTTTCGCGGAATACCGTGTGGCGAGAGTTACTGTAAACGCAGCTACATCCCTACCATCCACAGGGGGTGTATGCTTTGACTAGTGCTCACTTCTAACCTCGTGTCGTGTTCAGCCAACGCTTCTTGCAGCGCGCTACAGTCAATCCTCACCTTCCTGCGTATATACACTCCTGGAAATTGAAATAAGAACACCGTGAATTCATTGTCCCAGGAAGGGGAAACTTTATTGACACATTCCTGGGGTCAGATACATCACATGATCACACTGACAGAACCACAGGCACATAGACACAGGCAACAGAGCATGCACAATGTCGGCACTAGTACAGTGTATATCCACCTTTCGCAGCAATGCAGGCTGCTATTCTCCCATGGAGACGATCCTAGAGATGCTGGATGTAGTCCTGTGGAACGGCTTGCCATGCCATTTCCACCTGGCGCCTCAGTTGGACCAGCGTTCGTGCTGGACGTGCAGACCGCGTGAGACGACGCTTCATCCAGTCCCAAACATGCTCAATGGGGGACAGATCCGGAGATCTTGCTGGCCAGGGTAGTTGACTTACACCTTCTAGAGCACGTTGGGTGGCAAGGGATACATGCGGACGTGCATTGTCCTGTTGGAACAGCAAGTTCCCTTGCCGGTCTAGGAATGGTAGAACGATGGGTTCGATGACGGTTTGGATGTACCGTGCACTATTCAGTGTCCCCTCGACGATCACCAGTGGTGTACGGCCAGTGTAGGAGATCGCTCCCCACACCATGATGCCGGGTGTTGGCCCTGTGTGCCTCGGTCGTATGCAGTCCTGATTGTGGCGCTCACCTGCACGGCGCCAAACACGCATACGACCATCATTGGCACCAAGGCAGAAGCGACTCTCATCGCTGAAGACGACACGTCTCCATTCGTCCCTCCATTCACGCCTGTCGCGACACCACTGGAGGCGGGCTGCACGATGTTGGGGTGTGAGCGGAAGACGGCCTAACGGTGTGCGGGACCGTAGCCCAGCTTCATGGAGACGGTTGCGAATGGTCCTCGCCGATACCCCAGGAGCAACAGTGTCCCTAATTTGCTGGGAAGTGGCGGTGCGGTCCCCTACGGCACTGCGTAGTATCCTACGGTCTTGGCGTGCATCCGTGCGTCGCTGCGGTCCGGTCCCTGGTCGACGGGCACGTGCACCTTCCGCCGACCACTGGCGACAACATCGATGTACTGTGGAGACCTCACGCCCCACGTGTTGAGCAATTCGGCGGTACGTCCACCCGGCCTCCCGCATGCCCACTATACGCCCTCGCTCAAAGTCCGTCAACTGCACATACGGTTCACGTCCATGCTGTCGCGGCATGCTACCGGTGTTAAAGACTGCGATGGAGCTCCGTATGCCACGGCAAACTGGCTGACACTGACGGCGGCCGTGCACAAATGCTAAATGCTGCGCAGCTAGCGCCATTCGACGGCCAACACCGCGGTTCCTGGTGTGTCCGCTGTGCCGTGCGTGTGATCATTGCTTGTACAGCCCTCTCGCAGTGTCCGGAGCAAGTATGGTGGGTCTGACACACCGGTGTCAATGTGTTCTTTTTTCCATTTCCAGGAGTGTACTTTTCACAGGTGAAGCCAGTTTCACCAAAGACGAAATGCAAAATACTCACAAAGTCTTGTTTGGGCCGATGGGAATCCGGACGCAGCAGTTGTGAAACGTCATCTTCACTGATTATCAGTTAACGTACGGGGAGGCATAGTCAAAGGTTACGCCCTAGCCCCGTTTCTTCTTCCTCTCCGTTTAAATTCACCGGTGTACACAGTCTTTGTTAGAGACGTACTATCCAGGTTCCTAGAACACACCTGACTTGTTATTCGCCAACGGATGTGGTACCAAAACTATGGAGCCTCAGCTTACTTTGGACTGGTGGTTCGTGAACACCTGGGTCAGACATTCCCTGAAGAGTGGACAGGCAGAGGAGAACGTGTTCCGTGGCCAAAACGTTCATCTGATCTCACCCCACTTGAGTTCTGCTTGTGGAGCTATGCGAAAAGTCTTGTGTACGAGAAGCCTGTGCATACTGAGAAGGACGTCCTGGCAAGAATTCTCACTGCCTGCGACACTTTCCAAACGACCCTGGGAATATTAGAAAGGGTACGACGAACTTCGGCGATGACACCATGCCTGCTTTTGCAGGTAAATGGAATTCATTGATACGTTACCGCAGATTCAAGATTTTCGGTCTCTCTTACATGAAGTTAGGTGTGCCGTCAGTAGTCCGTCAACAGGGGAAATTTTCTGACGGTATTTGGGAGTATTCAGGGGGAATTCTGTATGTCATGATCAGCGTTTGGAAGTTGGGGTCCTAAGTTCGAGCGATGCGCGAGGCTTAGCCGGAACATGACTATCAGGTTGTTGCATAATTTCGTTGCGTTATTGCTTCGCATGTTTGTATTTCGGTTGCTATGGGTTTATTTATCGATTGCCGTTTTTTATTTGTAGTTCACTATTGCTGTCTGAGTTTACATATTATCGTTTTGTCATTTGGAGATAGTGGGTGGAACTGTTGGAACCGTGCGACTGCTACGGTCGCAGGTTCGAATCCTGCCTCGGGCATGGATGTGTGTGATGTCCTTATGTTAGTTAGGTTTAAGTAGTTCTAAGTTCTAGGGGACTGATGACCACAGCAGTTGAGTCCCATAGTGCTCAGAGCCATTTGAACCATTTTTGGAACTGTTGACGCCAGAAAATGGAGTGTCAAGTGGAGAAATCGGAACATTTCCGATCAATTCCTCTGTTTAAGTTCAGTAGAGGAGTGAAAGCCAGACACATTTGCATCGTATAGGGGGATAATGCAACTGCACAGAGCACGGCAAGAAACTGGTTTTCTCGTGCAAAGGAGGATAATTTTGGCATTAGTGACTGTCCATGTGCAGGAAGACCTTTAGGGTTTATAGTCTGTACGCGTTAACCTACGTCAGTGTAGTCGAGAGGTGGCAAATGTAATGTACTGTGATGATTCCGCCACCGTGCATCGTGCAACATTTAGACGGAATGGGGAAGGTTCAAAAATCGGGTGTGGGGTGGCGGATGTGTGCAGTTCTGCTTGGTTCAAAAATGGTTCAAATGGCTCTGAGCACTATGGAAGTTAACTGCTGAGGTCATCAGTCCCCTAGAACTTAGAACTACTTAACCCTACCTAACCTAAGAACATCACACACATCTATGCCCGAGGCAGGATTCGAACCTGCGACATAGCGGTCGCGCGGTTCCAGACTGAAGCGCCTAGAACCGCTCCGCCACTCCGGCCGGCACAGTTCTACTTGCTCTTCATCAATTGGCTCTTGAAAAACACTGCCCATTCCTATCCCGCATCATTACTGATGACGAGAAATGGTGTCTTCATGCTAAGACAAATTAAAGAAAGAAATGGTTGACCCCAAACAACAGCATTAACTAAACGCACAAAGACATGCGCGCATCCACAAAAGATAAAGTTACCCATCTGGTGGAACGGCTGACATTTATTGTCAACAACTGAGATGTCTTGCAGTCCAAGAACAACGACCAGGAAGACGCTACTCCATGATAACGCCCGTCCGCATTCTGCTAGACTAGCAAAAAACACTCTACAGTAACTGTATTCGGAAGTCATTCCGCACTCACCTTATTCACCTGATCTTGCGCCGTTAGATTTTCACCTTCACCGCTCAATACCCAACAACCTACAATGAACTTCATTTCCGGATGAAAATGCTCTCCGAGCACGAGTTTTTCGCCACAAACGCTCGTTGTTTCTACAATCGCGGAATCGAGAAGTTACCTTAGCGTTGGCGGACTGTTGTAAATGGTGAAACAGAATATATTATTAACGACTAAAGTCTCTGTTGTGTGTGTGTCTCTTGTGTCTATTAAACTTACGGAAAAACGCTAAGAACTTACGCGCCAACCTAACAGATTCTCTTATACCTTTCGAACCTTATCTCAGACTGATACATTTACCTTTCTCCTTCATCCCTGAACCTTTGTAGCATCATCAGGGAGTCACTCTGTATATTAATGAAATACTCTTACCATTTAGTTCTTGCTTCACAGTACATCTTCAAACTTCCCAAACCAGTTATATACGAGGGCGGTTCAGAAAGTAACCTCCGATTGGTCGCAGTGCGGGTTGTGGGGGGAGTAGCGACGCCATCTGTGCGTTCACGCACTCAACAGGTCAGTCGGCATCAAGCCGTGGTCGAGTGAACGTCGTACCTGCGCTAGTTTAGTTTTTGTGACAGTTTGAAATGTGTGCTGCAATAGAAAACCCCGCCAAATGTGAAGTGCGTGCTGTCATAAGGTCCGATTGGTCGCAGTGCGGGTTGTGGGGGGAGTAGCGACGCCATCTGTGCGTTCACGCACTCAACAGGTCAGTCGGCATCAAGCCGTGGTCGAGTGAACGTCGTACCTGCGCTAGTTTAGTTTTTGTGGCAGTTTGAAATGTGTGCTGCAATAGAAAACCCCGCCAAATGTGAAGTGCGTGCTGTCATAAGGTTTTTTACAGCCAAAGGATATTCTGCAGCAGCTATTCATCGTGAGCTTTGTGCCGTGTACGGACCGAGAGTTATGAGTGAAGGAGTTGTCCGTGAATGGGTACGTTTATTTAAAAGTGGACGAGAAAACGTTCATGATGAAGAGAGGAGTGGTAGACCATCATTGGTGACTGACGAACTCGTTCAGACAGTTGACGCAAAAGTTCGTGAAAATCGACGTTTCTCAATGTCGGAGTTGTCTACTGGTTTTCCACAGATTTCTAAGACTCTCTTGCACGAGATAGTGACAGCAAGATTGGGTTACCGTAAGTTCTGTGCACGATGGGTGCCCAAAATTCTTACCGACCACCACAAAACTCAAAGAATGGCCTCTGCATTAGACTTTCTGTCACGTTATGAGGACGAAGGAGAACCATTGTTAAACAGAATCGTGACCGGTGACGAAACCTGGATTAAGTACGTGAACCCTGAGACAAAAGAACAATCAAAGATGTGGGCAGATTCAAATTCGCCTACCAAACCAAGAAAAGCCTCGCAAGATTATTCTGCCAGAAAACTGATGGCAACGGTGTTTTGGGATGCCAAAGGGGTGTTGTTGGTTGAATTCATGGAACGTGGTACGACCATTAATCAAGACGTGTACTGTGAAACAATAAAAAAGTTACGACAGGCTATACAGAACAAACGCCGTGGTATGCTGACTTCCGGTATCGTTTTTTTGCACGATAACGCCCATCCTCACTCTGCTCGCAGAACAACGGCCCTTCTTGAGTCCTTCAAGTGGGACGTTATCAACCATCCACCTTACAGCCCAGACCTGGCGCCAAGTGATTATCACCTCTTCATGCATTTGAAGAAATGGCTCGGGTCACAGCGGTTTGATGACGACGAAGAGCTCAAAGATGCGGTCACAGGCTGGCTCCAGGCACAAGCGGGTGATTTTTATGCAGAAGGGATTTCAAAGCTTGTAAAGAGATACGATAAGTGCCTCAATCGCTATGGAGACTATGTAGAAAAACAGTGCAAAGGTGTAGTTGTAAGATGTATATATTAAAATATTTTTATTTAACTTGGTGTATTTTTTTAAATCAAGCGGAGGTTACTTTCTGAAGGGCCCTCGTAAAAAATGGCCATTTTAGAATCATGCCCCCTCTCGGATAAATGTCTGCAAAAGCCCAAGAACAGGAGCCCCACCCTGGCAGTCTAGTGCAGTGAGGAAGTGTTAACGTTTGTTTCTCGCTTCAGCAGCGGAAGAGCGAAGGATAGTGCGCGTCGGAGAACAGCTCACGCCTGTAGTGTGTTGACGTCGATGCAGTGTGTGTGTGTGTGTGTGTGTGTGTGTGTGTGTGTGTTTGTGTATGAGTGAGTGTGTGTGCTGTGCGTGTTAGCGCACCGGCGAGGAATGCCGTGAGCTGGCGCACCGCCCGATCGCCCGCCGCACAGTCACGCATCCGGCCAGGGGTCCCGGGCTCGACCCCAGGACACGGTCATTAGCGCCCTACAGCCCCGCCACGCCGCCGCTCTCTTGTTCGCCGCGACTCGCTGCTCCACCCGCTCTGCTGGCCAGGGCGCCTGCGCCAGCGTGCGGTGTCTACGTGTCTGAGGCCTGGCACACACGAACACTTTGCCTCCCGCGGGACTTCATGTTCCACGCCGCTGCCGTTAAACGAAAAAATCTGTGAGATCTGCCAGAGAGCATACATACGGAACAGCGCTTAACGCTCACCAGTGTACAAACTTCAAAAAAGTCGTGGCTAGAAAGTGAAATTTCGGTAAAAGGTACGATAATAACACAAAAACACGCTAATGGCGTGTAAGTATAGGCTGTTTCAAAAACGGCAATATACAGGGTGTTACAAAAAGATACGGCCAAACTTTCAGGAAACATTCCTCACACACAAATAAAGAAAAGATGTTATGTGGACATGTGTCCGGAAACGTTTAATTTCCATGTTAGAGCTCATTTTAGTTTCGTCACTATGTACTGTACTTCCTCGATTCACCGCCAGTTGGCCCAATTGAAGGAAGGTAATGTTGACTTCGGTGCTTGTGTTGACATGCGACTCATTGCTCTACAGTACTAGCATCAAGCACATCAGTACGTAGCATCAACAGGTTAGTGTTCATAACGAACGTGGTTTTGCAGTCAGTGCAATGTTTACAAACGCGGAGTTGGCAGATGCCCATTTGATGTATGGATTAGCACGGGGCAATAGCCGTGGCGCGGTACGTTTGTATCGAGACAGATTTAAAAAAAAAAAAAAAAAAATTCTTTATTTCAACGTTATTATTTTGATACAAAATAACCTACTACCTTAATACATTAGTAGGTCCTATTATTTACTAATTCTAAGTTTCTTTTGCAGCTATTATTATGTTTAACACTACAGGATTTACTACAGTTTATCACCACTATGGGAATGTTCTGCTACTATCCTATACTATGTTATTTATTTTTTCTAGTAATACCTTGATTTTGGCTTCTAACGTTAAGGTGCTACTTTTAGATGGTTAATTACTATGTCTACTCTACCTGCAGCGTTACAAGTGTGCCAGAGTACAATACAAACCTAATTTTTTGGCCATTCCCACTGAGCTAATCCCAGTGGGAGTGCCCCTGGCACTGGGCTGGCCGGTAACTTGGTCGCTGCAGTTTTATACTATTTCTCTTATCCTAATTGATCTTATGACTACCTATTACTAACCTAAATCTAAAGTCATGATCGGTGCTTGTCAAATCCGGTAGTTATGTACTGCCCCCCAACCTATTCCGAAGACCTGGCGGATTCCAGCCGTGAAGCGACTGGCCTATTCCACGTTCCGGCGGAACAGGGGGGCGTACGTGACAAATCTGGTGTTTAATTAGTGATTGTTTCGTAGATACTCTTTGAGGACTTTACTTGATATTTCATTGGTTAATTGATTCAGAACGTTGAAGCTGTTTTCATGCCTTAGCAGGTGGTACGTGTCGTTGTTCGGCAGTTGTTCCCTAAATTGGTGTGCAACATCGTCGAAGAGGGGACACTCATACACCACATGGTCTGGAGTGCCCTGCACTGCTCCACAGTCACACGCTGATGCCGCCCTTTTCCCGAACCGACAGAGATATGTCGGGTAGGGTCCGTGCCCAGTAAGAAAGTGCAGCAGTCCCCTTGATGGTTTGATGTAGGAAAGTTCAAGACGTTCCTTTATGCTTGGAAACAGCTCATGCGTTCTTCGGCCAGTTTCATCATTATCCCAGTGTTCTTGCCACAGTTCCATTCCCCTTCTTTTGATGCTTGGTTTATCCCCTAGGTATACCCCCATAATTTCTTCTATCTTATCCCTTCTATTTTTCTTGACCCAGTACCAGGTGGCCTGTTCCCTGATTTTTATGTCCAATGGACATACCCCCATCAATACTGAAAGTGCCCCCCCTGGAGTTGTTCTGTATGCGCCTACTGACCGCAGGAGCATATTTCGCTGCACTCTTCTTACGGCCACGGCAGGCATGACCCTCGTGAGCCTGTGTGCCCAGACCGGTGATCCGTAGCCTACTATGGATGTGAGGATGCTGTTGTGGTACAGTTTAATGAGATCAGGTGGGAGGTGAAATCTTTTGTGCCCTATTCCAATTAGGTTGTGTAATACTGTGAGTGATCGTTGTGTTACTGTGTCTATATGCGATGCATAGTGTTGTGTCGATTCCCTAAGGTCTCGACACAATGAGTGGCTAGGTGCACGCGAAACTAACGCAGACGGGCGTAAATTCTGAAACAGGAGACTGGATGAAAACTATAAAGAAAAGAAGAGAGATTTTAATATACTTAACTTTAATGTAGTCTTGTTCTTGTTGAAATACATCTCTTGCATAGTAGTAAGCAATTAGCAATGATACACATGGCGCCTTGCTAGGTAGTAGCGATGGACTAGCTGAAGGCTATTTAATCTGTCTCTCGGCAAATGAGAGGAATACTTGGTAGGTCTAGTCGCAAGCTATGTCGTCCGTACAACTGGGCGAGGTCAAGTCCGTGTCTTGTGACCTGCCCTGTGGTGGCGCTACGATTGCGATTACACAGTGGCGACACGCGGGTCCGACATGTACTACAGGACCGCGGCCGATTTAAGTTACCACCTAGCAAGTGTGGTGTCTAGCAGTGACACCACATTCCTCCCCCGCAAATCGGCGAACGGTCGTGAGATAAGGCTTCCGCCCGCCGTGGGGAGGACCCCATGTTGACGTATGCGATGAGGTGGGGAGCCTAACAACAGGCGAGGCTGTGCCACCCGCACCCGGCCATTCGGTCCGAGGGGAGCTAGGAAACGCCTGCAAACCTAGTCCAGGGTGCACGTCAACAGGAGGTGTATGCGCACGTAATGATATAAGAGGAGCCGCGGGGTCGACCTCCATGTGGTCGGAGCACCCGACGGGCGAAGACGACATCTGGTCCGGAGCGGGCAAGAGGTCCATGGCGGAGGACGGCTGGTCACGGGAAGCAAGCGGCGGCGCGTGACCCAGGGAGGCGCGAGGCGGCTGCAGCGAAGCGTCCGCTGCTGGCGGCGCCGGCGGCGGCTGCGGCGGCGCGACGCCATGAGGCAAAATGGAAGGCATCGTCGGTAACACCTGGGGATGAGGCGAGCCAGTAGATGGGTCCCCAAGGCGCTGACCTGACGGCTCCGTCGCTGAAAGCAGACGGGGAGCGGCAGAACCCAGGCGACGACAGAGGCGCAACTGATTGAGATGCCGACGCACCTCACCAGAGGCCCCCAAAACCAAATACATCGCGCGGCCGAGGCAGCGAAGAATGCGCCCTGCGAGCCAACGCCGTGAACCGCGATAGTTGCGATAATAGACAACGTCGCCAGGAGCAAAAGCAGGAGTCTGCCGCTGCACAGGAACCTGATGCGGCGGATGCAGCAAAGACATCAAAGTTCGATGAGGACGACCATGGAGCAACTCAGCCGGCGAGCGACCATCGCGGGGCTGAGAGCGATATGAGGACAAAAAGAGCAACAAAGCGTCCTCCCGAGAATGCGACTCTTTCAACTTCAACATCTGTGACTTGAAAGTCCGGACCAATCGTTCCGCGGCACCGTTTGACTGAGGCGAAAACGGCGCGGATGTCAGATGTTGAATACCATTGGCCTTGCAGAACGACTGAAATTCTGCGGACATGAATTGTGGGCCATTGTCGGAAACAATAGTCTGCGGAAGACCTTCAATGCAAAAGATAGCAGACAAGGCTTGGATTGTGGCAGAAGACGTCGTGGAAGACATCCGGACAACAAAAGGAAAATTACTGAAAGCATCGACCACAACCAACCATCGAGCATTCCAGAATGGACCAGCAAAATCGATGTGCAAGCGTTGCCAAGGGGAAGTGGCTTTCGGCCATGCAAAGAATTTCCGCGGCGGTGCGGATTGTTGTTCGGCACACGCCACACAAGAGGAGCACATATTCGTAATCGCAGCATCGATTCCGAACCAAGTACAGTGCTGTCGAGCAAGTTGTTTCGTTCGCACGATACCCCAATGTCCTTGGTGAAGAAGCTTTAAGACAGAGGACTGCAACGATCGTGGGACCACGACTCGGGATTGATCATTATCGGAACGCAACAACAAAACACCACGTCGGACAAAAAGTCTCTCCTTGTGAGCAAAAAATCGGCGAACCAAAGGATCCTCGATCCGTGACTTTGACAAGGGCCATTGCGTAGCAACAAAACGCAAAACGGGAGCAAGGACAGGGTCAGCAGCTGTGGCTGTAGCTACACGACGAAAATCAATCGGAAACGATGCGACCACGTCATCGGCTTCCGAATCAATGAACATGCAAGCAAGTTCGGAAGAATCGAATGCTTTATCCTCAGCAACAGGCAAACGGGACAACGCATCAGCGTGTCCGTGCTTAGCAGTGGACCGATACAAGATATCGTAGCGGTACTGCGAGAGAAAAAGAGACCAGCGAATGAATTTCTGCGCTGTACGTGGAGGTACAGGTTTGTTCGGATGAAAAAGCGATGTCAAAGGTTTGTGGTCCGTGATGATTGTAAAGTGACGACCATACAAGAAGTCATGGAACTTGGTAACACCAAACACTAGAGCTAAAGCTTCTTTCTCTATTTGTGAATAATTTCTTTGCGCAGAGGAGAGCAATTTGGACGCAAAGGCAATAGGGCGATCATGCGAGCCATCCTTGTGCGCAAGCACAGCACCGATCCCGAAATCCGAGGCATCTACCATCAACAAAAGGGGTTTTCGGGGATCGAATGGCGTAAGGCAAGTATTTGAAAGTAACGCCGATTTCAACTGGCGAAAGGCGCGTTCGCATTCCGTCGTCCAGACGAACGGAACACCTGTACGGCGTAAGCGATGAAGCGGAGCTGAAATGGAAGAAGCATTGCGCACAAACCTATGATAATAATTTACCTTACCCAGCACACTCTGTAGCTGTTTTAAGTTCTGCGGTGACGGCAAGTCCTGAATGGCACGAAGGTGCTCTGGACTCGGATGTATTCCTTGGGCATTTATGACATGCCCCAGGTACGGTAAGTCACGAGCAAAAAACACACATTTGTCCTTCCTCAAGCGAAGACCATTCTGACGCAATACCTGAAATAATGTTCGGAGATTCTGCAAATGTTCGGCTTCTGTCTTTCCTGAGATCACTATATCGTCCAGATAGTTCGCAGCAGTAGGGACCGACGCACAAATAGTTTGTAAATATTGCTGAAACAAAGCAGGGGCGGATGCACACCCGAATGGCAGTCTTTTGAAGCGATACAAGCCAAGATGCGTTTTTACCACTAAGACGCGCTGGGATTCTTCGTCCACAGGTATTTTCAAGTACGCATCTGCTAGGTCCAATTTTGAAAAATATTTTCCCGGGCACAGTTTATCAAAAAGATCTTCCGGGCGGGGCAAAGGAAAAGTAGCAGTCACAAGTTGTGGATTCACAGTTGCCTTGAAGTCCACGCAAAGTCTCAATTTTCCGGAAGGTTTTGGCAAAATTTACTAAGGGTGAGGCCCAGAGAGAAGCCTGCACACGTTCAATTACACCTTGAGATTCTAAATCGTGCAATGTTCTTGCGACCTCATCACGCAATGCGTGGGGAACATTGCGCGCTCGGAAAAATTTCGGTTGCGCGTTGTCTTTCAATTCCAAATGTGCAGCATAGTTCTTAGCGCAACCAAGGCCCGGTGCAAAAATGTCTGCAAATTCTTCACAAAGACTAGAAACACTGGCGGAAGGCACAGTCTGATTCACTGATAGGACCTGATTTACTATAGACAAATTAAACAATTGAAACAAATCTAAGCCAAACAAGTTCACTGCACTAGAGGAACGAAGAACATAAAATGACACAAGTTTTGTCTGTCCCTTGTATGTTGCAATAAGGCTGCACTGTCCTAACACAGGTATATGCTGTCCTGAGTAACTAGTTAACGTAACATTTGCGGCACGCAATGGCGGGGCGCCCAGTTGTTTGTACGTGTCGTGATTGAGCAATGAAACTGCAGCTCCGGTATCGAGCTGGAAAGGTATCACTGTGCCTGCAAAGTCTAGGTCCACAAAAAGTTTATTGTCTTGTTGACGACAAGAGCGACCGTCTCGTGCAATTTGAACTGATACAGGTACAGAAGCACTTGCGACTTTACGGGATTTCCGGCGACGTCGACGCACACTTTGGGTGGGACGAACACAGTCACTGTTAGCGAAAGTGTCACTGGACGGGTGGGCATGAACTACATGAATGTCCATGGGCGAAGGTCCACGAGCCTGATTGTCCGGGGTTCGATTCCGGCGCGAAGCAAAGGGCCTGGAATTTGTGTGATTGTCTGATCTAAGCTTTTTCTGGCAAACACTTTGTACATGTCCTTTCTTTTGACAGTAAAAGCAAATAGCTTGGCGTGACGGGCAATTTTCACGCGAATGTCTAGTTGCACACCGCGGGCAAGATTTCACTGCATTTGCTTGCTTACGCGGCGCACGTGGTTGCAAGCGAGGCGGCCGCTGCGAAGTCGGGCGCGAGGGCCGCTTAGCGTCCCGTGCAGCGGGCCGGGCGGGCCGATTAATGTGACACACTGCTGGCGAAGTTTCAAATGATGCCTGAGCAAAGTCAAGTGTGTCTTGCCTGTCCAAAATGTCTATCACTTGTCGCAGGGAGGGATTAACTAGCTTCAAAATCTGTTCCCTTATGCGAACATCAGAAACGTTCTGTGCAATTGCATCACGCACCATAGTATCTGAATATGGGAGGCCACATTCACAGGCAAACGCGCAGTCTCTAGTAAGTCCTTGCAAAGTTGCTACCCACTCCCTGTTAGTCTGACCGGCCGTACGTTTTGTACGAAAAAACGTATACCGTTTTGCAACTACATTTACTGTTTCTTTGAAATAGGCATCTAAAGCCGACAAAATTTCCTCGTAGGTCAGAGTTGCTACGTCGCGTCGGGGAAACAATTTCACTATCACACGGTAGGTAGACACACCGACACAAGAAAGCAAAAACGGCTGCCGCTCTTTACCTTGAATTCCATAAGCAGTGAGGTGGAAGTTGAACTGATCGGCCCACTCAGTCCAGCTTTCGGTTGTGGCTTCAAAGGGCCTAAATGGCGGTGCGACAGCGGTGTGTGGCTGCGGTAGCGATGAAGCGGCTGCTGCCGCATCGGTTTGCAGCGCACGTTGACCCTGGACGAGCTGTCCAAGGGCTTCCAATAACGCCTGCGTCTGCTGATTCTGCAAGCGAAAAAATTCGGACAGTACATCTGGAGAATGCGGCGAAGCCATGACACAAGCAAATTAGAGCAAGTATAACACAAAGACTGCAACGTGGGCGCGGCACCACTCCTCGGCGCCAAAATATTGTTGTGTCGATTCCCTAAGGTCTCGACACAATGAGTGGCTAGGTGCACGCGAAACTAACGCAGACGGGCGTAAATTCTGAAACAGGAGACTGGATGAAAACTATAAAGAAAAGAAGAGAGATTTTAATATACTTAACTTTAATGTAGTCTTGTTCTTGTTGAAATACATCTCTTGCATAGTAGTAAGCAATTAGCAATGATACACATGGCGCCTTGCTAGGTAGTAGCGATGGACTAGCTGAAGGCTATTTAATCTGTCTCTCGGCAAATGAGAGGAATACTTGGTAGGTCTAGTCGCAAGCTATGTCGTCCGTACAACTGGGCGAGGTCAAGTCCGTGTCTTGTGACCTGCCCTGTGGTGGCGCTACGATTGCGATTACACAGTGGCGACACGCGGGTCCGACATGTACTACAGGACCGCGGCCGATTTAAGTTACCACCTAGCAAGTGTGGTGTCTAGCAGTGACACCACACATAGTTCCATCTTTCGTCGGTGATGACACCAAGGTACCGAGCTTCTCTGCGCCTGAGGATTGGTAGGCCATTTATTCTGACAGTAGGGTTTCTTATGAGTTGACCCTTGAGTAGCAAGTAGGTTGACTTGTTAGGTGCTATTGACATTTTTGTTTTATGACACCATGTGGTCAGTATTGTGATTGCCCTTTCTACCTTTGGCTCCAATTCTTCGCGGCTATGGCCGCCGACCAGCAGGAGGAGGTCATCTGCGTAGGCTATGACCTCTAGCACATCTTCACTTCTCTTGAGTTCTTCCAAGAGTGGTTCCATATTTAAGTCCCAAAAGAGTGGCCCCAGGACAGATCCCTGAGGACACCCCTTGGTGATTTTCTTACTAACTTTTCCACTAGGGGCCGATAGCCAGACCTCCCTGTCTTCACAATAGCTCCTCAGACAGCCGTATAGCGGCCCTGGGCATTCTTTCTCCCGCAAGCAGGAGAAGAGCGAAGGCCACCACAGGTTGTCGAAGGCGCCACTGATGTCCACCATGATGCCAACTATGTACTTGTGCGGGGCAGAGTCACAGACATCCGCGGCCAGGGCGATTGCGTCAGACGCGGACCGCCCCGCCCGAAAACCGAACTGTCTGTCACTCATCCCGCACAGAACCCGGTGTGCAGCCAGCCTGTCTGCCAGCAACCTCTCAAAGAGCTTGCCCAACAAGTCCAGTAGACATATCGGTCTGTATGATTTGGCTTCTTTGGGGTCTTTATCTGGACCTTTTTTAATTATGACAACATTCGCCTTTTTCCATATTGAAGGGAATGTTTGAAGCCGTAGGCATTCGTTGTACAGCTGAGTGAGAGGTGCCACCAGCTGGGGGGCGAGGTACTGTATCACCTCCGCAATAATGCCGTCTGGGCCGGGAGCCTTGCCTTTTTTGAGATCTTTTATTTGAGAGCTTACCTCTTCTTCATAGAAGGGGTAGACCGCACGATTGTTTACATAGACCCTCTGGTTCTCTCGTCTTATTCTTTGCTGATCTTCCGAATCATCTTCCTCTCTATCGTCAGGTAACAGGGCACGGAGTAGGGCCTCCGCAGTTTCCTGCCAGGTCTCCGTCATCCGGTCCCCGTCCCTGACGGTAGATAGCACCATAGGTGATTTTATTTTTTCTCTGATTATTTTCTAGGGTAGTCCCCAGGGGTCCGTAGCCAATTGGCTTTGCACATATTTCTCCCAGCTTCTCATCCTGACAGCCTTGAGTTCCTGTTGGAACTGTTCTTTGGCTTCCCTGCATATCTGCTGCCAGCGCTGCTTTTCATACCAGACGACACACCGCTGGTAATACCTCCTCGCCCTCCGTACTGCCTGGCGCATTTGCCCCAGTTCGGCTGACCATGGTGAGGGGGAGGCCGCGACGGCCCTCCTCCTGGTTGGTACAGCTGCCTTTACTGCCCTGATTATCGCGTTTGTAAGATCTTTGGTATATTCTTCCACATTGACATCACCCTCCAGCAACGCAGGAATGTCACACTCCCTCGCCAGGCGGTCCCAGTCAGTTTTGTTGTAGTTGAACTGCGTCTCCCACCCCATGTCCCAGTGGCACTCGCTGTCTCCTATGATGAATGTTATCATGTTGTGGTCACTGGTAGTGATCCGATCCCACACTGTCCAGTTTGATAATTTTGTTGCTAGATTTGGTGTTACCAAGGTAACATCAATGTTGGTACCATGTCCGCCCCCTCCGGTGTAGGTGGGAGGGTTTCCTTGTTTGTTTGCGACTATGAATTGTAATGACATGATTGTGTCGACAGCTTTTTCTCCTCTTTCGTCCTGGGTGCCACTGAACCACAGGGGGGATTTTGCATTAATGTCCGCAGTCACGAGAATTTTTTGTCCCCGCAACGCCGTGGTTATTAGGACAAGCTTATCCAGAAATTCATCAATTTGTCTTCCGTACTGGCAGTACATGTTGATTAAGTATAATACTCCTGTGGGTGAGTGAAGCTCCACGACGTTGCAGTGGTCATCCGAAAATTGTGCTAATGTGGTGGCTCTTAATGCTTTATTTATGATTATAATCGCGGCTCTTGGTTCCGCTCCACTGTAGATTTGCTGCCAATTGACTGCGGTGAATGGGATCCGGCCAGCCAGGGAGTACGGCTCCTGTATGCAGAGTACGTCTAGACTCTTCTCCTCCACCA
Source organism: Schistocerca nitens (assembly GCF_023898315.1). Classification (NCBI taxonomy): domain Eukaryota; kingdom Metazoa; phylum Arthropoda; class Insecta; order Orthoptera; family Acrididae; genus Schistocerca; species Schistocerca nitens. Next base: position 964,451,641 of record NC_064617.1, read on the forward strand.
CTTTTCGGAGTTCCTGCAGGACCAGTCTACTATTATGAGTGTTTATCTGTCCCACTCTTAACTGGCTCACGTGGAAAGTATGTATGTATATGAGACTCTGGCCAGTTTTTGCGCCAGTCGTGAGCTATTCTGCAGTTTGTGATGACAGATTGGTTGTATAACTCATTCAGATCAAATTTTTCGTTTCGCCTGTCAAACACTTTCTTGACCAGGTCTCGCAGGGCTCCGAAGTCTGTGGGGAGATTCATTGTCTTGAGCTGTATTCTGTCTACAGCCTCCATCACTGGAAAGGTGATGTCTCTACCGTATTCGTGGCCGACACGCACCACGTGCCTCAAGGCTGTTGTGAGGGTGGCCGGCTCTTCCAGCCTAGACAGCTGCAAGGCGTGCTCCAGGTTGGGGTAAATCCTGGCAGGATCTATTCCCGGCTCTCGTTCAGTGTGTGGGCTTGTTGGTGTACCACTATTTATCGGTACACTAGTGCTACTTATTTTGTTTTCTTGCACTAACTCTTCCCGCATTAATAACTTCCCTACCACAGGATGCCCAAGTGGTCGTTCGTGATCTTTAGGCGACCTTTGTCCCCGATTCGGAGGGGAGGGTGCATCATTCTCGTTACAGGGATCTGTTTGAATAGAGACATCTTTCATGATGATGAGGTGTTGTGGCCTGGTAATCTTTTGTATGAATTCTCTGGACTTATTGGCCCTTATTGCATCCCTCAACCTCTTGCTTGGAGACTTTCTTTTGGGCTTCTTGTTCTCATTTAGGGACTCAGCCATAGTCAATTCTGGCTATAAGTCTCTGCTCGAGCATCCTGTAGGTAGGGCAGTTTCTGCCAGTAGTATTGCATGATTTTTTTCCTCGCTTTGTGCAGGGTATGCAGATCCCTGCTTTGTTGCAGTTTTTCCTCGTGTGATCTTCGGCCCCACACCTGGAGCAGGCCGGCTTTCTTTCACAGTGTTTGTGTATGTGGTCTAGATCGCCACAGTTGTGGCATCTGGGAACTACAAGGTAGTCCCGTACGTTTATGGCATGGAAACCTAAATAGATTTTCCCCATAGTGGTGATTTTGCGCCACATCTTGCCAGACACCTCGGCAACGTGATGTACATCACGATCCCGAGGCCCTGTTTTGAAGCGTAGTTTGAAGTCTTGTCTGAATGTCTCCCATTCCGTGTCATCGAAATTCTGATTATATAATGTTTCATAAATATCTGATTCGGTTAAAGCTACTGGTACATCATAAAGGATCACCAGCGGATTTCTCTTTTTTGGTGGTTCGCACTTGACTGCTGTATTCAATTTGGTATTTTTAAGGATTTTATCTCTATCTACTTCTGTTGCTACGTCAACTACTACCACATTTTTAGTTGCCTTAACTTTATTTATTTTAATTTTATCTTTGGCAGGGTCAATTATTGTAGTAAATATTTCTTGTACTTTTTTTACAGTTTGTCCGGGCAGGGGTCTTAGAAAGACCGCCGTGTCCGGCCTTTTTGTGACCTTAGCGATTGTTTCTTTGGTTGTTTGAGTTTTTGTGGCTGCTTGTGCAGCCACGGCTGCCCATGTCTTGGTTGGTTGCTAAGTCTGTTGTTTTCTTTTTCTAACTCTTCGAGTCTCCCCTCAAGCTTTGCACTTGCAATAGCCCAAGCGGCCAGCTCGTTTTTAATTGCCAGGACAGCAGCCTGGCTGATTTTACCATTTTTTACGCTCGAATCTAGAATTTGATTGATTTTTGTGTGTCTCTCAAGTGTGGTTTGCACATTCTGTTCCACTTCCTCCTGTGAGGCAGGAACAGTCGCTATCGACGCCCTCGAGATCGCACTAGAGTCACTCGTCTCAGATTCAGCCATATTTGACGAATGAATGAAAAAGATGGGAGCCCGTCTCTTGCCCCGGACCGGCTCCTCTGGCATGGGGGGGGGGGGGGAATTCTGCAGCTCGCCCACCAACCTCGCCCCTCGGTCAAGGGCCCTCCAGAGCTGCTGGGTTCAGTGCGCCGTTGCCAGCGCCCTGGTCCCCGTCGAAGGCCTTGTCGCCGACGATTTCACACGACGCTCCTCGGCAAGTGCACCCCGCACTCCGGAGAGGCGGATGCACCTCTCGCCCTTCGCCGCCTACTAGCCCGAGCTTCCACCTGAAGGCCGAGGACCCACTCCTACTCAGGTGGTGGGTCGGTCCCCCAGTCGTTCGGCGGTCTGGACCCATCTAACCTGGCCCAGGCGATGTCACCACCTCCTGGGTTTGGCAGAACACGCCCCGGTTACCCAGGGGCGCGGCGAAGCACCCTTGTCGACTCGCGCCGTGATCCCACGCCGACAAACGAGGTCGCCGGCATGCAGAGCACCTGCTGGTCTGTGCCCTGCGAACAGAAAGGGACTGGTGTTCGGTCCCTCGACACAGCTCCCCCTGTGCCACGCACCCTTCGCTTTCGCATCGGGTTGGGTCGCAGCTCTCCCTTTCGACGCAAGGCAAACTGCCGAGCTTGACGTCTGGCACCACGGGAAGGCGGAAAGAGCCACTTGGGAAGGAGAGGCTATAAGAGACGCATCACTTCCCCTGTGAGGACTGCCGCGGCACACTCGACTGGAAAGCGATACGCCCCAGTGCGAGCTTCCGTGCCTTACGGCGCGCCGGCAACGGGCGGGCCCGCGCCGAAACGCGCCGTCAAGCGACTGACCTCACGCCAGACATCGAGACAGATTTCTATAACGAAGGTGTCCCGACAGGAAGACGTTCGAAGCAATTGATCGGCATCTTAGGGAGCACGGAACATTCCAGCATATGACTCGCGACTGGGGAAGACCTAGAACGACGAGGACACCTGCAATGGACGAGGCAATTCTTCGTGCAGTTGACGATAACCCTAATGTCAGCGTCAGAGAAGTTGCTGCTGTACAGGGTATGGAGAGTGCTACGGAAGAACCAGTTGTTTCCGTACCACGTACAGCGTGTGCAGGCACTATCAACAGCTGATTGGCCTCCACGGGTACACTTCTGCGAATGGTTCATCCAACAATGTGTCAATCCTCATTTCAGTGCAAATGTTCTCTTTACGCATGAGGCTTCATTCCAACGTGATCAAATTGTAAATTTTCGCAATCAACATGTGTGGACTGACGAGAATCCGCACGCAATTGTGCAATCACGTCATCAACACAGATTTTCTGTGAACGTTTGGGCAGGCATTGTTCGTGATGTCTTGATTGGGCCCCATGTTCTTCCACGTACGCTCAATGGACCACGTTACCATGATTTCATACGGGATACTCCGCCTGTGCTTGTAGAACATGTGCCTTTACAAGAACGACACAACATGTGGTTCATGCACGATGGAGCTCCTGCACATTTCAGTCGAAGTGCTCGTACACTTCTCATTAACAGATTCGGTGACCGATGGATTGGTAGAGGCGGACCAATTCCATGGCCTCCACATGTCCACATAATATCTTTTCTTTGTTTGTATGTGAGGAGTGTTAAGTGAAAATCTGATCATACCTTTATGTAACACCCTGTATATACCGTATGGCGCATTTCGCCTGCGCGAGCGAAATATTTATACCTTGACGTAGTGTTGCTTCATGGCGCGCGAACAAAAAAAGAAAATCGGAATGTGAGAGGAATTTGTTACGACACCGGAAAACGAGAGGACGTGTAGGAAGTGTGTGCAAGGAAACAGTCATCGTTAGCCGTCATATTGTACAATTTGTGATTTTTGAGGCTCACAAGCGATATGCAATGTTAACGTGGAGTTTAGTAACGGTCATAATAGAGTCTGTTGCATTTGAAAGGTAACTACGCGTATTTAATTTTGATCAAAGGCTTCTGTGATGAACTATTATGTACTACAAGCTTGTATTGGACTTCGAATATTTGGTGGTCGATGTTTTACTTAGAACCGGCTTCAATAACACGGTCAGAAGCATAGAAAAAATTTTCTCTGCTAAAAAGAACTCATTTCACTCGCAGATAATCATCGAATGAGCAAATGCGAGCCGGCCGAAGTGGCCGTGCGGTTAAAGGCGCTACAGTCTGGAACCGCAAGACCGCTACGATCGCAGGTTCGAATCCTGCCTCGGGCATGGATGTTTGTGATGTCCTTAGGTTAGTTAGGTTTAACTAGTTCTAAGTTCTAGGGGACTAATGACCTCAGCAGTTGAGTCCCATAGTGCTCAGAGCCATTTTTTGAGCAAATGCGAATGGCAGTGTTACTATTAGAGAAGATCGTGTAGCAGTTTTCTTTCTCTTACATTTCAAGAATTTTACAGGCAACCGTCGCGAGAGTAAATTGTCTACGTGTACGAAATTGCCGACCTTTGTGGCCGAGCGGTTCTAGGCGCTACAATCTGGAACCGCGCGACCGCTACGGTACGTTCGAATCCTACATCGGGCATGGATGTGTGTGATGTCCTTAGGTTAGTTAGGTTTAAGTAGTTCTAAGTTCTAGGGGACTAATGACCTCAGAAGTTACGTCCCATAGTGCTCAGAGCCATTTGAACCATTTTGTACGAAATTACGTACCCTATGGGGGTCGTCGACGCCGCCAGGGATATTGTCCTTCACAGACATACAAACAGAGACATTGCACACACTAGTTCAATAACAACGAGTTTAATGTTACCAGCTTAAAACATTAATTTCCTCTTTTGAGCAGAAATATTATAATTGTTGCAGATGTCTCAGCGCCATGTGCGTTCTGGCACTGTTAATGCTGAAGGTGACGGTGCTCCACTTGGGGACGAAGTCTTCGAATTCGAAACTCGATTTCACCACGCTGCATCTCACGCACCAACTTTACTTACATCATACATCGCCATGTTACACGCTACAATTCGGAGCCCTCTAGTGGCAGAGGGCTTTAAATAGAGTGAAATGTACACTCCTGGAAATTGAAATAAGAACACCGTGAATTCATTGTCCCAGGAAGGGGAAACTTTATTGACACATTCCTGGGGTCAGATACATCACATGATCACACTGACAGAACCACAGGCACATAGACACAGGCAACAGAGCATGCACAATGTCGGCACTAGTACAGTGTATATCCACCTTTCGCAGCAATGCAGGCTGCTATTCTCCCATGGAGACGATCGTAGAGATGCTGGATGTAGTCCTGTGGAACGGCTTGCCATGCCATTTCCACCTGGCGCCTCAGTTGGACCAGCGTTCGTCCTGGACGTGCAGACCGCGTGAGACGACGCTTCATCCAGTCCCAAACATGCTCAATGGGAGACAGATCCGGAGATCTTGCTGGCCAGGGTAGTTGACTTACACCTTCTAGAGCACGTTGGGTGGCACGGGATACATGCGGACGTGCATTGTCCTGTTGGAACAGCAAGTTCCCTTGCCGGTCTAGGAATGGTAGAACGATGGGTTCGATGACGGTTTGGATGTACCGTGCACTATTCAGTGTCCCCTCGACGATCACCAGTGGTGTACGGCCAGTGTAGGAGATCGCTCCCCACACCATGATGCCGGGTGTTGGCCCTGTGTGCCTCGGTCGTATGCAGTCCTGATTGTGGCGCTCACCTGCACGGCGCCAAACACGCATACGACCATCATTGGCACCAAGGCAGAAGCGACTCTCATCGCTGAAGACGACACGTCTCCATTCGTCCCTCCATTCACGCCTGTCGCGACACCACTGGAGGCGGGCTGCACGATGTTGGGGCGTGAGCGGAAGACGGCCTAACGGTGTGCGGGACCGTAGCCCAGCTTCATGGAGACGGTTGCGAATGGTCCTCGCCGATACCCCAGGAGCAACAGTGTCCCTAATTTGCTGGGAAGTGGCGGTGCGGTCCCCTACGGCACTGCGTAGGATCCTACGGTCTTGGCGTGCATCCGTGCGTCGCTGCGGTCCGGTCCCAGGTCGACGGGCACGTGCACCTTCCGCCGACCACTGGCGACAACATCGATGTACTGTGGAGACCTCACGCCCCACGTGTTGAGCAATTCGGCGGTACGTCCACCCGGCCTCCCGCATGCCCACTATACGCCCTCGCTCAAAGTCCGTCAACTGCACATACGGTTCACGTCCACGCTGTCGCGGCATGCTACCAGTGTTAAAGACTGCGATGGAGCTCCGTATGCCACGGCAAACTGGCTGACACTGACGGCGGCGGTGCACAAATGCTGCGCAGCTAGCGCCATTCGACGGCCAACACCGCGGTTCCTGGTGTGTCCGCTGTGCCGTGCGTGTGATCATTGCTTGTACAGCCCTCTCGCAGTGTCCGGAGCAAGTATGGTGGGTCTGACACACTGGTGTCAATGTGTTCTTTTTTCCATTTCCAGGAGTGTAGAATGCTAGTAACGTTTGTTATATCCAAAACGCTTTAATAGTTTTCACATAAAAAATTCGGAGGCACTCTTTTCAGCAGGTCGTCGTATTTGAACGCCAAATGTGCCTCAGTTGCTAGAAATTTTTTGTGTCTCCTTTGTTAGTGATTATCTGTTTGCGTTGTAACTCAGTTTTAATTATAGTAAAAAAAGCAAATAGTATCTACAAATCACTTCAGCCCCTGTCGTTTGCAGACATCCACGTAGTTTCCATTACTATTTAATTCAAGTTTCTGCTACCAGTCACTTTTATTTTATGCTTAATCTAACATAATGCGTTTCGAACATGTTTTGTTCATTTTCAAGCGTTTGTACATACATAGAGAAATGTTACTTAAAAATAGACAGTTTAAAACTAGATTAATCTAGAACACTTTGTTTTTTACTGCATCTGCTGGTGTGGCATTTGGGGGGAAGGAGGGGGGCAGCATATATCTACAAATCGAAGTCAGTGAAGTCTTCTGCGAGCTTCTTCTTTGTTGTTGACTATGTATATCACAGCCTGTATCGGATGCAGATAGATTTTCATCAGTTATGTGTTACGAAAACAGTGTGAAAGGCTTTTATATGATACTTGATCACTTACAGTTACATCTTCTTGCTGCTTCACTTGTATCACTGGTGTAATGGCGGAGCTGTTGATGGACATTACACTATTGCACATTATATTTTTTTCACTGCTTCCATACACACAACACAAGATGGCGGACTGTAGCATGTGAGTCTGTATCGATTATCGAGGTACTGTATCGATATTCTTGGTTCTAGTCGATTATTTACATTGACATTTCGTGAATCTATTGAGTTAGAACTGGCTTAAGACTGTTGAAGAATTTTGAGTTTTTGAATGCGGTCATTTCATTAATAATGTTATCTCCATGCTTTGTGTTATGTACGAAAATTTCCATTTCTTCCATGATATCCATTCTTTTACTTTTTCCTATTTTGTGTAAAATTTCGAGGTTATCTTCGATTTTCAAAGGGTGGCCTGTGTCTTTAATGTGAGTTTGCTACTGCTGATTTGTTTGTAGCAGTCTAAATGTTCTTTGAATCGGGTTCTGAAATTTCTGCCTGTTTGGCCGATATAATATTTATTACATTGGCTGCAGATAATTTTGTAAATGCCAGATGCATCAACACTTGTATCTGGTGGTTTTATATTGTGAATAAGCGTCCTACTTCGGTTGTTGTTGGTGTTGAAGCTAATTTTTACTTCCGTGTTTTTTAATAGTCTTGCTAGTTTGTCAGATACTATTCCAAGATATGGCATTTTCACATATTTGAGTGCTGGGGCACTGTCAGTTGTGAGAGTAGTTTGATGTTGTTTGTTCTGTTTATTTTTTTATCTGTTGTGACATGGTATTAATTAGAGAAGGATCATATCCATTGTTTATTGCAGTATATGTTATGGTTTCTCGTTTTGTTGGAGTTCTCTATGTTGAAGTGGAAATTTGTGTGCTCTGTACATCATTGATCTGTAAGCAGCTTTTTTGTGGAAGGAGGGATGTGTTGAGGAGTTTGGTATAGGTGTCAGTGCCAGTAGGTTTTCTGTAAACATTGAAAGCTACCTTTTGTCAAATTAAATAATCGACTAGAACCAGCCGGCCGCTAGTGGCCGAGCGGTTCTGGCGCTACAGTCTGGAACCGCGCGACCGCTACGGTCGCAGGTTCGAATCCTGCCTCGGGCATGGATGTGTGTGATGTCCTTAGGTTAGTTAGGTTTAAGTAGTTCTAAGTTCTAGGGGACTTATGACCTCAGCAGTTGAGTCCCATAGTGCTCAGAGCCATTTGACTAGAACCAAGAATATCGACATAAAACATCGATAATCGATACAGACTTAATTGCTACTCTCCGCCATCTTGTGTTGTGTGTATAACTTCGAAGCAATTTGTGCAGTGAAACTTCCTGGCAGATTAAAACTATGTGGCCGACCGAGACTCGAACTCGGGACCTTTGCCTTTCGCGGGCAAGTGCTCTACCATCTGAGCTACCGAAGCACGACTCACGACCGGTTCTCACAGCTTTATTTCTGCCATTATCTCGTCTCCTACCTTCCAAACTTTACAGAAGCTCTCCTGCATGGTTCGCAGGAGAGCTTCTGTAAAGTTTGGAAGGTACGAGACGAGGTACTGGCAGAAGTAAAGCTGTGAGGACCGGTCGTGAGTCGTGCTTCGGTAGCTCAGATGGTAGAGCACTTGCCCGCGAAAGGCAAAGGTCCCGAATTCGAGTCTCGGTCGGGCACACAGTTTTAATCTGCCAGAAAGTTTCATATCAGCGCACACTCCACTGCAGAGTGAAAATCTCATTCTGGAATTTGTGCAGTGGTATTCAGTGAAAAAATATAATGTGCAATAGTGTAATGTCAATCAACAGCTCCGCCATTACACCAGTGATACAAGTGAAGCAGCAAGAATATGTAACTGTAAGTGATCAACTGTCATATAAAAGCCTTTCACACTATTTTCGTAATACATAACTGATGCAAATCTATCTGCATCAGTTACAGGCTGTGATATACATAGTCAACAAAAGAAGAAAACCGCAAAAGACATTACTGACTTCGGTTTGTAGATATACACTGCCCCCCTCGTTCCCCCCAAATGCCACACCAGCAGCTACAGTAAAAAACAAAGTGTTCTAGATTAATCTATTTTTAAGTAACATTTGTCGATGTATGTATGTATGTACAAACGCTTGAAAATGAACAAAACATGTTCGAAACGCGTTGCATTATGTTAGATTAAGCATAAAATAAAAAGTGACTGGTAGCATAAACTTGAAATAAATAAGTTTTCCACATAGTCACGGTTACAAACATAGCCATTATGGCTGAAATTAAATAGTTTCCATTATGTCTGTGCAGTTTCCAAATTTCATTAATTCTGCTTCTGCAGACATAATATGCCAGCTTCAACTTTTCCTCTGTTTTTTAGTAAAAAAAATCTCGAAGAAACTGAACGATGCACAGGGATGCCGTAACATTGTATAAGTACGCCATAGCGCTTCCTTCCCTCTGGTAGTAAGGATCTTAGCTAAACTCTATCTCTAATAATCTTAGCTGTGGACAGTACACCTGTCTTCCGTCCTTCCTTCTTTCTTGTTGTGTCTGGATATTGAATGAGCAAGTTGAAGTGCGTCGTTCCTGTGAACAACTTTGTCAGGGAAACTAACAACTCGACAAAATACGATCGCATTGTGCCACGTTCCTTGTTTACGCCATGAACAGTCAGCCACGGACACGCTTCGGTCCTGTAGCTCTGTCGGTAGCGGTGTACACTTCCAGCCGCCTGGTGACACTCACTATTGCTATTTTCAGCCTTTGAAAAAATACTAGCACTGTATCTAGACAACTTCTTTTGGTATATTGTTTCTGTGTAAGAAAACAGACGAGGTTTCGGCATAGCAGTATGATCCAATCTCTTGTGAGTGTTACGGTACAGCAATAGGGGATTTCGACTCTTTATTTCTTTCTGGCTGTCCTTAATGGCTGACGAGGCAAACTTCTGAAGCTACCATTATTTTTTATCTTGCCTTCGACTCTCGACCAGCGTTCGCGACACGGTGACACGCTGCCCACGGCATCATAGTGAAGATAAAAACTGGTGGGTAATTTTAAGGTGAAAGGCTGCCGGAAAATTTTGAAAAAGAAATGATCGCCAGAACGGAATGTCGCACTCGCGACACTGTCAGCACCAAAACAGCACGAATGGAGCTCAATAAGCTGGAAATTACAGGGCGAGCTGGAACTTCAAAACTACTCATGAGCAATGGAAATTGCCGTGACGGGAAAAGCTGGTGCCGAAGCCATAAACTTAGATTATGGAACAGTGGAAGTATGTACTTTGGTCGCATGAGTCTCGTTGCACGCTATCTTCAACACTGTCCGAGTTTATGTCCATAGAGTGCATGGCGGCCGGCCGCTGTGGCCGAACGGTTCTAGGCGCTTCAGTCTGTAACCGCGCTGCTGCTACGGTCGCAGGTTCTAATCCTGCCTCGGGCATGGATGTGTGTGATGTCCTTAGGTTAGTTAGGTTTAAGTAGTTCTAAGTTCTAGGGGACTGATGACCTCAGAAGTTAAGTTCCATAGCGCTCAGAGCCATTTGAACCATTTTTTTTAGTGCATGGCGGGGCGTTCCGTGATGACTTGGGCAGCCACGTCGTGTCATTCCATGGGCCCCATGAGTAATCCGAGAGGTCGGTTTCTACAGGGTGATGATAATTGAAGTTAAACTTTCAAACCGCTGTAGAAATAACACGACTGGTCAGAATTACGTCAAATTGCAAAGGAATATTATCGGAGAAGGGGGAAAACGTATGGTAGAAGAAAAATAAATTGTTACAAAATGTAGGTACAGATAGCGCTGCCAGCATTATAATTTAATAGTGGTCAGTTGCAAATGACTAATGTGTCATACAACAATTCCTAAGGTGTACGCTTGATGTTAAACAGACTGTACTACACAGTGTGCAAGGGTGTACTGGTGTGATACTGTTAGTTAAGTAAGCCCATCCACCACGGCAAGGTCATACCACATCGGATGGTGGTTTTTTAATTGTCCTGAGGCCAAAAACCACATAAAAAGCATCACTCACTGAACCGTAAAATTACTACTGGTTCACCAAAGGTCATTAATCACAATCAATACACAAAATGTAAAGTGGAAGCAGGTGCCAAGGAATAACTGGTGAAATTACACACAATTTTCTGTAACACTCTTTATTCAAATTTGGTGCAAGACTTTACGATATTTAAAAAATGGTTCAAATGGATCTGAGCACTATGCGACTAAACATCTGAGGTCATCAGTCCCATAGAACTTAGAACTACTTAAGCCTAACTAACCTAAGGACGTCACACACATCCATGCCCGAGGCAGGATTCGAACCTGCGACCGTAGCGGTCGCGCGGTTCCAGACTTAAGCGCCCAGAACCACTCGGCCACTCCTGCTGGCTACGATATTAAAAAAAGAAAAACAACAATCATTTAACAAATAAATCACAATTTACGATAGGAAAGGACATTTAAATTATTAAATTATTATAAAAAATTTCACGCCAGTAAAAGGCAAGTACATGCAAGCAATTTGACGTATACAACACGACGCTGTATTATAATATTTCAAGCTCACCTAAATTACAGGTGAATTTCACTCCATTCATTAAATGGCAAAGAATCTAACTTGTCTTCAACATATAAAGACAATCCTGTTTACAAAAGTTCTCAAAATAGAAAAACCAAAACTCATGAGTCATGCACAACGGGGGGACACTCACAGTTAGTAACATTAACATTTAGAAATTTATAAAAAACAAATTTTACAAATTTCTGCCAGTTAACTTGCAGTAAACACACACGCTCACCAGGTAGAACTTCCGAACTTTTACAACATTCTCCTTTCAAGTCAACAATTTCTACCTGTTATTAAATGGCAAACTTTTGCATGGCAAGAAAACACACTAATAATCAACTACCTGTATAAAACACATAAGTAGGTTGAGTAAAAGCCTTCAAAGGTATTGAGTCTCGCCTGGCCACCAAGAGCTGTTCCATAACGATTTGATTCACGGATCCAGTGATATGGCTCCTTCCGTGTATAGAGTTTTCACGACTATGACGTGTGGGGCCTGAAGATGGCATCAATGTAATGCCGAAACTGGTAGCACATATGAAGTTCATAAAATAAATTTCTGCAATACATACGGCTGTTGATAAATTAATGCATCAAGAAAATTTTGTCTAAGTCTTCTTGTATCTTCCTGCAATCAGTCAGTTTCGACACCTTGCCGTACATCACAGCATCATCAGCAAACAACCGCAGACTGTTGTCCACACTGTCCTCCAGATCATTTATGTATATTGTCCGTCCTCTTTTAGAATACTGCTGCGCGGTGCGGGATCCTTACCGGGTAGGACTGACGGAGTGCACAGAAAAAGTTCAAAGAAAGGTAGCACGTTCTGTATTATCGCGAAATATGGGAGAGAGTGTTACAGAAATGTTACAGGATTTGGGCTGGAAATCATTAAAAGAAAGGCGTTTTTCGTTGCGACGGAATCTTCTCACGAAATTCCAATCACCAACTTTCTCCTCCGAATGCGAAAATATTTTGTTGATACCGACCTACATAGGGAGAAACGACCATCATGATGAAATAAGGGAAATCAGAGCTCGTACGGAAAGATATAGGTGTTCATTCATTCTGCGCGCTGTACAACATTGGAATAATACAGAATTTTGAACGTTGTCCGATGAACCCTCTGCCAGGCACTTAAATGTGATTTGCAGAGTATCCATGTACATGTAGATGTAGAAAATAACTGCGGTCTTCTCACACTGCCCTGGGGCAGTCCTGACGTTACCCTTGTCTCTGATGGACACTCCCAATCGAGGACAACATACTGGGTTCCGTAACTTAAGAGGTCTTGGGACCACTCACTTATCTATGAACTGTAAGCTCGTAACTTCGTTATCAGCCTGCAGTAGGGCACCGTGTCAAATACTTTCCGGAAATCTATAAATATGAATTCTACCAGTTGCCCTTCATCCATAGTTCACAGTAGAAAATGGCAAGCTGAGTTTCGCATGAGAGGTGCTTTCATTACTGCCAAGAATTATGTGACCACTTTGCTGATGAGGTGCCTCCTATGGTACAATGTTTGTTTCCCAATGGTGATGGCGTTCTTGGACGACAGGACCCCTGTTCACACAGCTCTCATCGTCCAGGACTGCTTTTGTGAGCACGAGGATGAATTGTCGCATCCCTCCTGAACATCACAGTCACCAGATTTCAATATTATTGAGCCTTTGTGGGCTGCTTTGAAGATCAGGGTTCGTGATTGCTGTCAATATACATCACCGTTACCTGAATCTGCCACTATTTTGCAGGAAGAATGGTATACTATTCTGTTGAAAAACATACAGAATATGTGTTTATCCATTCTGTGACCACTAGAAGCTATTTTGAATGTTAACGGTGTGCCTAAACCGTATTAAGCATGGTAATGTGTGGTGTTTTTGGTGTTTCCACATTTTTTGTCCACTTCTTGCAGCAACAGATATGCTCCTGTCGCATTTACTTGGGACAGGCCCTACTGACGATACCTCTGTCTCTGATGAACACTCGGCGTATGGAACGACATACTGGGATCCGTTACAAAACCTTCAAGCCGCTGCAGATCTAAGAACCTATTCCGTGTGCTCAGACCTTCATTAACTATCTGCAGTGTGGCATTGTGTCATACGCTATCTGGAAATCTGAGCATACGGAAGCCGCCCGTTGTCCTTCATCGATGGTTCACTGAATATCGTACAAGAAAAGGGCAACGATGCTCTCTAAATCCATTTCTTGCTTTTGTATTCTTCAGTAAACCAATGTTAAGTACTGTGGAGGATTGTTGGGCGAGGATGGGCTGTCAGGGTGCACCGTATTTAAACTCGTCCAAGTTTCCCAACTGATTTATTATTTCCAGCTACAGTGCTCCCATACCTCTTGGTCTGTGCCACTGGGTCCCACAATGCTGAGGACACCACTTCATTGCCTCAGCGACCCGTGCAGTGCCCAGCTGTGTGTCGGCCTTGTACGGCCGTGGAGTTGTGACAACGTCAGGAGGTGCCGGCAGTCAACTCCGCAGTCCCTGTCCCTGCCACCTCAGCGCCGCCCACAGGGACCTACAAGGCGACCCGTAATGTGCATCCTCGCCAGCGTGCCTAAGATCCTGGAGACAACAAGCGCCCACGATCCGGCGGTCAGATCTGCTGCCCTTACCCCGCGATGCCGGCGTGTCTCGGGAGCCAACAAGACTACCCGCAGTAGAGAGCCTTGGTGTGGCCAGCCGCTGGCTGGCTGCAGACCACACGTTGGCCTCAAAGGGTTGAACCAGCGACCTGCCATGGAGTGGAATGCTTGCACCCCATCTGCTGCTGCGTGTAGCCGGTGGTGTGATACGCCCCACCATACAGGAGAGTTGTCACACTTGAATGCCTTGTTAGTGAACTGGCGCCTATTTATATGCGGCTGTGCGCCTCTGTTTTGCTAACACGCCGCTCCGAATCAAATCACGTACTCATAACACCTGGGTTGGGACAGTGGGACCCTTCTCCCTGTAACTTGCGCCATGCAAACCGCTGCGTTTACTCTTTTCAGAGGGTCTACGGCCCTGTGACCCCCATTCTACTTCACAACCTATGGTATTGTAACTTACTGTCAACAGGTCCATGCCCGGCTGTAACTTGTGCGCTCAGAAATATTGCAGCGAAGCTTTTTCCCATCTCAAACAGTGGTACCGCTACAGTACATTGGTCTGCAATACATATCTGAAACATATTCGATTTACTGATGGCAGTGATGTGTTTGCTTCCGAAATTTCAAAGTAGTGCTCAAAATCAATTACAGTAAAATTAAAATAACGTACAGCAAACATTTTGATACTAAAGTTGTAGAAATTAAGGGAGAATTCATATAAACACTTCATGAGTTCTGTAAATGGAACATTTAAAAATCATGACTTGGAGGGCAATAAAGAAATACAGCAGTATAAATGGCATGGAGTGCCTTTAGTAAACTAAACGGGGGTTAAGAAACGGAATCTCTCAATGTATTTGAAAAGAATTGCTTACAATTTTGAATCATGGAATTTTCGACCTGAAACCATTCAAAAACTGAGCGATGCTCACCCAGTAAAAGAGAGACACATATTGTAAATCAGGAATTTACTATCGCAATTAAAATGAAGTGAATGATGGGTTGATTGAGGAGGTACTTTGGTGAATTTCAATATGTATTCAGAGATAGAGAAGATCCAATGAAGAGGTGCACGTTTCGTCACAGGTTCGTTTCTTCAGCGCGAGAGCCTTACAAAAAAGTCCTCAACAAATTTCAGTGTTACAGAAGATGCTTTCTCCACTTCAGAAACGTTTACTGCTGAAGTTTCAAGAGCATGCGCTCGAGGAAGACTTGGGCGACATATGACTTAGTTCCCTGTATCTCTCAGGAAATAACCACAATGTGAATTTCAGAGAAATTCCGGAGGTTTATCGATACTTATTCCTCCCACGTACCATTAAGGACATGGAGGAAGAGGGAAAAGGTTGTGGTTCCGGACATGCGCTCCATCATAAAGTCACTTTCGAAGTATATATACACTGCGCAAAAAACAAAGTATTACTTTTTCGAAACTCTGTAATTGTCTGCCATTGCTTCGCGTAAGTTTGAAATTTGGCTCAAAGATGCGCACAGCCTTCGTCTGAAATGGTGCGCAAGCGTGGCGCCCTGTGACTTCAGCCTAGGGCTTGGCGAAGCTTCAGACAGCAAGGTCTGGACACATCCGAATGAAAGCCACAGTTAAGAAGTTCATGTGAGGTGAAAGGTTGGTGAATGATGTCACATTGGCAGCCCACCTGAGGGGTGTCGATGGGGTTGTCTGCCCTCAGGGGCTAGAGCAGCCGTGAGTCAACAATCAGCAAAATGGGGTGTCAAAGTATCTAAAAGTTACATTTTTAAAGTGCTCAACAAAAGCACGTGTCTGCCACTTTGGTGAAGGCGAACTGGGGGTTCTTAGAGGAAGCCTCTGAAATTTTATTCATGCACATATCAATGTTGCATACCTCCATGGTCACGCCACAAGTCAGAGCGAAACAGGAGGGCTGAAAGAGTATAAACACCCTCTTCTGCTTCCGATCATGTTCAAAGTTCGTCGAATGGTTTTACACCGTACGTTGTGGTTCCACTCTGTATAGCAGAGCAAAAACTGCGTTAGCGCTGCACTCCAAAGCTGGAGTTGAAAGCCCATGATGTTCTTAGAGTAGAGTTGAATCGTCTGGGGGTGTCACCAGTTTTGAACGTTGACTAGAAGTTCATCTTTTTACTCATCGCTCTGCGAACTATGAATTTCAACCGCAAAATGTCTAGTAATCAACGTCCCAGGGAAATGCCTACTCCTGAAGTCTTCTCGTGCCGATTTTGAGCAGCGGTGTGTCTGGAATGGTTTCATCTGAAACTCATAAGAAAAAAACGTGATTTCAACGCTGTGTGTCGCGGTTCTGACCCCTATCGCAGAGGCGTCAAAAGAAGGGGCGAAACGTGGGTAAGAGGGGTGTGCCGACCTTCTCATCACGCGATACGTTCACAAAGGCGTTAGGCAGGATTGTGGTGAGGTTTGGTGCCAATGTGACATCATTAACCCACCTTACACCTCATAAGAACTTCTGAGTTGTGGTCGTTTCTCGCATGTTTCGACAAGTTTCTGTTTGAAGCGCCGCCGAACCCAAGAGTGACGTCGTAGGATGCCATGTTTTTGCATCGCCATGGAGGAAGGTTGTAAGCACCTTTTGAGCGAAATTTCAAATTTTTACTTCGCAATGGGAGACAATTACGAGGTTCCAAAAAAGCGATTCTTTCTTATGCGTAGTGCGTATGTGTAAAAGACTGAGACGATGATATAATGAAAGTAAGGTAGACATAAGAGGTCGCAACATGGTTGTCTAGATACAGTATATAAAGCGCGAATGTGTATTTACAGATACTGACAAATAATTGGAAATTATATGTTATTATAGAGAGAACAGGCCGTTAAAGATGAAAGGACTTGGTTATTTTATTTAGTGTCTACATCTACATATACATGGTCACTCTGCAAATCACATTTAAGTGCCTGGCAGAGGGTTCATCGAACCATCTTCACAATTTATTGTCATTCCTATCTCGTATAGCGTGCGGAAAGAACAAACACCTATATCTTTCCATAAATATCTTTCCATTTTCGTTATTTTATCATGGTGATCAGATGGTGGTAAGTTCTTGTGGGACTAAACTGCTGAGGTCATCGGTCCCTAGGCTTATACACTACATAATCTAACTTAAACAAACTTACGCTAAAGACAACATACACACACACACACACACCCATGCCCGAGAGAGGATTCGAACCTCCGACTGGGGAAGCCGCGCGAACCGTGGCAAGGCTGCCCTGACCGCGCGGCTACCCCGCGCGGCATCATGGTGATTGTTTCTCCCTATGTAGATCGGCGTCACCTAAATATTTTCGCATTCGGGGGAGAAAGTTGGTGATTGGAATTCGTGAGAAGATTCCGCACCAACGATAAACGCCTTTGTTTTAATGATGTCCATCCCAAATCCTGTGTCATTTCAGTGACATTCTTTCCCCTATTTCGCGATAATACAAAACGTGCTGCCCTTCTCTGAACTTTTTCGATGTACCGCGCTAATCCTATCTGGTAAGGATCCCACAAAGCGCAGTAGTATTCTAAAAGAGGATGGAAAAGTGTACTGTAGGCAATCTCTCTAGTAGATCTGTTACATTTCCTAAGTGTCCTGCCAATAAAACGCAGTCTTTGGTTAGCCTTCCCCACAACATTTTCTATGTGTTGCTTCCAATTTAAGTTGTTGGTAACTGTAATTCCTAAGTATTTAGTTGAATTTACGGCCTTTAGATTTTATTGATTTATCGTGTAACCGAAGTTTAACGGATTCCTTTTAGCACTCATGTGGATGACCTCACACTTTTCGTCATTTAGAGTCAACTGCCAATTACCTCACGATAAATATATCTTTCCTAAATCGTTTTGGAGTTTGTTTTGACCTTCTGATGACTTTACTAGTCTACAAACAAAAGCGTCATTTGCAAGGAACCTAAGACGGCTGCTCAGATTCTTTCCCAAATCGTGTACATAGATACGGAACAGCAAAGGGCCTACAACAGTACCTTCTGTATTACAATTCTTATTATTTGCGTATTATACATATAAATGTATTAAGTAACCTGTGTCACTGGAGAAAACGGTAATAAACTTAAATAAAAGACATATAAATGTAAATAAATTTGGCTGAGAAACCGGAAGGGAAAGAGCGAAGGATTTTAATTAAATTATTGATAAATCGAGATATACAGTTAATTATTCAATTGGATTTCCAAAAATTTCAAAGAAGTGCTAAATAATTTTCATATGCATTTATGGTATCGTTGAAATACAACCAACAGATTGGTATTCGACTAAGCGAAAGCATTCTGCAGCTGAGTTCGTCGCCTAGAAGATAAAAACGCAAGAACTTTGGATGAAACTAGTGTTATTTATATCAAATGCATGTAATACTAAGCGCCTATAATCAAAGATCTACTTACTTGGCAGTTAGGTCTCCAATAGATGTAGCATTAGATCGTTCGTGTACATCTAACTGCTAGCTGTCTGATGGGCATATTCAAATTTTACCGTATTTATGAAGTGAATCATCGGTACACGGAAAACTGAAGTAGCTCCGTTAATTGACGGGAACAGATATCGCGGTTTTTTCCATAAAATACTGCTATCATGTACTACGTGGAACTCTTCTCAGCTAATTCCTGGCGGGATTCAGGATTCAGTAGGAAACGAGGCTGGCAATCAGCTTCTCGAGACTAGAACACGACGCAGTCTGGTATTCATTTATCACTCGCGCAAACAGGGCTAACGAGGGAAGAGTTCCCTAATCACGCGATCGTAACTACGGAGCCGGACTACCTGTCCGCGGATGGTCTCAATAAAGTATTTCGTGAGCCGCGCCGCGCTGGGAATATAGTAGAATTAGGCAACCTGGGCGGTGGCAATTCCGCTTGCGTCCCGATGGGCGTTGTTTACGATCCGGCGGCTGGGTGCGGGAACCTCTGGAGCGTCTTTAATGAAGCCGTTCCCAGTCCTCCGTCCGCCAGGCTCCCAGGATCCTGTTACGCGGTCTGGAAATGAGAAACGCGGGACGGATATCCAGCAAATCTGATATACCGTAAAAGACCTACCGAATCACTGTACACTGCAAATTTTAATGCGACTCCTCTTTACCAATGGAAATACGATAGACCGGCGTATCTGCCATCTTAATAAAGCTGTTTTCTGGAAGAGAATCTGTATAATTTTCTACTGGACTAGAAGTTCTGCAGGCAGGGTGTCAGCTGTATAAGTCGGAGCGACATTGCACGCACAGAATACCTGTGTTTCAGGCTAGATGCGACGTTTAGGTTCTCAGCTATTCCTGACGTGCAGAGTAAAAGATGTGTTTGTGGCACCTGAATGGATGTCGCAAGCATCTTCACCGATATTTCACTTTCGTACATGTCAACTATCGAAGTCGAACGGAGAGAGAAGAATAAGACCGTTGCTTTCCTTTAGTATTATGGTACCATTCCTTCCAAATTAAGCCGACAGTACAGAAATTGAAACTTCCTGGCAGATTAAAACTGTGTGCCGGACCGAGACTCGAACTCGGGACCTTTGCCTTTCGCGGGCAAGTGCTCTGCCACCTGAGCTACCCAAGCACGACTCACGCCCCGTCATCACAGCTTTAATTCCGACAGTTCTTCGTCTCCTCTGCAGAGTGAAAATTTCGTTCTGGAGTGTAGAAATTCCTTCAAAAATACGAGGTGTGACAATAAAGTAACCAGGCTGAAGTGAAAAAAATGTTGCTTACCATTTCAGTCAAGTTTAGTGTTGCCTTCTTCAAATTAGTTCCCTTCTGATTGCATTCACTTTTTCCAGCGCTTGTGCCATTGATGGTAACATTTCTGGAACTCATCTTCTGTAAATTCCTCCAAGACCGTCGTCACAGTTTTTTGAAGATCTTGTATTGTTTGAAAATGGTGTCCCTTGACCGCCGTTTTGGCTCTTGGAAATAGAAAAAAGTCGCACGGAGCGATATAAGGTGAATAAGGTGGCTGTGATAATACTGAAATTTGTTTTGAGCTTAAAAATTGCTGTACTTACAGAGCAGTATGGGATGGCGCATTATCGTGATGCAGAATCCAATTATCAGCAATGTTGGCACAGACGCGAAGAACTCTTTTACGAAGTCTTTCTAAAATTTCTTTGTGGTAATATTGGTTAACTGTTTGTCCAGGAGGCATCCACTCTTTATGAACAATTCCCTTGAAATCAAAGAAGCACACAGGCATGCATTTCACTTTTAACTTCAACATGTGAGCTTTCTTTGGTCTGGGTGACACCTTTGAGCACCATTACGAACTTTGGCGTTTTGTCTCTGGATCGTACTGAAAAAAACCAACTTTCATCACCAGTGATAACACGGTTCGACAATTCTGGATTGATTTCCTTTTGCTCGAACAGATCGGGTGCCACATTTTCCCGTGTTCCTCGCTGTTGTGGTGTGAGATTTTTGGGGACCATTTTTGCACAAATCTTTCTCATACCAAGATCTTCAGTTATTATTAGACGAGCCGCTTCTCGATTGATGTTCAGTTCTTCTGCAATCATTTTCACAGATAATCTTTGATCAGATCGTATGAGCTCACATGCACCCTGGCCAAGTTGAGATCCGTCCTTGAGGTTGATGGTCGTCCACTGCGGTCTTCATCTTCCACATTCGTTCTGCCTTCACTAAACATTTTATGCCAACAAAAAACTTGAGCTCTTGACATAGCCTCCTCTCCAAAAGCGTTCTGAAGCTTACCGTAAGTTTTCGTCGCGTTTTCACCCAATTTAACGTAAAAATAAATGTGCATATCGTTGCGCAATATTATGCGGTGAAACGTCCCCTTTGAACAATTATACAAGACTGTGCTTAAACTGACACACAATATTTTTTAGCGCAACGCAATCAGACTTTCAATAATCCCTACAAACGAATGGCCCTGACTAACATTAACCTATACGTTTCACAAATCACTTACCTCACAAAAATCTTGGTTACTCGAACTACTGCAATACAGGAGCGCCACTACTGCCAGCTAAATAAAAGATTCAAACTACGGAAGGCACTAACTACTGATAGGCATAGTTAGCAAATGAAAGATTTTAATAGAGAACAAACAACGTATTTACCTTAACAGGCATAATACACTCCTGGAAATGGAAAAAAGAACACATTGACACCGGTGTGTCAGACCCACCATACTTGCTCCGGACACTGCGAGAGGACTGTACAAGCAATGATCAGACGCACGGCACAGCGGACACACCAGGAGCCGCGGTGTTGGCCGTCGAATGGCGCTAGCTGCGCAGCATTTGTGCACCGCCGCCGTCAGTGTCAGCCAGTTTGCCGTGGCATACGGAGCTCCATCGCAGTCTTTAACACTGGTAGCATGCCGCGACAGCGTGGACGTGAACCGTATGTGCAGTTGACGGACTTTGAGCGAGGGCGTATAGTGGGCATGCGGGAGGCCGGGTGGACGTACCGCCGAATTGCTCAACACGTGGGGCGTGAGGTCTTCACAGTACATCGATGTTGTCGCCAGTGGTCGGCGGGAGGTGCACGTGCCCGTCGACCTGGGACCGGACCGCAGCGACGCACGGATGCACGCCAAGACCGTAGGATCCTACGCAGTGCCGTAGGGGACCGCACCGCCACTTCCCAGCAAATTAGGGACACTGTTGCTCCTGGGGTATCGGCGAGGACCATTCGCAACCGTCTCCATGAAGCTGGGCTACGGTCCCGCACACCGTTAGGCCGTCTTCCGCTCACGCCCCAACATCGTGCAGCCCGCCTCCAGTGGTGTCGCGACAGGCGTGAATGGAGGGACGAATGGAGACGTGTCGTCTTCAGCGATGAGAGTCGCTTCTGCCTTGGTGCCAATGATGGTCGTATGCGTGTTTGGCGCCGTGCAGGTGAGCGCCACAATCAGGACTGCATACGACCGAGGCACACAGGGCCAACACCCGGCATCATGGTGTGGAGAGCGATCTCCTACACTGGCCGTACACCACTGGTGATCGTCGAGGGGACACTGAATAGTGCACGGTACATCCAAACCGTCATCGAACCCATCGTTCTACCATTCCTAGACCGGCAAGGGAACTTGCTGTTCCAACAGGACAATGCACGTCCGCATGTATCGCGTGCCACCCAACGTGCTCTAGAAGGTGTAAGTCAACTACCCTGGCCAGCAAGATCTCCGGATCTGTCCCCCATTGAGCATGTTTGGGACTGGATGAAGCGTCGTCTCACGCGGTCTGCACGTCCAGCACGAACGCTGGTCCAACTGAGGCGCCAGGTGGAAATGGCATGGCAAGCCGTTCCACAGGACTACGTCCAGCATCTCTACGATCGTCTCCGTGGGAGAATAGCAGCCTGCATTGCTGCGAAAGGTGGATATACACTGTACTAGTGCCGACATTGTGCATGCTCTGTTGCCTGTGTCTATGTGCCTGTGGTTCTGTCGGTGTGATCATGTGATGTATCTGACCCCAGGAATGTGTCAATAAAGTTTCCCCTTCCTGGGACAATGAATTCACGGTGTTCTTATTTCAATTTCCAGGAGTGTATATACAGCAGTTCATGACATCCAGTCTTACAAATTTCAAAACTCCGCCATCTCTCTCCCGACATCCACCACTGCTGGCGGCTCACCTCCAACTGCGCAACGCTACGCGCTGTTAACATCCAGCTGCCCAACACTACAATGGCAGACAACAATGCAAACTGGCCACAGACTGCACACAGCACGGCCAGTGACTTTCATACAGAGCGCTACGTAACGTTGCCAATAAGAAAACATAAACAGCCTACTTACAGCGGTTCCATTTCCGTGCGGAGAGACACAAACACGTGTTAACTCTTTACAGCAAAACTCACGACTGAGCAGTTGCATCGATGTGCCGCTTGGACTAGCAGCAGCTTACCGACCAAGGTCAAAGATATTGTATCTACGCAAGCCTGCAGGGTTGCCACATCTTGCAAAGAAAATCAGTCTCATTACTTTATTGTCGCACCTCGTATAACCCAACGTTCCTATATTTTTGAAAAACTTTAGATGTGGTATTACACCGATGCTTGCTAAAGTACTTACATAGCACAGACACTGAGGTAACAGCAGTCATTGGATAGCGATATGCCCATACGCAGGTGGCGGTATTATCCCATAAACAAGGTATATAAGGGCAGTCAGTTGGCAGAGCTGTCAGTTGCACTCAGGTAGTCCATGTGGAAAGGTTACCGACGTGATCATGGCCGCTGGAGAGGAATCAACAGACTTTGAACGCGGAATGGTAACTAGAGTTAGACGCATGGAACATTCAGTTTCGGAAATCGTTAGGGAATTCAATATTTCCCGGATCCACGTTGTCAAGAGCGTGCCAAGAATGCCAAACTTCAGGCATTACCTTTCGCAACGGAAAAAGCAGCTGTCGACGGCTTCACTTACCGAGCGAGAGCAGCGGCGTGTCAGTGCTAACAGACGAGCAACACTGCGAGAATTAACCACAGAAATCAATGTGGGACGTACGGCGAAGGCATCCATTAGGTCAGTGTGGCGAAATGTGGTGTTGATATGCTATGGCAGCAGACGACAGACTCTATTGCCTTTGCTAACAGCACGACATCCCCTGCAACGTCTCTCCTGGAATCGTGACCGTATCTATTGGACCCTAGACTGCTGAAAAACCGTGACCTGGTCAGATGAGTCCCGATTTCAGCTGGTAAGAGCTGACATTAGGATCCGACTGTGGCACAGACCCCACGAAGCCATCGATCCAAGTCGTCAGTAAGGCACTGTGCAAGCTGGGGTGGCTCCAAATGGCGAGGGATGCATTTACATGGAATGGACTGGGTCGTCTAGTCAAACTGAACCGATCACTGACTGGAAATGGTAATGTTCGGCGACTATTTGCAACCGTGCATGGATTTCACGTTCCCAAACAACGATGGAACTTTTATGGCTGACAATGTGCCATTTGACCGGGCCACAATTGTTTGCAACTGGTGTGAAGAACACTCTGGACAGTTCGAGAGAATGATGTGGTCATCCAAATCACCCGACATGAGTCCCATCGAACATTTACGGGACATAGTCGAGAGGACACGTGAGGTAATACTGACCTTACGACTTATCTTAGAAGAAAGATTAAGGAAAGGCAAACCTACGTTTCTAGCATTTGTAGGCTTAGAGAAAGCTTTTGACAACGTTAACTGGAATACTCTCTTTCAAATTCTGAAGGTGGCAGGGGTAAAATACAGGGAGCGAAAGGCTATTTACAATTTGTACAGAAACCAGATGGCAGTTATAAGAGTCGAGGGGCATGAAAGGGAAGCAGTGGTTGGGAAAGGAGTGAGACAGGGTTGTAGCCTCTCCCCGATGTTATTCAATCTGTATATTGAGCAAGCAGTAAAGGAAACAAAAGAAAAATTCGGAGTAGTTATTAAAATTCATGGAGAAGAAGTAAAAACTTTGAGGTTCGCCGATGACATTGTAATTCTGTCCGAGACAGCAAAGGACTTGGAAGAGCAGTTGAACGGAATGGAAAGTGTCTTGAAAGGAGGATATAAGATGAACATCAACAAAAGCAAAACGAGGATAATGGAATGTAGTCGAATTAAGTCGGGTGATGCTGAGGGAATTAGATTAGGAAATGAGACACTTAAAGTAGTAAAGGAGTTTTGCTATTTAGGGAGCAAAATAACTGATGATGGTCGAAGTAGAGAGGATATAAAATGTAGACTGGCAATGGCAAGGAAATCGTTTCTGAAGAAGAGAAATTTGTTAACATCGAGTATAGATTTAAGTGTCAGGAAGTCGTTTCTGAAAGTATTTGTATGGAGTGTAGCTATGTATGGAAGTGAAACATGGACGATAACCAGTTTGGACAAGAAGAGAATAGAAGCTTTCGAAATGTGGTGCTACAGAAGAATGCTGAAGATAAGGTGGGTAGATCACGTAACTAATGAGGAGGTATTGAATAGGATTGGGGAGAAGAGAAGTTTGTGGCACAACTTGACTAGAAGAAGGGATCGGTTGGTAGGACATGTTTTGAGGCATCAAGAGATCACAAATTTAGCATTGGAGGGCAGCGTAGAGGGTAAAAATCGTAGAGGGAGACCAAGAGATCAATACACTAAGCATATTCAGAAGGATGTAGGTTGCAGTAGGTACTGGGAGATGAAGCAGCTTGCACAGGATACAGTAGCAAGGAGAGCTGCATCAAACCAGTCTCAGGACTGAAGACCACAACAACAACAACAGTCGAGAGGTCATTTTGTGCTCAAACTCCTGCACCGCCAACACTTTCGATGTTAGGGACGGCTATGAAGAACAACATGGCTCAGTGTTTCTGCAGGAACTTCCAACGACTTGTTGAGTCAATGCCACGACGAGTAGCTGCACTACGCCCAGTAAAAGCAGGTCCGTCACGTTAATAGAGTTACCCCATGAACTTTGTCCCCTCAGGGTACCTACTTAGGTCTGAGGTTCTGTTACGAAATTCTACACCATCGTCATTAACATTTTCGTAATCATCATCTTCACCCCGATCAGCCTTTCCATGTACATTGCTGGATGAAGCTCTGCTATAAATTTTGTTTCCAATGGGCCCGCAGCTCGATATAAGTCGTGTAAAGACATTATGAATTAAGTCCATAAAGCTGCTTCTATTTTGAGATGTTTACTTAATCACGAGAGGCCTGTTTCAGCACTACTGCCATCATCAGAAAGTAATGGTTTTATTATATACTATTTTCTAAGGCAGATGGTAGCCTACTTGTCATATACGAGATTCACAACCAAACGTTTATGGAATTCTTCACTTACCTATAACATCGCTGGTTAGTCACTTAAGCGTTTTTCTTACGTCTTTTAAAGTTTCTTTATGACGTAACTTTCATAGGCTATATTTGTTGGAAGTTATAGCCTGAATTTTATATGTTGTGTGTGACAGTTTTTTTGACGTTTAACCAACGATGTTATAAGTTTACATCAGAGCAGTTACTTATTGATTTCCCTTAGTTGCCGTGTTCTTTATTTTTATCTGTGAATGTGTGATTGGTTTGGCTTAGCTTTTGACTTTGGTTGTTCATCCATTTTCGTCATCGATGATTTGAATAAAGTTTTCTATACAGTGTTTATGTCTTAGATCTAATTGCTCGTTGAGTATTTGTTGTGGATATTTGTGTGCACGGGTGTAGATTTCGATCTCTTGAGAATATTGAGTAAGCGACCTATAGGTGTTATATGCAAAATTTGGATTGCTTTTTCTACATAGCCTGTGGTATGTTGTTCTATCTGTAGGTGTTGAAAGAAGATTGATGAGTTGCGTTCAGTGTTTCTGGTGTGTTCTGTGTATCTGATATTTAAGTTCCGGCCTGTCTGACCTATATAGAACTTATCACAATCTTAAACGTAGAAAAAGAATTGTCACTTCCAGTAAATATAGCCTATGAAAGCTACGTCGTAAAATAACTTTAAAAGACGTAAGAAAAACGCTTAAGTGACTAATCAGCGATGTAATAGGTAAGTTATGAATTCCATAAATGTATGGTTGTCAATCTCATATATGACAAGTAGGCTACCATCTGCCCTAGAAAATAGTATATAATAAAACCATTACTTTCAGATCGCCTGATGATGACAATAGTGCTGAAACAGGCCTGTCGTGATTAAATAAACATCTCAAAATAGAAGCAGCTTTTTGGACTTAATTCATAATGTCTGCTATAAATGTTACCACACATTATGGTGGTAAGAGGCACGCTTGTTTTCTAATATCTATTTCCGTTATATCGCGCCGCGACCTTCATTGATCTTCTGGTATCCTTCATATGACTGTCTTGGTTTAGCTTCTATCCATTCCCCTGGCTCCATTTCACACCCATTTCATTTGTATTTCGGTCATCATTACCTTGTTCTGAAACCGGTAGTCTAGAGCTCAGCGCTGCTACCTGTAGATTGTGTGGTGCTGGGTTCGATTTTCGGATTGCTCAGAGATTTCTATTACTGAGGGACTGAGTGTATTGTCCTAATCATCTTCTCCGACGTGCAGATTGCCAAAGGGATTATAAGTAGAAAGACCAGGCAGGAGAACTACTCCAGATGGGATCTCCCGGCTTATAATAACACATGATCATTTCGTTTCATCATTACACTCAGCAGTCCGGTTTGATTCCTGGTCCATTTATTTTTTCCATCTCTCTCACAGTAATTCCCAACATGCATGTCTCCATTGTTTGTGGCCGCTGTGGCCGAGCGGTTCTAGGCGCTTCAGTCCGGAACCGCGCTGCTGCTAAGGTCGCAGGTTCGAATGCTGCCTCGGCCATGGATGTATGTAATGTCCTTAGGTTTAAGTAGTTCTAAGTCTAGGGGAATGATGACCTACGATGTTAAGTCCCATAGTGCTTAGAGTCACTTTTTTTCCATTGTTCGGTGAGAAACACTCAGTTTTGCAGCGGTTTTCACGTACAAAGGCCACGTATCACAGCCACAAGTGAAAACTGATAATAAACATTCATTGTAAATTTTCCATCTTAGATTTCTCGAAAACTTATGTTTGGAAATCTTATTTGCTTTAAGGGGCTCCTGAACGCCCTATACTTGCAATGTTAAAATAACGCTTATAAATTACATCTTTCCTCACAAAGTTCAGTTATTAAAGATGATTTTTTTTCAATTGTAATGAAAATTCACAACATTTTTTTGCAATTTTTTATTTATATATTCAAAAATATACAGTTTTTTGGAAAAAGGCTGTGTTAAATTATGCAGAAGGTACTGTGTAACATTTACTGAAAGTTTGAAACAAATATGTTTGGAAGATCCATAGAAAACATGTTATTAGTATGAGAAAATAAAAGTTTTGGGAATCGAGCGACAAAGATTGGATTAACTTTTTAGTGCATTCCAGGTCCATAGGATGGATTATCTTCATCCTCTGCAAACTCCTCCTCCAGCTTCCTCTTGTTCCTCCTCCTGTTTACTCTTGCTTGTATTTCTAGACTCTTTACAGCCCTGTCTGCAGCCCGAAGGCGTTCCTTGTCTAAAGCAAGCATCGCTCGTACCATGTTAGGACCTATCTTCATTCCCATATTTCTAAATACCTTGCACCTTACAATGTTGCCATCATTGAAAGTCGCAACAGCATCATACACACCAAATTGAAGTGTTTCTATTCCAACAAATACAGTCTTATATTCTCGATCATATAACACTATTTACACTTTCATTGGGGTTTTGAGTTTTTCCGTGAATACACTTTTTCAACAGTTCAGGTGCTGCTAAGTCTCTGAAAATAGGTTTTATCACCTCCATTATTGCATGAGGCAGACTATGCTTATGAGTGTACACTTCACCAGTTAGCAATGCTTTGTTATATTTACACCAACTGTCTTCTTCTTTGGGACACAAGCTATGTTGGGGATTTTCATCGTCTTTATTGTTTACAGTAATAACACATACCTTTGGCTTTCCAACATTTCTCCTTTTCTTAAAAGCCTTCAGAGGATTTCTAATAACTTTACTTTTACTCATTATTATACTTCAACAAAACAGAGACTCAAGAAACAGAATTAATTACGAATATTTTCGAGATAACGACAGAGTAAATAAACATGAAACAATCGACAATCACACCAGCGATATATATTGTACCATCACAGGTTAGCCACAACACATACTTTATCTCACATCACTAAAATGTACCTGATGAACACGGACGTTAATAATAACACCATTTGACAGCAGTTTAACAGCGCCACAGTGGGTCACGCCCATGTATAACACATTTCAAAAAAAATTTAAAAATAGTTGTAGTCTTCGGAATTGAATAAATTATATATCTATTAAAAGGTAATAGTCTGCAGATTCAGAAAACGCAAAAAAGTAAAAATTGAACTTTTCATGATTTTGAGCCTTTCCGGAGCCCCTTAACAAGAACATTCCGTGAAAGTTTTACTCCTTTGTTTTGTTTTTTTTTATTTTTTTATCTTCAGACGTTGTCTTCGAATGCTGTAAATACGAAATCTCTCCACGGGAGCAGTGAAAGAGTTGGGCAAGTGGATTGGGGGAGGGAGATGTGGGCGAAGGAAGCAAACTGAACCCATATGAAATTTGGCGCAAATTATTTACAAAAGCCTAGGAATATATCAGTCAAGATGGCCACACGGAAATTTTCAGAAACGAAAATGTAGGGCTCACTGCTGCCTGTAATGACGCACACAGTAGTAACTTAACGTCACTACGGTAGTGACTGCCGCTAAGTGCCCGATCTCGGCTGAAGCGATTATACAGGGTGAATCAGGAGCAAAGGTACATGCTTTGCGGGGTGATAGTATTAGTGATTCTGGTCAAAAAAACTTCATATGGACATATGCACTATTCCGAATGGTTTGCGAGATAGAACACATTTAATATCATTTTTGTACGTTTTTCTTGAATAACTCGAAAACCGCACCTCCAGCGAAAACGTGTCTCGGTACAAAATTAAACTATACTAAATTTCCTACAAAAAAGGTCCTATTCATTTTTTTTCTCTAGAACTAAGGGTTTGTTCGAAGAGAGCGCGAGAATATTGAAACATTCTCTCGACTCGCATGCGCTGTAGCTTGCCAGTTTCTGTAGGCCAATTTGAGGTAGCAAGTTGAGACGAATAGTTCGATACGGTACATTTGTGGTCTATAAAGTCGGGAAACTACTTCAGACTGGCCTACAAAAACTACGTGAGCTACAGCGCATGCGCGTCGAGCGAGTGTTTCACCATTCTCGCGCTCTCTTCGCACAAACCATTAGTTCTGGAGAAAAAAATGAATAAGACCTTTTTTGTAGGAAATTTTGTACTGGGACACGTTCTCGCTGGAGGGTGCGGTTTTCGAGTTATTCAAGAAAAAAATTCAAAATGATATTAAACGTGTTCTATCTCGGAAACCATTCGGAATAGGGCACACGCCCACGTGAAGTTTTTTGTTCAGAATCACTAATATTATCGCCCCTCAAAGCATGTACCTTTCCTCCTGATTCACACCGTATTTATGATGATTATGGCGTCAGCCAAGCCACACACCACAATTAGAAATGTCTTTGTAATAAAGGTAACCTTAATAAAGTTTTCAGTTTTGCTGATTTGATCACTTTCTTCATTCTTCAAAAGGAGTTAGATGCACTGTTTACGTTTTTGGCATTTACAAAAAAAAATGGCTCTGAGCACTATGGTACTTAACTTGTTAGGTCATCAGTCCCCTAGAACTTAGAACTACTTAAACCTAACTAACCTAAGGACATCACACACATGCATGCCCTGGCATTTACAGCTAGGATCAACTGACAGTAGGTTTACGGGACATCAGCTTTATTTGTTTGACATCTGGGTAGTAGGAACTACTGTTCCGTAATTTTTCTTCAGGTGTGGCGCTATTATTTGTTTAGTAGAGCCACTAGCCGCTTACATCACTTTTGCTTGCCATCCAGCATTCCGAGTTGCCTGATAAGTGAGTTTGTTAACCCTCTTGTTTGTTTGCAGAATTTTGCAGATGTGTTCTTAAATATTTCTAGGACTTCCTATTCTTCGGCAGCCTCGTGTAAGTATCGCGCTGAGAATTGCCCGGCAAGTGGAATATCTTTCAAAACGCCCTATTTTGTAGGGGATGGATCCACTATACGTGGGTCTAGCGGCGCACACAAGACATTGAGCATCTTTGGTCGGAATTTAAAGGTATTGCCTACCATGTGCTAGCGAAGTATGTGCCTAGCAAAAATATATAGGAGGGATAGGATCCACCTTGGTACAACAAACATATTAGGAAGTTGCTGAGAAATCAGAGAATTTTGCACAGTCGTCTTAAACGTAGTCACTGCCCCGCTGACAAACAGAAATTATGAGAAATTAAAGCAGCTGTCAGAAGGACAATGAGAGACTCTATTAACGAAATTGAGAGCAATTGTTTATCTACAGATTCTAAAAATAACCCCAAAAAATTTTGGTTGTATATAAAATCTATGAACGCTACAAATAATTCAATACCTTCTCTTGCTGACAGTACGGGTAATGTAACTGATGATGATAAACAAATATAGCACCATTCTTATGCATCATCTATCAGAGATCATTGGAACAGCGGAAAGTTCCACGGGAAGGCCCAGGTCATAGAAATCTATAAAAAGGGTAGGAAATCGGATGCACATAATTAACGGCCTATTTCACTGACATCGATTTGTTGTAGACTCATGGAACATATTTTTTGTTCAGACATAATGACCTTTCTAGACTCTGAGAAGCTCATCTGCAGAAACCAGTACGATTTTAGGAAACAGCGGTCATGCGAGACACAGCTGGCCCTCTTTGTGCATGATATACAACAGGCTCTAGATACCGGCTCCCAGGTTGATGCCATATTTCTCGACTTTCGAAAGGCGTTCAACTCAGTTCCGCACTGTCGCTTGCTCCAAAAAGTGAGCTTACAGTCTATCCGATGACATATGCAGTTGGATAGAAAGTTTTCTAACAGACAGGAAGCATATGTCGTCCTGAACGGGATGACTTCTACAGAAACTTCAGATGTGCCCCAAGGCAGCGTAATAGGTCCGCTGCTTTTTACGATTTACATAAACGGGGTGGTTGATGGTATTGACAGCTGCATTAGACTGTTTGCGGATGATGCTGTGGCCTACGGGAAAGTAGTATCACACGAAAGTTGTGAACAAATCAATGAGGATTTACAGAGGTTAAATGAGTGGTGTAATGACTGGAAGTTATCTCTCAATATTAGTAAGTGTAACCTAGTACGTATAATAAGGCGAAAATCCCCATTAATGTACGAGTACAAAATAAATGCCCTGTCTTTGGAAGCGGTAACATCCGTCAAGTATCTGGGTGTGACTATTCGATATGATCTCAAATGGAATGATCAGATTACATAAGTAACGGGAAAGGCAAGCTCCAGATTGCGATTTATTAGTAGAATCCTGAAGTGATGCAGTCCTTCAACAAAGGAAATAGCTTACAATACGACAGTTCGTTCAGTCTTGGAGTATTGTTCGTCTGTATGGGACCCTTACCAGTTGGGTCTGATTCAAGAAATTGAGAAGGTCCAAAGAAGAGCGTGACTAGTACATTTAGCCGTCACGAGAGCGTTACAAATCTCATAGAAAGTTTGAAGTGGGACACACTTGCAGATAGATGGCGCACTAAAGGGAAGGGGTTGCTCACTAAATTCCGAAATCCGATCTTCACCGAGGATGTAGAGCATATATTATTACCACCAACTTTCAATTCGCGTAATGATCACCATTCGAAGATAAGTGAAATTAGAGCTCGTACTGAGGCGTTCAGACAGTCGTTTTTCGCTCGCGCGATCCGCGAGTGGAACAGAGGAGGGGGAAATATGACTTTGGCGCGAATTGTGCCCTCCGCCACACACCACTTGGTGGCTTGCGGAGTGTATATGTATATGTAGATGTAGATGTAGTGCGCGTGGCATCTTTTCTAAGTCCGAAGTGTACGCGGGGTATAGTACCGGACCAAGTACTGAGTCCTGCGGGATCCCGCTCTTCGTCCCTCATTAGGTTAAGGCAATCACCGACTCGAAAGACGAAAGTCTGCTTTTCGAGGCAGAACTGGAAAAACTTAACACATGATGTGGAGAAGCCAGACACCAAGAGTTTACCTACGAGCTCTTCGTGTTATCGTAGGCACGCGATACATCAAGAAATATGCTTAAATTTTCTAATGATCGACATTTTTAAATAAGATTCGGTGCTAGTTATGTTCGAATGCAAATTATGTTTATTATATATCGACGAAATCATGTTGACACGAGGACTGAGAAGTTAAAATTGAGTAAAAACAAAAATTCCTGCAAATATGTCAAAATAAAAGTGAACAGAATGTGGTTGATATGTACAACAAAATTACAGTTTTATAAGCAGAGTAAAAAAATTGATTTTGTCAAGGGAATATGTTTCGAAAGCATTTTTTTTATTTTTACAGCATTTTTATCAATTAATACTAGTTAAAGCATCGTCTTTTAAAGCGAAAGAAGTTACATGTATCGAAGTAATTTGAGCTCATACTTCCATTGTAATACCTCAACTGCATCCAAATACTTTTTAAAGGAAGTGTCAAAAAAAGTTGAGCAGTACTATCGTATCAGAATTAGTCAGAATATTTCATGATAACTACGCCCAAGAAACCCATTAAGTCACTGCGAATAAGAGATGGTTCTTTCAATAAATGTTCATAATGTTGCGCATCATTTCTAAAACATAAAGGGGAAACTTGAACCAGACGGTGAGAGTTGATAAAGACGAAATAGTGTAATGACTCCTATGAACAGGGATGAATAATTTCAAGTGATTTTATGTTGTGCATTGTGTTACATCATAATCGAGTAATATTGTATGGAAATTTAGAGTACAATGATCAAAGAGCCTTCGGTCTGAAGCACTCGTTTATGGACGCTTGCAAACGATATTACATTGACAAAAGGAGCAGGGAATTCAGTAGAAGTGTATCACAGTATTCTGTGCTAGCCAAATAAAACAAGAGGTACTCTCAATAGTGGCACATCCCTGGCCATTGGTGGAAGAATGCACGAACTGTATGTTGACTATTTCCGTCACTCCGCGGCGGAGGGTGTCTTGTGTCACTGCTAGTCGTTCGCGTTTCCTGTTCCACTCGCGAATGGAGCAAGGGAAAATCAATTGTCTACCTGCTTCCGTAAGAGCCCTGATTTCTACGAGGGCGGTTCAGAAAGTAACCTCCGATTGGTCACAGTGCGGGTTGTGGGGGGAGTAGCGACGCCATCTGTGCGTTCACGCACTCAACAGGTCAGTCGGCATCAAGCCGTGGTCGAGTGAACGTCGTACCTGCGCTAGTTTAGTTTTTGTGGCAGTTTGAAATGTGTGCTGCAATAAAAAAAAACCGCCAAATGTCAAGTGCGTGCTGTCATAAGGTTTTTTACAGCCAAAGGATATTCTGCAGCAGCTATTCATCGTGAGCTTTGTGCCGTGTACGGACCAAGAGTTAGGAGTGAAGGAGTTGTCCGTGAATGGGTACGTTTATTTAAAAGTGGACGAGAAAACGTTCATGATGAAGAGAGGAGTGGTAGACCATCATTGGTGACTGACGAACTCGTTCAGACAGCTGATGCAAAAGTTCGTGAAAATCGACGTTTCTCAATGTCGGAGTTGTCTACTGGTTTTCCACAGATTTCTAAGACTCTCTTGTACGAGATAGTGACAGCAAGATTGGGTTACCGTAAGTTCTGTGCACGATGGGTGCCCAAAATTCTTACCGACCACCACAAAACTCAAAGAATGGCCTCTGCATTAGACTTTCTGTCACGTTATGAGGACGAAGGAGAACCATTGTTAAACAGAATCGTGACCGGTGACGAAACCTGGATTAAGTACGTGAACCCTGAGACAAAAGAACAATCAAAGATGTGGGCACATTCAAATTCGCCTACCAAACCAAGAAAAGCCTCGCAAGATTTTTCTGCCAGAAAACTGATGGCAACGGTGTTTTGGGATGCCAAAGGGGTGTTGTTGGTTGAATTCATGGAACGTGGTACGACCATTAATCAAGACGTGTACTGTGAAACAATAAAAAAGTTACGACGGGCTATACAGAACAAACGCCGTGGTATGCTGACTTCCGGTATCGTTTTTTTGCACGATAACGCCCGTCCTCACTCTGCTCGCAGAACAACGGCCCTTCTTGAATCCTTCAAGTGGGACGTTATCAACCGTCCACCTTACAGCCCAGACCTGGCGCCAAGTGATTATCACCTCTTCATGCATTTGAAGAAATGGCTCGGGTCACAGCAGTTTGATGACGACGAAGAGCTCAAAGATGCGGTCACAGGCTGGCTCCACGCACAAGCGGGTGATTTTTAGGCAGAAGGAATTTCAAAGCTTGTGAAGAGATACGATAAGTGCCTCAATCGCTATGGAGACTATGTAGAAAAATAGTGCAAAGATGTAGTTGTAAGATGTATATATTAAAATATTTTTATTTAACTTGGTGTATTTTTTTAAATCAACCGGAGGTTACTTTCTGAACGGCCCTCGTATTATCTCCATCGGGATGCCGTTTCAAAAACTAGCTAGTAATATGTGCCACTCGGTGGCATAGTCTTACGGTTGTAGTTGTGTCAGAAGTGTATATTAGATATAGACGAACAAATTAATAACAAAATTAGTATTAGAAAAATGTAAATACAATAGGTGCAAACACCGACAAAGAAAAATAATAGAGTTGGAACTTAAATAGTGGCAACTATTTATTCACAACCGATACAAAAGAGTTACATGTTTACACCTGTTGCTGTCCTTCAAAGTATTCACCAGCGTTGTGTAGAACCCGTTGCCAGCGATGTGGAAGGCGTAGTATACCGTTAGCAGAGCCTGTTCTGTTGATGGTGCGAATGAAGCGGTCTGCTGCCTGTGGAATCTCTGGAACAGTTCTGAAGCGAGTGCCACGAAGTGGTTGCTTCATCTTCGGAATCAGATCAAAGTCGCAAAGACTTAAGTCCGGGGAGTAATGGTGGATGGTACTGTACTTCCCCAGTCCCATAGACCAAACATAGCAGCCACAGCTTGCGCTGTATGCGCCCGCGCATTATCCTGCAAAATGATGGGTGGGATGCGAAGGAAATGTCGCCGTTTCTTTCACAAAGCTGGTCGCAGGTGATGCTCCAAAAACGAACAGTAATACTGTGCATTGACGGTCTGTCGTGGAGGAACATGGTACACGAGAATCACCATAACTTTCACCATACGGGGGCTCTGACTGACTTTCGACTTTCGCGGCGACCCAAAATGACGCCATTCGTTGGATTGGCGTTTCAGTTTTGGCTTCTTGGCATTCGCTTCAGAACTGTTCCAGAGGTCCGACAGGCAGTAGTCCGCTCCATTCACACCATCAACAGAACAGGCTCTGCTAACGGTATACTACGCCTTCCACATCGCTGGCAACGGGTTCTACACAACGCTGGTGACTACTTTGAAGAACAGTAACAGGTGCAAACATGTAACTCTTTTGTATCGGTTGTGAATGAATAGCTGACGCTGGTGACTACTTTGAAGAACAGTAACAGGTACAAACATGTAACTCTTTTGTATCGGTTGTGAATGAATAGCTGACGCTGGTGACTACTTTGAAGGACAGTAACAGGTGCAAACATGTAACTCTTTTGTATCGGTTGTGAATGAATAGCTGCCACTATTTAAGTTCCAACCCTCGTATATGAACAAAACTACACCAACAAATCAAGTGATTCATTTGCGGTCTGATGGAAAGAGGATGAAGGGAAGAAAGTGGAAATGTTCTGCGTCAGCAACTATAATTTTTAACAAGATCTGTTGATTTTAGCGACGTAATAATGCAGTGATGTAAGATGTGCTCATCCGGCCGCTGTGACCGAGCGGTTCTAGGCTCTTCAGTCTGGAACCGCACTACTGCTACGGTCGCAGGTTCGAATCCTGCCTCGGACATGGATGTGTGTGATGTCCTTAGGCTAGTTAGGTTAAAGTAGTTCTACGTTCTAGGGGACAGATGACCTCAGATGTTAAATCCCATAGTGCTCAGAGCCATTTGAACCATTTTTAAGATGTGCTAAGAGTTTGTACAACAGTCGGAGGCCACCTATGCGACTTTCTGTTGCAACTTAAAGCTGCAGGATCGTTACACCGCAGCATATCGCAAATGCTGATTCTCTAAAACCTTCTCAGTATTGTTTCGCGAAAGGAGCGTCTTTGTCCTTTCAGGGTTTCCCGTTGGAGTTCGCAGAGCATTTCCTTAATACTCGTGTACTGCTCGCATCTTCGGTAACAAATGTGGCACCACGCCTCCGAACTGCTTCGAATTACCTGGAAACTGTTTCTAGTATTGGAAAGACAAGGTAAGCCAACAAAGGATTACGTCGTACCATTACAAAGCGACGAGAAAGAGCTCACGTATCCTTCACACAGGGTGTAAACTTGCCAAAGTGTGTCGTCAGGACACTCCGCGACGCGGACACCATTACTTCGCAACAATAACAGTCATCAGTAAGCGGAAGCGCCCGCGCTGACGCCGTTAGGACGCAGAATTGCCGTTGTGTTACACAAATCATTGGACGTTTGACCGGCCGAACTTACCAACGATCGGCCACGGGAGCGACTGGTCGCCGACCGCGAATTACAGTAATCAGGAAGCTACGCGACGACGACGCACTGAAGACGCAATGGCTCTCGCTGCGGGCCATGTTGAAGGCTACCTCTAGCGAGCGAGTCACGTAGCATCGCCTTTGCTACACCGTCAAGTGCTAGCGTACCACGGGACTGATGAACCGAATCATTATGACCACGTACATTCATGTTCAGAAAAAACCACCTTGAACGAATGCAGACAGGAAGTTCATATTCACAGGGCATGTACATTAGTATGTTCTGCAGAAATGATTAGCATTTCAGTCACTTCGGTTCAGCATGTATCCTGTTGCCTGGTAGGCACATGGTCCGCTGTGGGCTCTGATAACTGTGTTGGTCCACCTATAGAAAGAAATACGAGGTGTGGCTAGAAAAAAACCGGACTAGTACTGGTGAAACAATAAAACGAATGCAATAAGGCTGAAAGTCGCGTGGCCTTTCACGTGACTCTCGCTCCGCCTACTGCTCGAGTTTCATCTGCCTCCTGCACTCAGTCTGCCCGTGGCGTCTGTTTTAAGTAGTTGACGTTTTGTCTGTGCGTCGGAAAATGTTGAGTGTACAGAAAGAACAGCGTGTTAACATCAAATTTTGTTTCAAACTAGGAAAATGTGCAAGTGAAACGTTTGTAATGTTACAACAAGTGTACGGCGATGATTGTTTATCGCGAACACAAGTGTTTGAGTGGTTTAAACGATTTAAAGATGGCCGCGAAGACACCAGTGATGACACTCGCACTGGCAGACCATTGTCAGCAAAAACTGATGCAAACATTGAAAAAATCGGTAAACTTGTTCGACAAGATCGCCGTTTAACAATCAGAGCAGTGTCTGAGTTAACAGGAGTTGACAAGGAAAGTGTCGAACAAGTTTACCGATTTTTTCAATGTTTACATCAGTTTTTGCTGACAATGGTCTGCCAGTGCGAGTGTCATCACTGGTGTCTTCGCGGCCATCTTTAAATCGTTTAAACCACTCAAACACTTGTGTTCGCGATAAACAATCATCGCCGTACACTTGTTGTAACATTACAAACGTTTCACTTGCAGATTTTCCTAGTTTGAAACAAAATTTGATGTTAACACGCTGTTCTTTCTGTACACTCAACATTTTCCGACGCACAGACAAAACGTCAACTACTTAAAACAGACGCCACGGGCAGACTGAGTGCAGGAGGCAGATGAAACTCGAGCAGTAGGCGGAGCGAGAGTCACGTGACAGGCCACGCGACTTTCAGCCTTATTGCATTCGTTTTATTGTTTCACCAGTACTAGTCCGGTTTTTTTCTAGCCACACCTCGTACAGTTGTAATTCTACTTGGCTATGGTACAGCCATCCATGCTGCATTCATCTGGTTCCAAAGTTCACCGGTGGTGGTTGACGTTGGGTCACAGAGTTGCACCAGTCGTTTCACCGTACCCCACACCATTGCGACTGGCGACAAGTCTGATCTGGCGGTGCAGGGCAGAACGCTGACATCCCGTGACACCAAGAAGTCACGTGTTCGTGCAGCAGTATGTGCACTGCCTTCTTGAAAAATGGCATCTGGGGTGTTGTGCAGAAATGGTATAGGTACTGGTGGCAGGATGTCATTCACACTGGTCGCAGTGCTCTGAACGTGGACCAACTCTTATTAGTGTTTGTACCCAATAGCACACCATAAGTCCATGAGTTGGCGATGTATGTCTTGTGCGAATGCAGTCATTGTGATGCCACTCCCCCTTTCTGCGGCCAACCGAATTGCGGCCATCATTTTCAAACAACGAGAACCTGGATTAGTCAGAAAACACTTTCTGATGCCACTCCTGTCCCCAGTGGCGTCGTTCCATACACCATTGATGCTTAGCATGTTTCTGCAAATTCGTCAAAGTTAGGCAGAGAAGAAGACCACGCTCACATGAGCCATGCCGTAATATACAGCGACAAACTGTCACTCCTGATACTGTGCTTTGTGTTCGACTGTTGTGCCAGAGCCGAGGCAGACACAGACCTGTCCTGTAATGCCATGCGAATGACGTGTCGATCTTCTCGGGGAATGGTCTCTGTGCCGGCCGGGGTGGCCGAGCGGTTCTAGGCGCTACAGTCTGGAACCGAGCGACCGCTACGCTCGCAGGTTCGAATCCGGCCTCGGGCATGGATGTGTGTGATGTCCTTAGGTTAGCTAGGTTTAAGTAGTTCTCAGTTCTAGGGGACTGATGGCCTTAGAAGTTAAGTCCCATAGTGTTCAGAGCCATTTGAACCATTTGAATGGTCTGGGTGGTGCGTCGTCACCCATTTCGTCGTGTTCTATGGCCTTAGTTGAACTATTCTGTACACACCCGCTCCACTGCCGAAACACTTCGTTCCAAACGAGCAGCAAATTCCTGGATGTGTTGCATTACATTTTCTCAGGCCGATAATGCTCCTGAAACCCGGTAGTCAAGGAAAGGCAGGATTCTGTTATGATTGTGGACGGATCCGTAATCATTTACTATTCGTTGCCTTTGACAGTTACACATAATTTATTTTAAACCATTAATTCGAGACTCAAGAATAAATAAAAATACCACACGTTATTAACGAAGGAAGAAACAACTGTGTAAGTAATAGTGTTTTCAGTGAGTTACAATTTAGCAAATCACCATTAAATACAGATACAGCAGATAATTTTTTAAAAGCAAGCCACAGCGATCTGGGCAGAAGGCCTTAAACGCCAGGAATGGCATTAAATTAAGAATTGTAGAAAACTCGCAGCAACTTACAAGTTACAGGTATCGAAATATTAAAGACAAGTCGTCACAAACACAGCAGAAGGCATCAGATGCCAGGAATGGCAGTAAATAAGGTTTAAAATACGAATACCAAATTAGAATTTTAAGGCAAGCAACCACAACAACGGCTGAAGGCCTTCCACGCCAAGGAACGGCAGTAATATAACAGGCCTCTCTACTTCGACCATCATTAGTTATTGGAATGGCTGCGCGAAGTCTTAAGGCAATCGCCACCTTACAAGGGAACCTCCCCATCGCACCCCCCTCAGATTTAGTTATAAGTTGGCACAGTGGATAGGACTTGAAAAACTAAACACAGATCAGTCGAGAAAACAGGAAGAAGTTGTGTGGAAGAATGAAAAAAATAAGCAAAATATACAAATTGAGTAGTCCATGAGCAAGATATGCAACATCAAGGATACTGTGAGCTCAAGAGCGCCGTGGTCACGTGGTTAGCGTGAGCAGCAGCGGAGCGAGAAGTCGTTGGTTCAAGTCATCCCTCGAGTTAAAATTTTAATTTTCAGACAATTATTTTGCGAAGCTGTACAGGCACACAGAGCAGTATTGTTTACGTGATCGTGTGTCAATTATCGAAGTTCAGGCACTCACACGTAATCAACTTCGCTCTCCAAAATTCCAGGACATGTTCAGATTTGCTTGGACATACGCAGGATTTGATGGTCTACAAACGGAAATATTTGAAAACGTTAAAAACATACGTTTTGACAGAGCACAGGGAAAACTGTGCGACTGTGAAACTGTTGCATTCATTTGTTGCAGTTTATGTGACACTTATGTGTTCATCACTTTTTTGGGAGTGATTATCACATTCACAAGAAAACCTAAATCGGGCAAGGTAGAAGAATCTTTTTACCCATTCGCCAAGTGTACAAGTTAGGTGGGTCGAAAACATATTCCTGTCATGTGACGCACATGCCGTTACCAGTGTCGTATAGAACACATCGGACGTGTTTTCCTGTGGGGGAATCGATTGACCTGTGACCTTGCGATCAAATGTTTTCGTTTCCCATTGGAGAGGCACGTCCTTTGCGGTGCGGTCGCAAAACA
This sequence comes from Schistocerca nitens, assembly GCF_023898315.1. Classification (NCBI taxonomy): domain Eukaryota; kingdom Metazoa; phylum Arthropoda; class Insecta; order Orthoptera; family Acrididae; genus Schistocerca; species Schistocerca nitens. The sequence goes on from NC_064617.1 coordinate 964,492,679, forward strand.
CAGACACTAAACTTATTACAGTGAACAGAGACGTCAACGAACAAACGGACATATCATACCTTTGCGAAAATAAAGAAAGTAAAATTCTCACCCGACGACAAACTTGAACCAAGGACCTCTACTTCAGCAGCTGCTCACCCTAACCACGGGACCACTGCGCTCCTTGCCTTACTTTACCCTTGATGTTGCTTATCTTTTCCATGGACTACTCAGTTTGTATATTTTGCTTATTTTTTTCATAGTTCCACACAACTTCTTCCTGTTTTCTCGATTGATCTGTGTTCAGTTTTTCAAGGCCTATCCACTGTGCCAACTTATAACTAAATCTGAGGGGGGTCCGATGGGGAGGTTCCCTTGTTAGTATGCGCGAGTAATGGGTCGATGGGAAAATATCTATTAGGTACATTACGTATGTAGCTTGTGGACAGCTGGGAATGTGAGTCTCACGGGGAGCGTGCAAGGGATAAGTCCCTGCAGTCGCGCTATTCATCTGTGTCCTCGGTGGCTCAGATCTGCAGCAAATGCAACCTCGTTGATAGTGTGTCTCATCGTTACACATATGGAGAGCGTATTATCAACTGGAGGTGGACCAGGGAGAAAATTGCTCAAATAACAATAACTTCAGCAAACAATGTACGTACTAACATTTTCTTCAGACCACGAGACAGTTACTACCCTCGGGCAAAAAATAATGCAGGGATTTTGTTAATGGGCAAATACACAAGTTATGTTTTTAACAATATTGGGAGCGATGAACGTATTGAATACAAGATGTATATGGAAAACGAATTCGAGAAAATACTTAAATATCAGAATCACAATAAGATATATGGTAACATGCTACGAATTGTCTTCAACAGAATGGGTACAGGATAGGAACTGTATTCCTAGTAGAGAGGGAATGGGTTGGGTCACGTTCCCGACCCTAACCTCACCTGCAAGTCACACATGAAAAATAAATCAATAGTACAGCAGAATACAAGAATATGACGGTAAACATCTGGTGCCTGTTGTAAAGGAAGGTATTGCACTCCCTAAGGATGCGTTTAGAAGGCTGGAACTGACAAAAGTAACAATGCAGTGAAGGATCTTGCAATGTCGCTGTTCGGGACTGCTCTTGTGTCCACGTAGTTTACCCTGGAAGGAACACACATCAAGGATTTACTGACTGATTAATTTGGGTCTGGGAAATGATGGTTAGGAACGTCAGGCTGCAGAAGAAGAAAACGTGCATGCTGAACTGCCACCAGTTGAAGGTGACAGTGAAGGTGCTAAATTCTGCTACTGCTAGAGACTAAATATGATTCCTCACTCTTTGAATGCTGTAATCTACGACTGCAATTATCTGTCACCTTATTTATGTGATTTCATTGTAGCCATTTTTGTTACTCTTTTTGTGGAATAAAAAAAAAGATGGATAGAGCGTTTGCCATGTAAGCAGGAGATCCCGGGTTCGAGTCCCGGTCGGGGCATACATTTTCAGCTGTCCTCATCGAGGTATATCAAATGGTTCAAATGGCTCTGAGCACTATGGGACTTAACATCTGAGATCATCAGTCCCCTAGACTTAGAACTATTTAAGCCTAACTAACCAGGATTCGAACCTGCGACCGTAGTAGTCGCGCGGTTCCAGACTGTAGCGCCTAGAACCGTTCGGCCACTCCGGCCGGCCGAGGTATATCAACAACACCAGTCGGCAGCTGAGGATTTCAGTTAATTATCATTTGACTTAAACTAACTTACGCTATGGACAACACACACACCCAGTCCCGAGAGAGGGCTCGAACCTCCAACGGGGGGAGCCGCGCGAACCGTGACAAGACGCCTAAGACCGCACGGCTACGCCTCGCGGCTGTCATCTGAATGGCAAGATGCAGAGAGAGCAATAAGAATGTAAGACCAAGAACTCAGTTCTCTGATTAAACAGGTTGTAAGACAGAGATACAGTCTCCCCACCTTACTACTCAGTCCATACATAGAATAATCAGCCAACGGAAATAAATGGAAGTTTCAGGAGACGGTTTGAAATTCAGGCTATAGGATATCAACTACGTTTCTATCCTTATTGAAAGTGAGGAAGAACTGCATGACCTGTCTATGGAACAAAGAGCCCAATGATTCCAGGTTATGGATTCACAATAAATCGAAGAATGACGAAACCAGTGATGAAGTTCAAGTATGAGATTAGTGATACACTTAAGCTCGAAATTGGGGACCACGAAACAGGCGGAGTGAAGGAATTATGCGACCCTGGAATGAAAATGATGCATGATGAACAAAGCAAGAAGCACGTAACAAGGAGGCTAATACTGGCGTAGAGGGCAGAATAAGTCTGCTAGTACCATTGATGTTAATTGAATATGTGTTACGACATCATTGTGTAGCGTTCATGATACTGCAGGAAGCCGTTGAGGGGAAAAACTGTAGTGCAAGACAGAGATTGTTATATCCAAGGTAGTCAGTGAAAACCTCGTAACTTCATCAGTCTGAGAAAACCTCGTAATTCGACTAACTAGTAACTCCATTATCAGAAAGAGATTTGCAAGTGCATTAATTTCTCTAATCTGTCAATAATTAGGCTTCTATCATTTACTTACACGTGTAGCAGTATTATCTGTATCAGCCGCGCGGGATAGCCGCTCGGTTAGGGGCGCCTTGTCACGGCCCGCGTGGCTCCCCCCGTCGGAGGTTCGAGTCCTCCCTCGGGCATGGGTGTGTGTGTATGTGTGTTGTCCTTAGCGTAAGTTAGTTTAAGTTAAATTATGCAGTGCTTAAGCTTAGGGACCGATGACCTTAGCAGTTAAAAAATCGTTCAAATGGCTCTAAGCACTATGGGACTTAACATCTGACGTGATCAGTCCCCTAGATTTAGAACTACGTAAACCTAAATAACCTGAGGACATCACACACATCCATGCCCGAAGCAGGATTCGAACCTGCAACCGTATAAGGCCCGTGGTTCTGGAGTGAAGCGCCTAGAACCGCTCGGTCACACGACCGGCCACCTCAGAAGTTTGGTCCCTTAAGACCGTACCACAGATAAACAAAATATCTGTATCACTTGATATATTTTTCAAGAAACCATTCTTGATTATCCTGTAAAATCTAACGAAGTGGAGTTACGAGCCTACATCGATATATCCAGCAAATAACTGAGAAACAACTAAGGACATTGGGTGTCAGTACTTTGCTAAGATTAAGCTCTGGGCATGCGAGAGAAAGTTGTGCGGGATCGAATCAAACCAGTCTGGAAACAGGTCTTAAAAAACAAAGAAATAAAAAGCACGCATGCCCCTCCCACAGGGACAATATAAGATTTTTTTCACTGTCCATTTTGCACGAGTCCAGTGACTGACAATATCTTTGTTTTATGAACAGAGTTTGACCTTAACAGCCGCTGTTTTGCTGACTTTCCCTTTACACAGCCGTTGTATAAAATCCCCCCTCCCTGGACACTTGGCCGAGGACCATGTGTCGCCAAATGTACGCCATTATGTTCCCCTGTTATCTCCCTCACTCAGATCAATGACTTTTTAAAAACCATATCTCTAAGGATATAACACTGCCTCATTGGCACATGTCTGCCTGTAGGGTCACAAATCAAAATATTTTTGTTACAGTATTTGTTAATTTATGTATGCATTTGTTTCATCTGGCAAGGTCATGCTAAGTGATTAATAACTAGATTTATTCGTAATTAGTGTAACTTTTGTTGTCTTAATGAATTCTGGCTGTAACGCCAAAGTAGTGTGATCAATTACAATCGTTGCCTGATTACTTCATAATATATAACTAGCTATTTCCCCTAGCTGCGCTCATATAACAGTAGATTTGTTATGATGATTGATGAGGAGTAAGTAATCCGCTGTACGCGCAATAACGTCAGCTGTCCTCTCGTGTCTACCTGTTCAGTTAAGCATAACTCGTGATGTGCGCCCCCCACCCCCACCCCCACCCTAAGAGCCCCAAACCACCTTAACATTGCATGTATGGAGTCACTGCAGAGCAGTGTATGTGGCACAGGAGAGAAAGATGTGTGGTACCGAGCCAAACCAGTCAGAACACATATTTAATAAATAAATAAATAAAAAGGATGTGTGGTCCTCCCACAAGGATGACACCAGAATTTTTTTTGTCAAATTTCTTGCGAATGTAGATTTTGCACGACTCCAGTGAGTGACATTATTATACAAAGTGGAAATTATGCAATAAATTTAATGACTTTTAATGTGATATATGTACATTGGTGTAGAAAAAGATGTTCCACCCCTTGTTTCGCCCTCTTGGAGGTCGACATCTTTGTCTTCCTAAGGTTTCAACCTATCTCCATGCCAAATTACAAAAGTTAAATTCGGTTTATTCCTCACCCAGTAACTTGTAGTGTAAGAATGAGCAGCGTACTGAAGCGTTTGTTTTGAATATACAGCTGATCATATAACCAACAGTACTAAAAGTACGCTTATAAGTATGTCGGTTTGCAACGGTAGCACGACAAGCCACTGGAAAGAGGTAGGGTATCGCAGACAAATAGGAGCAGAGAGTTCGGGAGAGACGGGGCATTTTTGTAGCAGGGAGTTTTCAGTGGAAGATCGTGACATTTTTCGACAGTAAGGCTTCAGGAGCAGACATGCCGTGGTGCTCTCGTCGGAGAGTCTGAGAGTACTGTTTGAGAGTGAGAGACCTTGTTTGTGGGCTGTCACAGTTAGAATTGTTCAAAGACTATGAATCGCGATTGGTTGTAATAAACTCTTGTAGTCTATTCAGTGAGCTTCAACATTGGCTCGCAGTGCTGCTGTAACTGGGGTGCATAGGGCATGAGGATAAACGCAAGTTTAATCTTCAATACTTCATTGTGGACTACATAACCGATGTTTACTATTAAAAACAGTCTTGATCACGATTTATTTATCAAAGTGACCGGTTTCGACCACTACTGTTGTCATCTTCTGACCATTGAGTAGGAACCTCTTTCTGTTGTGTAGTGATTCTCCAACAGAAAGACGTTCCTACTCAATGGTCTGAAGATGACCACAGTAGTGGTCGAAACCGGTCACCTCGATAAATAAATCGTGATCAAGACTTTTTTTAATAGTAAATATTTGTAAGGCATTGATCACTGCCTTTCCTGTAATGTATTCAAAAGTAGTACATAACCGATGGTTTCTCAGATCAACTTTCTTATATGTGACACTAGTTTTCAGGGGAGCATCTGGACTCGGCAGCTCACCAAGACAGGTTTCTATCACAACAGGTGTATATCCTGCCCCTAGATAACGAAGAAGAACTCAAGCGTAATGTGCAACTGAAAATTTAAGAAGTCTCCACTGAGCAAGCTCGAGCGAGGTGGCGCAGTGGTTAGCACACTGGACTCGCATTCGGGAGGACGACGGTTCAATCCCGCATCCGGCCATCCTGATTTAGGTTTTCCGTGATTTTCCTAAATCGCTGCAGGCAAATGCCGGGATGGTTCCTCTGAAAGGGCACGGCCGACTTCCTTCCCCGTCCTTCCCTAATCCGATGAGACTGATGACCTCGCTGTTTGGTCTCTTCCCCCAAACCAACCAACCAACAACTGAGCAAGCTGCAGCATCGGTTTTAACGCTTTGCTGGGGCCTCGTGAGCAGTAGGCGGCACCAAGGAAGCCAGAAACATCGTGGGCTCCAAGCCAGAGGACCGTGATCAGTTCTGGGAATGATGCTGTAAAACGCCAGTTTTACCAAAGCAGGAATGCGCCTGTAGGAACCGAACCGAGAACGGCCTCTGAAACCAGGCAACAGGCCTCACTCGTGCCGACATCAGCCACGATTTGCAGTCGTGTGCACCTAGTGTACTCAACTGCTGACGGGAGAGCCACTTCCACATCTTGGCCATGGCGTCACAGCAAATAAACAGACATTGGCTTTTCTTCCAAACCTGCTCGCTATTTCCCTAAGGGGCTTAATCATCCGCCACCATTGGAACTCTCAGTGACTAATAGCTGTACCCTCAGCACTTCTCTGGACCTTCCAGGAAGTTCAGTTCCAGTACCAACAGCCGAGGCGTCCCATATTGGCGCAGATGTACTTTGAGCAGTAGAAGATACCTGAGACTTGTTTTGGAGTTGCAAGAGGACAGTCATGTGGCAGGTACCCGCTTTAACCTTTTGCCCAGACATTCGCGAACCCGATACCATTCCCCCTTTTGATGTCCAGTGAGTTTCGAGCAGCCAGGACGAGCGAATCGGAAGGTGCTGCGACATCAAGGATTACAGGTGGCGCCATAGTCACCACAAGTGCCAAACCATTCGTCTCAAGCGCCCTAAAGGCGCCGCAGCGCAGGGCATGAGCCTGAACGCTATCGACCATGGCCAACACAGCTTCCACCTGTTTATAAGCAGTGGCCAATGCCCCTCGTATCCGTACACAACTGGCGCAGTCTCTCTCCATCTGTCATCAAATGTTTCTCTATGCCACAAGGAGTATAACAGAAAGGCCGGCCCGTGTGGCCGAGCGGTTCTAGGCGCTTCAGTCTGGGCGTGCACTACCGCTACGGTTGCAGGTTCGAAGCCTGCCTCGGGCATGGACGTGTGTGATGTCCTCAGGTTAGCTAGGTTTAAGTAGTTCTAAGTTCTAGGGGACTGATGACCTCAGATATTAAGTCCCATACTGGTCAGGGCCATTTGTACCAGTGTAACAGCTACACTCCTGGAAATGAAAAAAAGAACACATTGACACCGGTGTGTCAGACCCACCATACTTGCTCCGGACACTGCGAGAGGGCTGTACAAGCAATGGTCACACGCACGGCACAGCGGACACACCAGGAACCGCGGTGTTGGCCGTCGAATGGCGCTAGCTGCGCAGCATTTGTGCACCGCCGCCGTCAGTGTCAGCCAGTTTGCCGTGGAATACGGAGCTCCATCGCAGTCTTTAACACTGGTAGCATGCCGCGACAGCGTGGACGTGAACCGTATGTGCAGTTGACGGACTTTGAGCGAGGGCGTATAATGGGCATGCGGGAGGCCGGGTGGACGTACCGTCGAATTGCTCAACACGTGGGGCGTGAGGTCTCCACAGTACATCGATGTTGTCGCCAGTGGTCGGCGGAAGGTGCACGTGCCCGTCGACCTGGGACCGGACCGCAGCGACGCACGGATGCACGCCAAGACCGTAGGATCCTACGCAGTGCCGTAGGGGACCGCACCGCCACTTCCCAGCAAATTAGGGACGCTGTTGCTCCTGGGGTATCGGCGAGTACCATTCGCAACCGTCTCCACGAAGCTGGGCTACGGTCCCGCACACCGTTAGGCCGTCTTCCGCTCACGCCCCAACATCGTGCAGCCCGCCTCCAGTGGTGTCGCGACAGGCGTGAATGGAGGGACGAATGGAGACGTGTCGTCTTCAGCGATGAGAGTCGCTTCTGCCTTGGTGCCAATGATGGTCGTATGCGTGTTTGGCGCCGTGCAGGTGAGCGCCACAATCAGGACTGCATACGACCGAGGCATACAGGGCCAACACCCGGCATCATGGTGTGGGGAGCGATCTCCTACACTGGCCGTACACCACTGGTGATCGTCGAGGGGACACTGAATAGTGCACGGTACATCCAAACCGTCATCGAACCCATCGTTCTACCATTCCTAGACCGGCAAGGGAACTTGCTGTTTGTAACGTCTAGTAATAAACAAAGACAATATATTGTGTAATAATGAGAATATTAGATGTGTCATATTGTGTCATTGTGTAAAATTATGTATTTTTTCTTTATTATTTATTTCTGAGAACGTCTGCGTTGGCGAGTAATAAGACCGACACAGAAGATAAATGTTGTACAGAGATCACAAAATGAATTAGTATATAATGCATGATGTAAAGTAAAGTCTTTGTCTTCTTAATCTGGAAGCTGTGAGAGAAAGATCTCCTGTTGTTGTCGTAGATAGCGAGAAGGTAGCATTCTTTTGTCGAGATTGGGAATTGTACGCCATTACGTGTGCATTTACACAGGTCTGTAATTGTTGGGATATTTAAATGTTTCAATAGAGTTGTTTAAATGAAAACGTGTATTATTTAATTGTTAAAGCTTGCTTGCCTATTATCCCATCATGTTAAGATATTTTTCAGTTATATAAAAAAAATTATTATCTGTGGAGCTGAGCTGTGTGGAGAAAGAAGAGCCGCTGCCGCGGCGTATTTAAACGACTTACAATATCGTCGAGTATACCGCAAGGAAGCGGTAAAATAATAGTAGAATAATATTATTTCTTTTAGCTCCCAGACTGGCAGTGAAGATCAGCAGATTTTATGATGTGTTGCAGGTTGACGCGGGCTGCTGATAGGATATAAATTACAGTGCAAATAATTTAATGTACTTACCGAATCTGATAGGAATCTTGCTGTGCTCCGTTCTGATCTGGCTAAATTTTATAGTGATAACGTAATTTTCTTTAATGAGAGTCTCATGTTCTTGGGCTAGTCGTGGTATGAAACAGCATTCTAGTAAGAAATAAAATCCACTGCAAACTTGTGTTTTTGAACGATTGTACGAACTGTAACATCAGTGATCATAAAACAGTAATTTCAACTTTGAATAACTATGAAGTAGGAAAGATATATTGATCCTTAGCATGGGTTGCAGTTACTAAAAATCGTTCTTTAAATTGTAGGCCAGATCCAGAACAATAAGACTTCCATAGAATCATTTTATTTTACTAAAAGGTAACGATGATAAAGAAATTAAAGGCACAGCATTGTTAAAAGAATTTCTCGTCACTCTTTCCATATATGCGTTGTTACGCTAATAATAATAATTAAAAAATAAATAAATGAACCAAAGAGACTAACAATTTATAAAAACAATTAACGAAAGAGTAGTCAGGACGGGAAACTGTCGCCCAAAAACGCGGGGCCCGAATTTGCAGTGGCCACAATTATAAAATTTTATGTATTTTTCTTTCAGTGTCTATTGTTATGTATGTATAGATATATATGTATTTAGTGTTAAATGTATGTATGTATATCATGATCTATGCTATGTATTAATGAATGTGCAAACACTCTTTCATGACAAAACGCACTACTGCAAGCGAGTCTGAGAAGACGATCCTGATAGTACTGAGAAGCTCTAACGACTACGTAATCCGGGGGGCAGCCGAACCCCGAGATAAGATAAATTAAAGGTAAGACTACAGTGTAGTTGTCCTGTTGGTAGAAGTTGAGCTCCAGTGGAGTAATCTCATATCGCTAGTGGTGTGCATATTGTACGTAGTTTGATGTTAGTATTTGTGACAGGACAAAGTGGTGGTAGATAGTAATTTTTAGTGTGCAGTGTAGTGTATATAAAGTGATGTATTTTGTGTGCAAGGGGAAAAACTGTTAGATTTTGTGTTTTAGTAAGCAATTTAGGAATATGGTTAAGTTGCGTAGTCAACGTCCAAGCAATATGGATACTGAGGAACAACAATTAGCTAGTGAAGGAAATGTGGAACCGGGTGCCTCAAGTAGTACTAGTACTCTCTTTGAGGATATAACAGGCGAAAATGGGGGGGCAGGGGCACAGGAAGTAGTGCCTCCGCCCACTAGTCATCAGGTCGATGTAGATAAAGAAATTGTACCACCACCAGAAAAGCAGGAACCAGAGAGTGGTAATCTGCCTGGTGGGTATTCAATTCAGGCTATATTAGAGCGTGTGCTAAATTACCAGGTAGAATTTGCGCAACAGCAAGCCGAGCGAGATCGCCAGCAAGCTGAGCGAGACCAGCAACTTGTGCAATCGATAGAAAGTATGAAAAAAGAGATAGCAGATATGAAAAAGAATTATGAGTCGATACCTAGGGCCGTGCAGGAGCTGACTGAACAGGTCAACAACCTGCAAGTAGCAAACACTAACATGGTAGACGAAATAGGTGTATTAGCCAACAGAGTAGAAAAGCTCGAAATAGATTCCACACAGCTTGTAGAGCAGAAGTGGAATGAACAGGCAAATAAAATTGAAACAGAATTTAACTCATGGCTAGAAGTGAAGGAGAGTGAGATTGACACAAATATTAAGTCTAAAGTAGAAGCAGCCATAGCAAATAGAGATTCTGAATCATTCAGTACCGCAGTAAATAGTCAAGTACAGAATGATGTGCAAACAATTAAACAAATACTCAGTGAGGATATTCCGCAGTGGCAAGTGAATGTTAACAAACGGATATCCGAACTGGAGAAAGGTTTAGCACAAAGCAGGAAACATGTGGAACAGGAACCTCTGTCGCCAAAAGCCCATGGTTTTGGCAACGCACAGACTTATATGCGATACAACAATGGGGAATCTGTAGTCGATAATGCGAAGAGCTGTAGCTCCGGTTCGGAGCACACAGCATATGTCCCAGCAGCAAACCCATGTAGTTCAAAAATATTAGTGGAAGAAAGTTTAATTAAAAATAGGCAATTTCAAACATTTACTACTGAAAGGAAATCAGTACACCCAGTAGTATTCATAAAAAGCTTTAAAAATATCTTACCCAGTGTATGGAACGAAACACAGAAAATACAATACGTAATGTCGTACATTCAAGGTGACGCAGCGCTATGGGCTACAGAAGTAGCAGACAGCTGCAAGACATACGAACAGTTTGAAAGGGCATTTTTGTCAAAATATTGGTCGCCTTGTATACAAGAGCGACTAAGAAAAGAGGTATATAATCCCGAACCGTACTCACCCCGTCTTGGGAATTTGAGGCGGTATTTTGAAAAATATATAAACAAAACGCGCTACTGGGACGAGCCTATATCACCAAGAGACATAGTAAGACTATTAAAATCACATTTACCTATTCATATCAAGGAGAAATTAATACATGTACCAGAAAGCAACATGGAAAACTTCCTGTCGGTCCTAGATTCCATAGACTTGATACAGGAAGACGCAAAATCAGCGTGTGATCACTCGCGGAATAATGGGTCAGGATGTAAACACGATAGAAATAGTAGTGCACAGAACCACAACCATGGAAATGGTGGGGGTGGTAGCAAGCGACAAGAACAATCGCAAAATGGTAGTAACGGTAGAGGCCAGAACGGGTATGGACAACCAATTTATAACAAAAAGCGTCGATTTGACGACAGGTACGAATCCGGAATGTCAGGGACCAACCGCTGGAAAAATGCGCGAGGTCAGTGGCAGAGCAATTATAATGATAGTAATCGAAATTGGCAACAGAATCAGCGTAGAAGCCCAGAACGACAGGCTAGTGACAGGTATGACAACAATAGACCACCACCGCAAAACGCGCCTATTGCGCAGCCGTGGCGGCCTACAAATCAGAATATACATATAGTGGAGGTCGCGGACAATAACCGTCCAAGTACCTCACAAGTAATTAATCCAACAAACTAGAATCGGCCTCGATATGCTCTCCATCGACGGCCGAGGGATGGAGTGAGAGCAACTCGAGTAATAGTCATATACCTGGGATACGCATGCTGCGATACAACGAAGGTGTTAGTATGGATAAAGAGCTACTGAATGAGCCGCACGAATGTAAGAAAGATAATAACGAAAATGTGCAAGCTATTATTGAAGCTAGAATCAATGATGTTGCAGTGAACATAATTATCGACACAGGTGCCTCAGTAAGTGTGATGAGTATGGAGTTATTTAAAGCACTGGGAAAGGGACATAGTATTCCGACCTTCCCGGTTAACAATTGTAAGGTGTCTGGAGCCATTAGTGCACAGAGCCAATCAGTTAAGTACCAGGTGCAGGTGGAGATTCATAAGGAGGGCGAAGCCATAGTGAGCTCGTTCCTCGTGGTTAAAGGATTAAAGGTGGCCTGCATTCTGGGAGTAGATTTTCTCCGAGAGAGGGACGCATTGATCGACCTCTCCGTAGGGAAATTAAGCATAATTAATAGGGGTAGAAGGATTGAGTTATCTATGATAAAATCGAAGGAGGTACTTGTGCCGTGCTGTAATCGAATCAATATCAAAGGTAGGAACCCTTGGGTACTACAACTCGATAATTTTTCACATGCAACAGACCTCTATTACCCAAATTTAGAGGACCAAAATTTTGAGACAAATGTTGAGGCATTTAAAACCAAAGTGCACGAATCTGAAGGTTTAAATGATACACAAAAGCAACAGTTGACGCAGCTGCTATCGGAATATACTACGGTATTTACCGACCGACCAGGAATAGCCAAAGGGTACCACTATCACATAGAGGTGATGCCCCATAAAACATACTGTCGCGCAACCTACTCCATCCCTTGGTCGAGGAGGGAATTAGTAGCCAAAGAGATTCGAAAGATGTTAGAGTGGGACATCATTGAAGACGTGAGGTTATTTATTCAGTGACATATCACATATAAAGAGTAATAGTTGTAAGAAGATGTTAATTGTGTTTTAGAATATAAGGATGTTAGTATTTAAAAAGAAATTTGTGTGTAATGAAGCTGGGAGGAAGTGGAATCAGAAAGTGAGCAATAGCTTACACAGGACAGATTTTGTTTACAGACAATTAGTCATTAAGATATTATGTGCTTATTAAACAATGAACAATCTTCTTGTTGACAAAGTGAGGACTAATTTCTTGAATCATTTTATAAAGAATTAATGTCTTGAACCATTTTCTATGTGTAGTGTGTAAGTGCAATTAATGAGGCAATCTTATAGAGTAAGGTAATTGCTGTAATTGTATTAAGATAAGGAACCCTGAGAGAGAGAGTCTTTACTAGCCAAACATTGACTTTGCAATATGCAACAATTATGTGATGTGATGTTTGCTGCCAGTAGTGATTTGAGAACGACACTGGAGCAGAAGCTAATTAAAAACAACCCGTTCCGTGGAAACTCCGTTCTGTATGTAGCAATGCTTCAATTGAAGCCTGTGTACTGGGTACACGCCCTTGAATATTCATTACGCGATACGGGAGTTAAGTCAGACAATGCAGAACCTACACTGTAGTCATATAGGAGAAATCATTAAAAATAATGTTAGTGATGAATGAAGTATTTATTGAGCAATATGCCCAAGTCAAGCTGTCATGCACATGGTAAAATCTGTATGATAGATGGGTGATAACCAGGCAAGCTACACTAAGGAGGAAAGAAAAACTATGTACAAAAAATCCACACACCTTTAAAAAATTTTACAAAAGGGCTATATACGCCTAGTAACAATATGAAAAGTGTGTTGTGATAAGGTAAAAACAAATAAATGCTATGTAAATGAGAGTGACTATGCAAAGAACAGTTAAAAGGTGTTAAAAAAATAAACTGTGTGCATAAACAATTAAGTACAGGACAGAATATTGTGTGTAGTAGGGACAGAAAATGACTGTTGTATCTGCACCAATATATACGTCGATAAGTCTAGTGTTGAGTGATAGACTGTCCTAGTGCAGTGCTCAACGAACAATAGACAATGTATAAAAACAGTAGTTATTGGTCCGTTCGGAGTCGATTTAAACAAACATCGCTCGGCGGAGACATGTAGTATGAGTGTAACGAACCATTTTCGCGTGTTGAAAGACGCTCTGGCAGTGCATCAACCGTGAAAGTGAATGAAAACGTGTAGTACAATGTGCGTGTGACGAACTCTGAATACCAGTGTCACAATGCCACAAGAAACCTGTTATCACGCCAAAACATCCTGTGCATACCAGTGAAGCGACGGCTTACTGAACAATAAACGCTTTTAACAAATTGCCTCTTCTTCCACAGCTAGTAATCTGTGTCCTTAAAGACAGTACACCGTTGTGGAATATTTGTTTCATGCGCTACGACGGGGAGCCATGCGGAGAAGCAGAGACGAGTGCCGTGCCGCCATCCAGCCGGTCGCGGTAAACCACTGCCACTCGCCGATACCAGCGAATGGTTCAGCGCGGTTTGCGACTGCGTGGGCGCCACGCCAGCACGACGTCGATGTTATTGAGAGCCGGTCGTCGAACCCAGCGACCGTCGGTACGAGGCGTTCCAGACGACGCTACTCAACAAGTGCTTCGCGCCGCCAGCTCCATACCACATTATTGTCACTCAAATGAACTATGAACTATGTGTTTAATGTACTAACATGAGAAGTGTTTAATGGACACGAAAAGACGTGATAAACATTTTTTTGTTGTTATCCAACACAAACTCAAAATATTCATGGATTTAGTGATGTATCGATCTAATATGTTTTCGTCATGTTGATGAAGGATACTCGCACGAATGCTAGACATTTTAAACCAACTGTCGCGAGTAAAGGCAAGGACGATTCATTATACTATTGTAAAGATGTGTAATAAGTGACTTACATTACAATCCAGAACACAAGTATTATGTTGATAACAAAGAGACTAAAAGTGTAGCATACTATCACAAATAGCCTTTGTTATATGTGAACATTGAATAGAGTTTGAACTTTTGGTGAGATGACCATGGCTCCGGCGCAGTTTTCCCAGGTTTTCTGATCGCACGTAGCCCGAATGGGGGAGCCAAATAAATGTAATGACCCTGGGACTAGGTTGACGGTCACCTCGCAAAGTGTAAGAACAGTATACAAAGTGTAATTAAACCTACAGTGTAAAAGAACTGAGTAGTGTAAAGTGAATGTTCCAACAAAAGTAACAAACAATAACTAAACAGACGTTAGTGGCAGCATATTGCCGAACATTTTCAACGTTAGTCAATTGCTGCCAGGGGGCATTGTAACGTCTAGTAATAAACAAAGACAATATATTGTGTAATAATGAGAATATTAGATGTGTCATATTGTGTCATTGTGTAAAATTATGTATTTTTTCTTTATTATTTATTTCTGAGAACGTCTGCGTTGGCGAGTAATAAGACCGACACAGAAGATAAATGTTGTACAGAGATCACAAAATGAATTAGTATATAATGCATGATGTAAAGTAAAGTCTTTGTCTTCTTAATCTGGAAGCTGTGAGAGAAAGATCTCCTGTTGTTGTCGTAGATAGCGAGAAGGTAGCATTCTTTTGTCGAGATTGGGAATTGTACGCCATTACGTGTGCATTTACACAGGTCTGTAATTGTTGGGATATTTAAATGTTTCAATAGAGTTGTTTAAATGAAAACGTGTATTATTTAATTGTTAAAGCTTGCTTGCCTATTATCCCATCATGTTAAGATATTTTTCAGTTATATAAAAAAAATTATTATCTGTGGAGCTGAGCTGTGTGGAGAAAGAAGAGCCGCTGCCGCGGCGTATTTAAACGACTTACAATATCGTCGAGTATACCGCAAGGAAGCGGTAAAATAATAGTAGAATAATATTATTTCTTTTAGCTCCCAGACTGGCAGTGAAGATCAGCAGATTTTATGATGTGTTGCAGGTTGACGCGGGCTGCTGATAGGATATAAATTACAGTGCAAATAATTTAATGTACTTACCGAATCTGATAGGAATCTTGCTGTGCTCCGTTCTGATCTGGCTAAATTTTATAGTGATAACGTAATTTTCTTTAATGAGAGTCTCATGTTCTTGCGCTAGTCGTGGTATGAAACAGCATTCTAGTAAGAAATAAAATCCACTGCAAACTTGTGTTTTTGAACGATTGTACGAACTGTAACATCAGTGATCATAAAACAGTAATTTCAACTTTGAATAACTATGAAGTAGGAAAGATATATTGATCCTTAGCATGGGTTGCAGTTACTAAAAATCGTTCTTTAAATTGTAGGCCAGATCCAGAACAATAAGACTTCCATAGAATCATTTTATTTTACTAAAAGGTAACGATGATAAAGAAATTAAAGGCACAGCATTGTTAAAAGAATTTCTCGTCACTCTTTCCATATATGCGTTGTTACGCTAATAATAATAATTAAAAAATAAATAAATGAACCAAAGAGACTAACAATTTATAAAAACAATTAACGAAAGAGTAGTCAGGACGGGAAATGTTCCAACAGGACAATGCACGTCCGCATGTATCCCGTGCCACCCAACGTGCTCTAGAAGGTGTAAGTCAACTACCCTGGCCAGCAAGATCTCCGGATCTGTCCCCCATTGAGCATGTTTGGGACTGGATGAAGCGTCGTCTCACGCGGTCTGCACGTCCAGCACGAACGCTGGTCCAACTGAGGCGCCAGGTGGAAATGGCATGGCAAGCCGTTCCACAGGACTACATCCAGCATCTCTACGATCGTCTCCATGGGAGAATAGCAGCCTGCATTGCTGCGAAAGGTGGGTATACACTGTACTAGTGCCGACATTGTGCATGCTCTGTTGCCTGTGTCTATGTGCCTGTGGTTCTGTCAGTGTGATCATGTGATGTATCTGACCCCAGGAATGTGTCAATAAAGTTTCCCCTTCCTGGGACAATGAATTCACGGTGTTCTTATTTCAATTTCCAGGAGTGTATTAGTCACTGGATGAAATCTTACTGTTGATACGCTACTTCTGGTTTTACTACATGTTATGACCTGACGAAATTACAGTGGTCTGGTCATAACTGTGGGTTATTCGCTTCTTCTGGGAGATGGCTGATCGGTACTACAACATATTAAACATTAGTACACTTTATTACAAGAATGGCAAAATGATCTACTGAACTTCATACAGTCAATTTCCACAGGAACGAGCCAAATATTTGCAACTATCTTTGAACAGTAAAGCATCACGTGATGCACACAATTACACACTCTGCTCTTGAGGTACAAGTTCAACATTTATAGAAGTTCAGTTCCATTTGATACTTGAATAGCGCTGCTGTCCAAACTGGAGAATGCTCACTGCTTCATCGGAGCCAGAGCCAGTCCATGCTCGGCTCTATATCGACCTCCGTGTGATGACGATGTGGTGCTCAGAGAGAGAGTGTGTCTTCAAGAGCACCT